>NC_083368.1:15025227-15333636 GCF_030254825.1 Meriones unguiculatus | reverse complement strand
ATTTCTACAAAAACACTCATCCAAGAACATAACATAAAACACCACAGATTTGACAAATAGGATACGGCTGCTGTGTTTGAAAACACTGGTGTAGATGAAAATGTATTATTCACACCAACTCTTTCCTCTGCTTTGAAACTGAAAATTGTTTTTGTGGCCAGCTTTGGAATCCATGCCTCCACAACCATGGTTTATGTCCATCTAGCTTGAGTGATATGTGGAAGCCCATTCCACACTTCGCCATCCTTTTCCTTGGGGGAATGGTTGTCTCTTCACCTCCTAAAAAGGAGGTAAAAGCAGCGGTATATAGTTCTTTGTATCCCATAGGAGATCTTCTGGTAGCAACTGTCCTGGGGCTGAGATTTACCTAAATTTGGACTTGTATTGACTTTTTCATTGCCGGAGCATAATGATGTGATAGAGGAAAGGTTCATTTGGATTCATTACTGTGGGGGTTTCTCTGTGTGGTCACTTGGCTCCATTGATCTGGACCTGAGATGAGGCAGAACGTCACGGTGGTTGGAGCATGTGGTGAGAGCCATTTACCTCATGGTGGATAGAAAACCAAAAGCTGGAGGAAGAGGGCGCCAGGGAAGACAGACCCCAAAGGAAACACGCGCAGTGAGCTACTTTGTCTGGCCAGGTGCCACCTCCCAAGGCTTCCATTCCCTCTCTAAATAAAGGTACAGCTGAAGACGAATGTCAGAATTAACTCGGTGCCCATGAAGGGCGTTTCATAACCAACCGTACCGAGACGGGTGGATGCCTTAAGACCTGTTGTTCAAGGTAGCTCAAAGATTTTTAGTCAAAGCAATGGCCACAACAAAAACATCAGACATTGTGGGTCAAGGGACACTGATTCCAGGGTAAGGGGTCAAACAGTATTGCCCACCTAAGGCAAGAAATACTAAGAAATAAGAGTTTAAGGATTCAGGCTTCAAGTATCAGGAGCGTGGGGGTCCAGGATTTATAGCTACAATTATGAACTTTCATAGCAAGCGTGAGCCTCAGACTATAACATTTCAGACAATATGGGCGCTCAGTGAATATTAACTTTTTCTTCCAGTCAATAATTTTTGTTTTTCTCTTCTCTGCCCTAGACTCAGACCCATTTCAAGACACAAACATTGGTGCTACTGTCTGTTCCCCGAAGGCATCAGGAAACTGTGCTAAGGACTCAGCTCTCACTACAACACCATGGTCCCTTCGGAGGCTGTCATCAGCTGCCCCTGTAAGCTTTCTGGATCATGGTTGGCTTGCAATCCCTAACAGGCCGACACTTCTGGGTATCCCAAGGCTTCTCATCCAGCAAGGGTCACTCTTAGATGTAAGTGCTGGTCTGGTTCCATCCCTGCTGTGCTGAATGTGTCAGCAGCCAGGAAGGGCTCCAGCGAAGTACAGCGCCTGTGACGGCAGACACTGATGTGAAGCTCTCACACATACAGCCTTATTCTCACACTCATATCATGAGAGTCATAGTAAGACAGAGTAAAGAACTTCCGCTTTGCTGGAAATGGCGTAAATACAAGATATTATTCATAAGCGGTTCGTTCAAGTGGTTGCTGGGGGTGATAGGTCTAAAGTCTGTGAAGTAGAGGAGCAGGGTGGAAGCTGGAGTGAGCTGATGGGCTCAGGCTCTCCGTGAATGCGGTCTTGTCTGCCACCTGATGTCTCCTGAGCTCCAGTCAGAGGAAGGGCGCAGGTGCCTTTTAGGTGCAGCCTTCTGGGTCAACTCCGAGTTTCTATTCTGGTTCCTTCATCTTCCCCAGCCAAAGGTCTGAGGTTTCTACCGCTTAAGCTGCACCCCCACCCCTCAACCACCCTCATTTACAAGCTTAACTAGGCAATGAATCTTTGGACTTAATTAATTAGTATTTTTTTTCCTGCCAAATCAATTTTTACACAGTCATTGTAGTTCCCTGGAGTCTTTGGATTATGATATTCAAAATTTAAAACTTGATTGTTTTTATTTTCATCTATTGGGTTTTACTTGAGTAGGCACCTCTGAGAAATGGCTAATGTGACAATTAGAGGAGGCTCATGTACATTCGTGCCTCCTTATCATGGAGGGATACACTCCAAGACCCCTTCAGTGGAGGAGCAGAACTCAATCCTATAATTAAATGCTGTTTCCATCTTTGCTGGGTGTGGTGGCTTGAAAGAAATGGACCCCATAGGCTCATAGGGACTGACACTATTAGGAGGTATGGTCTTGTTGGAGAAAGTGGACCCCTGGGGGCAAGCTCTGAGGTCTCAGAAGCTCAAGTCTGGCCAGCATGTGGATCTTCTGCTGCCCATGGATCAAGATGTAGAACTCAGCTCTTCTCCAGCACCATATCTAACTGCATGCCGCCATATCTAACTGCATGCCGCCATATCTAACTGCATGCCGCCATACTTCCCACCATGATGACAGTGTACTAAACCTCTAAACTGTAAGCCAGTACCAATTAAATGGTCTCCTTTGTAAGAGTTGCTGTGGTCATGACGTCTCTTCACAGATATAGAAACCCAAACTAAGACAGAAGCTGGTACCAGGAACTGGCTATTGCTGTAATAGGCCTGCAATAGGCCATGCTTCTGTATGGAGGACTATGGATGTTGAGATTTTGGATTAAAAAAGTAGTTGAACACTTCAAGTGGGTCTTAATGGGCCATATTAATAGGAGCATGAAAGACAGTGGTGCTGAGAGTGATTTGATCTGTGGGAATTAAGAGGTGTCAGAGGAGAATATTAATATTCTGCCTAAAAATCATTCTTGTGATACTTTGTTGAAGAATGTGGCTGTGGTTTGCCCTTATCCAAAAAGTCTGCTTGAGGCTAAAGTAAAAAATTTAATTGTGTTGTCAGAGGAAATCTCAAAACTTTGTTGTATAGTTATTAGTGGCCACTCTTTTGCAGATTTATAATGAAAGGGAGCGGCTGAACAAGAAAAGTACAAACCGCATAATTTGAGGAGAAAAGAGGCACCGGGAAGCACAGCCATGCCCCGTGTTGAAGGAGACACACTGAAGAAAAGCCTGAGAGTAAATTGGAATAAAGGGAGTGGTGACCTCAGGGCAAGACCCCACCCCGATAAGCTTTCAATTCCTGAGAAGGAAGCAAAGAACAGTTTAGGCTAGGTGTGGTGGTACACGGCTTTAATCCCAGCATTTAGGAGACAGAGGCGTGTAAGTCTCTGGGTTCAAGGCTAGCCTGGACAGCCAAGCTTAAGCAGTGAAGGAAACCATCAAAACCAGAAAGCTGGTGATGATGTAATAGGACAAGGGGGTTATGTTCCAGCCCCAGCAAGCAGGACTTGGCAACTTTAGACGTGTGTTTCTGGCTTTAGAGTTGAGGATAGAAGAAAGGGGTTATAAAATCTCCCTCTGCAACTAAGGGAAGCCACCAAGGCCAGGAGGATGTAAGGGGTTATCCCTGCATGAAGGTGTAAAGAAGCCATTTTGTGAAACTGTGAAGGTGAAGCCTGGGTGGCTTTGGAGACTCCAAGATGTTTGAGATATCAGAGCCCTGGGATAGCTGCCTATGAGAGCTGCTAATGGAGTGGAACCACCCCAAGAGAGTGAAGTGTGGTGCAGTCAACAAAGCTGAAGAGAGTTGGAGATCTGAGGAGTACTTTGACATCAGACATGGAGATGAAGAGTTTGGAGTTTGCCCAGCTGTTTTTGGGTCCTGACTTGGTCCTGACTCTGTTCCCTTCCTTATGTTTTGAAATGGTAATGTACTTCCTGTGCCATGTTGACAGTAGGTAATCTGCTTTTTGATTTGATATTATAGGGGACTATAGTCAAGAGATTGCATGAATCTCAGAAGAGGCTTTGAACTTTGGACTTTTAAACATTTTTGAGGCTGAGGTAGATTATGGGGATTTTTAAAGTTGTACTAAATGCATTTTGCATTACGTTATGGTTACATGCCTATGGGAGCCAGGGAGTAGAATGTGATGGTTTGAAAGATAATGGTCCCCACAGGCCCATAGGAAGTGGCACTAGTGGGAGGTGTGACCTTGTTGGAGGAGGTAGGTCTTTGAGGCCTCAAAAGCTCATGTCTGGCCAGTGTGTGGCAGTCTCCTCCTGCTGCCTGCAGATCAAGATGTAGAACTGTCAGCTTCTTCTCCAGCACCATGTCTGCCGGCATGCCACCACGTTTCTCCCCACAACGACAATGAATTGAACCTCTGAACCCGGAAGCCAGCCCCAATTAAATGTTTGCCTTTATAAGACTTGCCATGTCTCTTCCCAACAATAGAAACCCTAACCAACGCATTGGGTGTTTATCATGCATAATTTTTGTCATAATAATGATATAATAATATTTATCATAATTTTCCAGTTGAAATATGATGCAAAAATCAGCATGAATTTCTTTCTTTTCCTCAAAACTTCAAGGATAGATGTTTGTTCTGACTATATGTCCTTGTAGCTTCATTATATATTTTTTCTCTCCTTAAGTCAAGAACTTTTGTTTCATTTGCAAAGAACACTTTATAGATTTTTTTTTTTTTCTGGCAGCTCTATCATCTTGACTGGATTTAGAATCACCTAGAAGACTGGCTGTGAGTGTGAGGATGTTTCTAATGGAGATAAACTGAGAGTATGATACTAACCCTGAATGTGGCGGGGTCATCCCCAAGGCTGAGAACCTCCACACACAGAAGGGGGAAGGAAAAAGCCGGTTGAGCACCTGCGTTCTTTCTTTTCTCGGTTTCTCTGTCAATCGTGTAGTCCACAGCTTTCTTCCACTGCTTGTTCCCGCCCCCATGTTATCTGCCAAGCTAAGCAGCCATGCACTGAACTTTCTAAAACTGTGACAAAACATACATTCCTCCCTTGTTAGATTGTTTTTGTCAGAGGTTTGGTCATGAGATCATGAAAAGTAGTCATCAAAAGGTTGGTTGGCAAGAACCAGAGCCACTTGAATATAAAGCCTGCGGTGTTGTAACAGGTGATCTGAAAATGGAGCGGCCATTCAGTAACTAACGGGTGCATGTGTCCATCGAAGTGAATGTTCACATCCCAGGCAGGACAGAGAGGGATGGCTTAGATTGCATCACATTCCTCTGAATGGTGTTTTCTGCAATGGAAGATAATTTATTTAGCTCTGAAAATTCTGTTTAATATTTTTGGATTATGGTTGACTATGGGTACCTAAAACCATAGAAAGCAATACTGTGGATGAGGGATTACTGAAATACTCCAAACAAAAGAGGACATAAGAGTGTTATATATAATAAGTGTATAAATAATTACATGACTTCAAAAACGTTTACTTAACATTATCTTCCTGCCTCAACAGGCTGGGATCTGCATCCAGCTTCCAAATTCAGTGACTATCACTCATTAAACCATGACATGGGCTGAGCAAGCTAAAGTTTCTCTATTCTTCTGAGGGCGAGCTGAGATACTTCTATTGTTTGAAAACATCAAGTAACAAGCATTTTCAGTATCATGAGTTCCCAGCTAGTATCTCCTATTCAAGTCCAGTCTCCTGTCATGATGGGGAGAGAAAGACTTATTCACTATATTTTCTGTTTGCATCACTGTGATCATCTCACCTGACATGGACCACTCAAGGAAGGCTTTATTTCTCTCCACCATGGCAGGGAAGTCATGGCAGTGAGTCACTGGCAGAGGATACTCACATCATGGTGGACCAGAAAACAGTATGTAGGAACTAGAGGGAAAGCTCTATCTTTCAGTGACCGATTTGCAGAGGTCTGCTTCTGCCAGCCAGGCTCCATGCCCTCTCAAAATAGCATCATCTTTGAAGAAGGATTCAAAACACTTATCAGGGACATTTCAGATTCAAACCACAACATTCCACCTCCTGCCTCCAGAGGATGTCATCTCAAGGCAAAATGCATTCAGTTCAACTTCAAGAATTGCCAGTCTTAACAGTTCCAACACTCCCCGAAGTCTCTTCTGAGGCTCCAAGCAAATGCTCAGCTATGAGCCCTTCTTATAAAAGAAAGGGATGACACACACCCAGGATACACTAGCACAGGCTAAACAGCTGGGGAACGAGGGGAAGACACTGACCAAAGCAGGCCTGAAAGCCAGCCGGGAGAACGTTAAATCCCATAGCTCTGAGTGTAGCATCTAGGCGTGTGGTACAGTGGTGTGAGCTCCCACAGGCTTGGGAAGCCCTGTCACCATGGCCCTTTTGCCTTAGCGCTTTTGAAGTTTCTCTTGTGCCGTCTCTGCTCAGTGGCTTTTGTCAGCAGATGTCTCAGGTTTGCAGCACCTCTAACCACCCAGATCTCCATCATAACTTAGTTTTAACCCTAACGCCTTCATGCACACCTACCAAGGGGCCTTCTCTACTGAATACGCCCACACCACAGGTTGTCCGGCTTCACAAGCTTTTCTCTGAGACCTTGGTGTGAGCGTTTATAACCCTGAAGCTATTGCAAACTGAACGCCTGCAAAACCAAAACCAAATAGATGATGGCAAGTTCTGTGACCAGCTCAGCAAGTACCCCAGTGCCCTTAGCCCAGGACTTCAGCAGCCTCTGGGTGCCTGGGTCCTTGGACTCAGAAAAGTGCTTTGTTAGGTAGCCTGAATCAAGTATGCCTCCATGTAGCTCTTTTTAGAGGAAACTTTTCAAAACATTTTTTTTTCCTTTGGTACTGCTGAGCCTACAGTGGTGGAGTCCCTCCCTCAAGTCATACTTTCTCCTTTCTGGGGACAAAGTCTGCCATTTTTTTTTTTTTTTTTTTTGGCATTGATCTAATTATTGAGCATGCGTGCCTGCTTTGTCTATAGTTTTACAAGCTGCCCTTTCTGACCAAACTGCACATTGTTCAAATCCATCCACTCAGATTTTTGCTCATGATTCCAATTGTAAACCTGGCTAAAAACAGCCATATCACAGCCTGGATGCTATGCTACCTTGAATTTTTTTTTTCTGTCAAATCAATTAGTTCATTATTTTAAAATTTAGGTGCATTCTAAATGTTAGGCCCTGGATAAAAAAAGTTGACAAGGATTTTGTCATTGTTTTCTGTGAATGACACCTATTCCAATACCAAGTGGAGTCCACCATTTGTTGTTAGGTTAAAAGTCATTCCTAAGAAAACAAAAACAAAGAAACAAAACATAAAAACCTTGTCAACATTTTTCCCATTGCCTGAATCTTTGAGTGAGGTGGAACTTAGTGTAATAAACTACTTGATTTGGCAGGAAAAAGAAATTCAATCCAGCATACTATTTCAGCCAGGTTTGCAAGGAGAATCAGAAGCAGAAATGGTGGGGGTGGCATTTTGGTGTTTGTGGCTGTGGAAGTGTGTTGCCAAGGTTCCTCACATCATGGTGTACCTTCTTTAATCTCAGCTGCATCACAACCCATGGCTTTTAAAGTCAGCTTTCATGCCGGTTCCTTCTTGAGGTTGAGTGTAACTATTGCCCCTTGTTTTGTAGCTGGGAGATCGTTGGAGATGCACGGGGTTGAAATCCTCATGCACAGCACTGAAATTTCATTTATTAATGAAGTGCCCAGAAAGTACCACAACATTTAACATAAGATGTGAGGCACCATCCATCAGAGGGTTAGAAAATTTCTCTCATCTTCCACTCTCCCGAGGGAAGGCTTTGAGTTCTGAGAGCTGATGGTGATGAGGCTCCTATGGGGGAGACACTTAGCATCTGATTCTGAGTCGTTTGTGGCAGAAGAAGTCCACGGACCTTTCACTATGGAAAGGAATGCCTACATTTGGAAGTAGAAACCAGTTCCACTAAGTGTAGACTTGTGGCAATCTAAGGCCATTTTCACCCATACGTGAATACTAATAGTGTCACTGTCCTAATCGTGTGGACCAGAGGGGAACAGTGAAGAGGTTTTTTTAGGCTGGTTCTTCAGAGTTAGGACTACAAAACAAAGTATTCACGCCTGTCCACCACAGTGTTCTGGGCTGTACCTTGCACTTGTCTTTAGCGTGCAGCAGAAGGAGGGTGCTAGCCACAGTTATTTTCAGGACCAGTGAGACACTCTGTGGAAAGAGATCGTTGGTCAACTATTCTCCCATTGGCCAGAGAAGCTATGTGAAGATTTGCATCAAGTCTTACAGCACTAGTGTTGGGAAGGGACAAAGAGGTAGCAAAGGCCAGAAAGCAGGTGCCACAGTCCTCACACCATAGGCCAGTGCTCTGCTCCTGAGAGTGGCTCTGTGGTAGAGGTCTCGGGAAGAGTCTCTGCCCAACACCCCTTTGCCAGTCAGAAGGAGACCATGTGGAGGGGGCTTAAGACACAAGGGACTTAGGATGGGTAGTGAGTGTTCAGACACAGCTCCGCTGCGCTCTCATGCTCAGATGTGCTCCCACTGGCAGGGTTTTGCAACAGTTTTTATTAAAGGATTTTTTTTTTTTTTTTAACCAGGGTAGGAATGTAAATGAGGCAATGACATCGTGCAGCTGTGGAGTTGGAGCACCCTTCAGTGATGGCTCAGCAGAGCAGTTTGTCCCTCTTCTGCTGGCTGGTGAGCCTGATCAGTATATTACCTGCAGAACAGAAGATCCAAGAAGCAAAACTTCCTGGAAAGTTCAAGAGAGTTATAGTCACTTGGTTTTCATCCCCACAATATAAGCCAAGCATTCTGGTGCTGGGGACAGGACAGACAGAGGCTTTCTTGATTCAGATAAGCCTGAGCACCCAATAAGAACCAGGCATGATGTGAGGTCTTGGAGATGCTAAAGGATGTGAGAACAGCCCTGTGCATTAGGAAGGGACAAGGACACTGAGGATGAGTACTTGGCTAGCACATGAGTCCCTCGGCTCCAGCAACAGTACAAACATACAGGCGAATGCTCATGGAGAGTTAAAACTCCGCATGGTGAGCTCTTGAGCAGCAGATGGAGGGGCTTTGGCACCCTTTATGGGAGGCCACTGGCGTGACACACTTTTAAAGAGGGGAGCATAGGCAGAGTATCTAGAATCTGGGATTACTACTTTGATGAAAAGATAGGGAGTATGCTAATGCACACTCAAAGCATTTTGTTTTAAGTTAGCACAGCAAAGGTCAGAGAGAAGGAGGGCTAGAATAGGGCATTTCTTCTAAATTGACTTATGTCAACAATTTAATCCCAAAACACAGTTTTGAGGATGTGTCTGCTCTGTTGCCAGTGATGTATTGGGTTGTTCTTTCTGCTTTTTGATTCCAAAGGATTCTGAAAAATGCAAACCTCAGGGGCTGGGCTGGTGGTTCGGTGGCAAAACATTCGTTCTGCAGGCACGAGGACCAGAATTTGGATTCCTAGCATGCATGCAAATGCTGGGTGGATGTGGCAGTCTGATTCCTAAGTTCCCCAGAACTTGAGAAACACAGATGAGAACGGTGAAGGAAGACACTCAACATGAACCTCTGACCTCACACACACATGTGCTGTCACACATGCAAACATACTTACACTGCACACACACACAAGCACACCTAAATGCACAGTGATTTCTTTGTTAGCGAGTCTCTGCAGTTTCTGAAGATGATGGACTATGTGAGATGGTTTCCACAAAAGTCAAGGAAAAAAGCGTAACTGTGACTCTAAGCACACTATTGCAAACTATGGAAAGGAATCGTTCCTCAGAAATGATGGTGTCCATGGACTCAACTTTCCAAATTTTCTCACCAAAGACAGTAGAACACTTTTAGAAAATACAATTTGGAAATCACCCATGAATCCTAAGAAGCAGGATACGAGTGGCTTGCATGTCCAGTTTGCTGTTCCTGGCTCTGCTGTGTAAATCAGCCCTCTGTTTAATTCAGCATGGATGGCTATCCATGGCTGCCTTGGCAACGGAACCTCTCGCTGCAGGGCTTGAAATCTGGGCCCCTCCTTAGGGTGCTGTTCAGGGGTAGGTGTTCATGGATTTGTGGCTTCCTGAAGTCTCATGTACACATCACATTATTAGCTGCCCATTGTGGGAAGTGCCAGGACCAACCAAAAGACAACCTTTGCCCCATGTGATTGTTCTCTTCTGTGATTTCACAGGCTCCCAGCATCCTCTGAGAGATGTTTCCAGGGCATGGCCAGATGTCCCCTCTTTTACAAGGTCAATTTGTATGTAATTGTAGTCTGTTCAAGGGTCCTGTATGCACGTCTTCACAAGAAAAAGTGTGTGGTGGACTCAGTGAGAGGGACCTTGGGGAGGACATCTTTAAATGGGTGGTTTGGTAAGGGCTCTGAGCCAGAACAAAGGAGGCAAGCCAAAACAGAACAGAGAAGAGACAACCAATTTGGGGCCAGGCCAGGAAACACTTCAGCAAAGGAAATAAGGGTAGAATCTGCAACAGCGGAGAGTCCTGATGACCATCCTTGTTGCCATGGAAACTGGAAGGAACACCTGCATCAAGGGCTTGCCTGAGGGATCAAATAAAGATGTACAAAGACTGTTTTATCTGTCTGCTTTCCATTGGCATTATAAGGTACCTGAGGCTGGATAATATGGGAGAGAAGGTTCATTTAGCTCACAGGTCTGGAGGTTGAAGAAAATGGCTCAGGCTTCTGCTAAGCTCTGGTGGGGTCACACGATGGATGGCATCATAAAGGGAACACATGGGAAGGAGCAATGGGTTGGGGAGACAGGGAGGCAGAGATCCTTTAAGGATGAACCTTGCTCTTTTATTTCAGTCTATTTTGTCCACTAGTTCACGGGGGTTCCATGAGAACCACCTTTCCATGGGCTGTGATCCAGTGACCTGACCTGTTCCCACTCAGCACCACTTCTTAAAGATTCCATAAACCGAACAGCACTACACAGAGGACCAAGCCTCCAATTTGAATCCAGACTACAGCACACAGGGGCGTGCCCCAGCAGATAATTCTTTCCTAAACAATAGAGGTTTTTATCCCAATGGCAAGGAGGATGCAAACCCAGGGCAGATGCCAGGTGGGAGTTTAAACATCGCTCTGAGGAGTCTCAAGAAGGGAGGCAAAAGACAGCTAGTAGGTTGGCAGATAGTTAGTTCTTCATGAAGCTGGGCCCTGCTGCAGCTGCCTCTTTGCTTTTGGTAAGGACCATAGTTCAACACATGTTTCTCATGTGATGAGTGAAAGGGTCCATGGGCACAGGCAAAGGGCTTCTCCTCAGGGGCCTCAGAACTGTGCAAGTCAAATGCATGTAAGGCTTTTCAGGAATACAGCTGCTGTGTGAAAATAGCATCTCAATGTCTCTTGGGGGGATGTGTATGTAGAGGCAGGCAGTGTTTGGAGGTGGTGTGTTGGGTGAAAGGCAGTGTCTGGGGGTGATGTGTGTGTGTGCGTGTGTGTGTGCGCGCGCGCGTGCGCGCGTGCAATGCAGGAGTCGAAGCTCCTGATAAATACGCGCTGTCTGCCAGCATGCCCTGCTCTTATCCATTGCTGTCATTTTACCGGTGCCAGCACTTATTCTCAGCTGCTGCCCCATGTGGGTCCCTACCGCTCAAAAGCAATGTGCTTACATCAGTGGCTAGATGACATATTCCCCACAGGGCCCGGACTTTTCCAAGCTGACAGTCTCATTGATTGGAATCGTAGGTTTCGTTCGTTGGGAGAAAGTTTTGTATGTTTTATTCTGAACCAATAAACATTTCTCAGACCCGAAGCAACAGAGCAACTCAAGAAGTACAAGTGATGCCGAATGGCTTCCCTGCCCAAGAACAATGGCTTTAGAATCTGCTGTGACCCTGTTTGCAGTCTATACAGCTAGGGGTGGGCTTTATACCCTCCATCCTTGGATTTTGTTTGGGAACTTACATAGGTCCTGTGCATGCTGTCACAATCACTGTCAGTGTATAGGTATAGTTGCCCTACTGTGTCCAGAAAACAACATTCTTATAGACATCAACTATGCCCGGCTCTTCCACTCTTTCTGTCCACTCTTCCTCAATGATCCCTGAGCCTTGGGAGGGAGTGGTATGGTGTAGGTGCTCCTGAATTCTCAGGTCCCGTAATTGGAACTTTTTGAACATCCTGAAATATATGAGTGAGTTCAAATATTTAAAAAATCAACAGAGTTATTTTAACATTTATAAAACCAATGCCTTAACAGAGAAGAGATTTAAAAAGGGAAACATTTGAATCTTTCCTTTAGGTTATGAGAATATTGAAACAATGGACTCCAAAGAACTAAAAGTTTTCCATGACTCTATGCTAAGGGGAAGAAGAAGTTTGGAGCCCCAGTGCCAGCCAGAGAGGGAATTCTCTCCCAGTTTGGACCAGCTTACTAGATAAAGACTAGTGCCAAGACACTGCAAGGTCAGTGTCATACTTTCATCCGGCTACTCAATTACGTAGACTTCTTGCTTTCTCTTGAAACTAAAATTCCCATACCCGTGCCTGACCGACCCCTATGCCTCTCCACCAACATATTTTAAACATGCCTTGCTTTATCCGTTACTTGTTTTGATATTATGAAATGAATATCATGTTGAGGTATAGTTTTGGGGTAACCTGGAACCCTGTTTCTGGGCCATTGTCACTTACATTTGGACTCAGAATAAGCTCTTCCTTTTTAGGTTAGACATAGTTTTTTGACTGTGTCGACATATCCCAAGAGCTTTGGGGACACTGCTGTGGCTGACCCCATCCTCATGTGGCAAACCTCGAAGCCCCCAGTTTTTCCCCTTGCATGTCTCCCCTCAAGCTTGAGGCTGTGGACATCAGTGGTGTTAACTCAACTGGATGGTAACCCTCCCCACTGTCAGTCCTTCCAGCTCTAAGGGATGTGAGTGTCTGGGTTCTTGCTGCTTTCTGCTGAGTGTCAGCTGAGCTGGGGTTTTGGAATGGAAAGGACATGACAGACTATCTATGGCTCTGCAAAAGGACCAGATTTTCACTCATACCTCCTGTAGCCAGCTAACTAAAACCTTGGGAAGGGCTTCTCAGCAGAAGATTACAGTAGGGAGAGGTGACAGGAAGCGCCAGGAAGCAGGGGCACTTACAAGTGAACCTTGGTTACAGTTTGACTTTCTTAGGTAAACCCAGAAACTGAAGGATGGAGAGCAGAAGTGACCAACGGTGGAGGGAGTCTGGACAAACGTCACTCCACCATCAGTGGCTTTCATGTTGGACTTTGCAGAGAAATTACTGAGGGTTCATGGGTGGCCTGTTTGGCAGTGGGCATTGCATTTATCAACCGAAGGCTTCCAGTGTTAAGGTAAGAGATGGCCGATTTTAAATGCTAAGGATGCCAGGAGTTTGGAGCCCCTTCATGGAGGCGGTGACCTTCCTGAGGGGCCAGGGCTGTGGGTGGGGCATAACCTTTTTGCTTGCATTCACACCAATCACTCAGTGCTTTGTCTAGGTCTTTTGTCTGAGCCTCTGAACCTCTGTCCTCTACTGAGGTCCAGGTTCTGTAATACCCCAGCACCTCCCTGGATTGGGTCAGAAAGGGCAAATCCAAAGAAATGAAATCTGCCTCTTTCTATCTGGCAGTTTGCAAAAGTCTACTAAAACGAAATTGCCTGATATTACTTCTCTAGACCATGGGCAATCGGCCAGAAGGTGAAGATTTGATTATCTCCTAAACTCTGCCTTGCCCTTTCCCATCCCTGGTTACCTGTGAGGAGCAAGGAGCTGGGATTCAGCCATCACTCTAATCCTCTCCAGCCCTTCCCCTCCCACCCTGGCAGCTGGGCTCTCTGCAGTTTCTTGATGTCACCAAGGCTATCCTTGAAGCCGCACTCTTCTGAGCTTCTCACCTTGTTCCCTCTGTCCTCTGAGTGGCTCCATTCTCTCAGCAAACTGCGTAACCCTTGATCCAACATCCGGGGTTCCCCCATGCAGTCTCAGCAGAGGTGTGACCTGAAAATGCTTGTGGCGGTTTCGGTTTCCGTGTTGGGTAGGGCCAGGCTATATGTGTCTGGGGACCCTAAGGTCTCAGAAAGGGCCATCAGCATTTCCCCATATATCAGGACTTATCATTTTATGACATCAGCTTTAACTTAAGCTGGATGAAGTGACACAGTTTGTTTCAAGTCTCACAGCAAGCTTGACCTTTAGTGTGAAGAGTTCACTGAGTCAATATATTGAGCCTCTCCATCTCTGTATCTGGAAAGAGGACTTCCTGAGGAAGCAGGCAATGGGGACCGTCTAGTTTGTCCTTAGCTATGTTAACTTCTCCGTAGCCATCTGGCAATGGTGGCAACCATGTAGCCATAGGCAGGCTGTGAGGGCTTTTCTCTGCAGTCTCTGAGGAGGCAGCACAGTTTAGCTGGGTTCTCCAGCTGGCTGGCTGTGTCTTCTGATGGGCTGTTGGTTTATGAATTCTTTATATCTTGGTAGCACATCCCCTGGGCCTTATTAATCTGTGATCAAAGAGATTTTAGGAGCCCTTGTGGGTAATCAAGTGTCAAGGGACTTCTGAACTTGTGGGCTCATGTTTTGCTCCCCAACTCTGGGTTTCCACCATGGCATGTTCCTCACATGTTTGGTTGTGGCATAATATTCTAACTAAAGATAACAGACAATCTAGATGGTCCAAAGACCATGACAGTTGGATTTTAAATGTTTTCCTCAATTGATTAAAATGCCGTTAGATGCAAACTTGTAGTTGTGCACTTGAAATTTACACTCACCGCCTCCCTTAGTTCTCTTTCAGTTTTTTAGTCTGTGGCTGTCTGAAAAGGGACCAGTTGAGCTCAGTATATCCTGAGGCAAGCTCATTAGAGGGATGGTGTCCTGCAGAGATTGCCTAAGACTCTAAGCAGCATACAAACAGAACCAGCCTTCTGCAGAGATGCCTAAGATACTGGGCGGCACACCCCAGGGGCGGTGCCATGTGGAGGTGCCCATCACAGTCTCCACTTGCTTATCAGAGTAAAAGAAAGTCTCCCTGAACCCCACTTTCTCCCATCAGATTGATTGTCCTATGGGCAAATGACATCTAATCATGAAGCAGGGCTCCACAGGTGAAGCACGCTGCCACTTGACACCATTCAGGCTCCATGGTACTTGTAGCTCTGGATCCCATTGCTTTCAGGGATAGCACAGCCCTCTCTCCCCCTTTTGCTCATTAAGTGGAGTGATTGCTGCCCAGAGTGGCTTTTATTTGGGAAGCAGTCGTTAGTGGGTAGAATGAAAGGACTCGATCCCTGTATTCACCTTGCTCCTTCTGCCCTTTGTGTGGGTCCGTTCTCTCTGGCACTGTTGGGGTCCTCTCTCTGGTGCATTGCTTCAGAGCTCCAGTCTGTACTTGGCTATGCAACCCAGTAAAGCTGGAATATGCGATCCTTCTAGGGAGGTCTGGTGAACTGGCAAACAGCTTCTCAGGAACTTGCTCTCCGCAGGACCCTGTTGAGCTCCCAGGGCCCACAAGGTGGCGCATGAGCTGCAGCCATGAAAGATGGCTGTGGACAGCAATGGAGGAACCGACCAGAAAGGAAGCCAAGATGCTTATCAGGCCGGACTTTCACGTCTCACAGTTCCATGCTTAAATGTTTCCATCTTATATCTGTCTCCAGATTTTTCTCCTGTAAAAGAAGGCTCAGTTTTCTGTGGTTCTCTAAAAAAAACACATGGCACTTGTTTAAATTTTTGACAACTTGATTGCATGCCTTGGATGTCAGTAGGCATTGAATTTGTTTTTAAAGCCCTAGCGTCTTAAAATGATATATTCTAGTGTTTGTAATAAAATCTCATGTTCCACAGAGGACTGTATGTAGATTATGTAGGGAACTCTCCAAACCAAAAATATATGATCCTTCTAGAAGGAGGACAGATGAGTAGGTTTACACACGTGACCCTGTGAAAAGACATTTAGGTTAATTACAAATCTGAAGACAAAAAGATGACAGGAGTGGAGAACAGGTCGGTGATTGTGGAGGGGTGGGGGTGGGAGGCAGGGGTGAGGCTGTAGAGGGAGGGCGTCAGGGCACTTTGTGATGTAGGCACCGTTAAATACTATCTTTAGGGTGGCTACGACAAGGAGCTATGTGTTAAAATGCCCTAGAGGTGTGAGACTACACACAGATAAGCTTGGGTAGGGATACTGAACAAGCTCCATAAATTTCACCAGTGTCCATCTCCTGTTTTTTGATGTAGAGTAGTTAAATAAGATGCTACCACTGGGGAAAACTGGGTGACTGGTACACTGGACTTCTCTGTAGTGGTTTTGCAGCTTCCTATGATGTAATTTGAATATGTTTAACTACAGAAGTATGTGTGTATTCACACACATACAGGTTGTTGTATGCAGAGATCCAGGGTTGAAGTCAAGTGTCTTCTTTGATTGTTCTCCAACCTTAGAGAGCATAGATTCAGCTAGACTGGCTGACTGGCCAATGGACTTCAGGTATCTGTGTGTCTCCATACTTCTAGCTCTGTGGTCTTGGTCTCTCTCTCTCTTTCTCTCTCTCTCTCTCATTCTCTGTCTTCGGTGCCCAGGCTTTTGTTGTGGGCTCTGGAGACCCAGATTCAGGTCTTTGTGCTAACATGGCAAGCACTTTACCCACTGAGCCATCCTACCAGTGCTATGAATCTTTTTATATTTAAAAATGTGAATCTTTTGTATACGTAAAGTATACAACATGATGCTTTGGTACACATAGTGAAATGAGGACAGCAGGCAGCCCTTTAATGTATTCATCACTCATGTGGCTCCCTTCCTGCTTGTGTGTGTGTACCCATGGACTGCACTTTCTGAGCACATTTCAATATACTATACTGTTAGCTATAGTCCTCATTAGCTGTCTAGACTTACTCATTCCACATAACTGAATTCTGTGTCCTTTGGCGGGTTTTTCAAAGTAAGGTGAAAACACTGGATTCTAAAATGTGCTGGGGATGAAAAGAATGAAGAAAAAGGTTTACAGCAGAAATGGAGCAGTGAGAAGAGTCCTGAGCTGGACCTACCATCACTGGGTTGAAAGCCTGATGTGTCCTTAACAGGGGGATGGTCCCTATCAGTGCACTTTAGACCCACGGATTTTAATTGTCTGTTGATACAGTTACAGTTGTAAGAATCTTAACTTTTTTACCAGGGGGCTCTATGGACTCAAGGATTCTCTATTTGCTCTATTTTCAGGCAAAGCAGTCAGCATGTGGTGAATGTTTGTTGCCCCTGCCAGCTAAATGGGGAGGATCACGAGTGTCCCTCTAACATACAAGGAACACATATTAGAGATTACCAATAAGCCCTATGACATGTCGTAAATGTGTACTGGAAGACCACACCGTACCCTGTAAGTGTGTACAATCGAAGTATGCCGAAAACAGATGTAGGTGGGCAGAACACGGCTCAGTCAGTACCGTGTGCAAGATGAGAATTTGAGTTTGGACCTCCGGTACATGTGTAAGAAGCCGGTTGTGGCAGTGCACACCTGTTATCCTGGTAGTTGAGGGGCAGAGTCAAAGGATCCCTGGGGCTCTCCGGCTAGTCAGTCTAGCTGAATCACTGAGACGGTTCGCCAAGAGACCCTATTTTCAGGGAACAGGTAGAAAGTAGAGGAAGATGCCTAAAGTTCGACTCTGGATTACATTCGCACATGAATCACACAAACACACACACACACACACACACACTGTGGATAGTGAGACAACTGAAGTTGACCTTTGGCCTCCACATTCATGTGTATCCATGAATACATACACATGCTCACCCCTCCTCAACATGACACACAAATACATGTTATGTGCTGGTTAGTTTTGGTTAAGTTGACGTCCAGAGTCACTTGGAAGAGGAAACCTCAGCTGAGAAATCGCCTCTATCAGATTGGCCTGTAGGCAAGTCTGTGGGGCATTTTGTTGATTAACGATTGATGTGGGAAGACCCAGCCTGCTGTGGGGGATATTACCCCTGTGTGGCTGGTTCTGGGTTGCACATGAAAGCAGCCTGAGGAAAACTTTGGAAGCAAGCCAGAAAGCAGCACGCTGTCCCGGCCTCTGCCTTAGTGTCTGCCTCTAGGTTTTTGCCTTGAGTTCCTGCCCTGACTTCCATTCATGATGAGCTGTGGCTATAAGCTGACATAACCACTCTCTTCCCATGTGGCTTTTGGTTAAGTATCTGTCATAGGTGTACGCATTAGTTTTTAAACTCTATTTTATTTTGGTTTCTTAATACTTCTACCTCCCTCCCCCCCCCCAACACTATGGTAGGAGAGAAAGAAGGTTAGAAGGGAGAGGGCACAGAGTTCTCTTTAGCTATTTCCAGCTGATTAGGGTCATAGTGTTCTTTGGGGCAATACCAATCTCAGTCGTCAAGATATCCAGCAATCCAATGATTCAGCAGCCTTCTTCTTTCTCAGTCTGCCTCCTCGAAGCTGTCGGCATGTTCTCTTCTTCTCCCTGGGATCTGGTATTTATACCCTTGCAGAGTCCTCAGAATTAACTAACTGCAGCTGGCAAAAACCACGCCCTTCTCTGAGCCGCACAACGTTGTTATCAGCTGTGGATAAGCTAAGGCAGCCCCATATTCTACACTTGGGGTTAAAACAAAAACCTGTTTATATAATATAACTGAGTTTTGAAAGAAACCAAAGCATCTGCTACACACACAGACAAAAGCAACTAGGATGAAGTTGCAGTCATGTGAACCTGTGTTTACGTATGGAAACCCTGCTTATTTTTACATAAATTTTGGCCATGTTTCCAGGTTTTGACACCAGACCATTTGGAAATCTCTCATTTGCCCAACACCAGGCTTGTTCTATTTGTAGTAACTTGTTTCCATGAGAAACATTAAGAGAATGGCCCCCTACCTTCAGAAAAGCTTCCTTTCCAAGGGAGAAAAGAATGAGAAAGCTCTGACTTGTTAGTAAGTTTTCCTAATCAGGCTGACTCTATCGCTTGGGGACCCTTGTTCTCTGTGTCCACTGTGGAAAGCCAAACCGATCTGACAGTCTTCATTCTTGGTTAGTTCAAACCCTTTCCCTCACCTGCTGATGCCTTCTATCCTTGCCGAAATCCCTATTTTCAAGACTGGGGTGCTGTGGTTACTCCAAAATTAGCCTCTCACTATTTGTTCATATTTATTTATTGAGACAGGGTCTGTCTGTGCGGCCCTGGCTGGCCTGGAACTCACTGTGTAGACCAGGCTGGCCTCAAACTCGCAGAGATCCTCCTGCCCCCACCTCAGCAATGCTGGGATTAAAGGCATGGACCTCCAAGCCAGGCTCCTGTTATTTTTGCATTCAACTTCCTTTCTGGACTGAGCTTGAAACATTTATCTTTTCTATTGGAAACACTTCCAGGCTGTGAAAGATTGAAACTCACAGACCGCAAAGCAGAGGGTCCATTCTCCTCTGTTCTCACCCTGCTCTTCAGCCTGTCTGCCCTTCTAGAACCTCAGGTCTCCTACATCTGCGGTTAGCTCTTCTGTCTCACCTCTAACCCTCTGCAGAAATGCACCCGCATTTGCAGGTTATTTACTCTGTGAATTGACAAAAAAAACACAACAACAACAACAAAAACAAAACAAAACAAAACAAAAAAACAACCCAGTAATTATTCACACAATGTGAAAAAGAGAAATGAAGCTTGTTAGTGAGGATGCTATTAGTCAGTTAACTTGCTTCCAAGGCATTTCCTTGATGGTTAAGTAACACTGGATGCTGTCTCTTTGAGGGTCTCAGGTTTTTAAATTTTAGTGGCTGCTTCCTTTTTTGTCTTTATTGTGCATTGCTATTTTTGTTAGCTGTCTGAGAATTTCATACAATTTTGATTGCATTCATCCTCAGTTTCTCACCCTAACTGCTCACAGATCTGACCCCACCTTGTTACCCTCCCCAACACTGTAATTAATCTCTTTTTTTAAATGTAATAACTATTGGCTTCATTTTTTGCTCTCCATACCTGTACTTCTGGGTATGAAACCATCAAATGGAGTGTGGGCCACCTCCTCATACCAGTGGCTGCTTCTTGTCTGAGTGATTTCTGTGGGTGGCCAGAGGGTTGGGGACATGGAAGCCTAGTTTTCCAGGACTTGCAAAAGAGCCTGCATTTCATGGCTGAGCTTGTAAGGAGTAGGTTCTAGAGGAACATTGGGCCTTATAAGCTAATTCTCATGACAAATAATTCCAGGTTCCTAATGAAGCTTCTGAGTGATGTTCTGGTCCTTTGTGTTCATCTAGCTAATGATAGCAGAACGTGATGCTGAGGAGAGATTTTAAGGCAGCATCTCCCATCCACCAGCTCATTTCACAGTTGTGCTTGGGGAATTTCTAGCTCAGATTGGCTAAACTCTAAACCAAATAAAGAAGGAATTAAGACACAGGCTGAGGACACCTCAAAACTTAGAAATAAGTCAATCCACTGAGAATATTAAAAAAAAAAAGGTTTGTCCTAAATATGCAGAGAGAACTCCTTTCTGCTCTTCCATCCTTGCTTCACACACCAGGTTCTTTTTATCCTAGCTTCTTCGGCTGAGGGTCAAGAACCAGGACAGTATGGCGGAACGGAATGTGAAGGCTGTGAAAAGTTTGGCAACATGCTTCTAACACATAATGGCTAAAAATTCATCCCACGCAGAATCGTGATGAGTGTGAAGTGTCTCCAGCTGTGTTGTGTGGGTTGCAGTGCATGGCTTTACCACAGGTGTTTTCTGAACACACATTACACTGTACATGCCAACCCGGCCAACAACCATCCAGCACTGCCCGAAACACATCTGCTCAGGAGCTATGGACTGCAGGTTTACTCTTTCTGAATGTGTGAAATGTTTTCTTCTGTGTAAAAACATGTTTTTAGCTCAGAGCATTCTTGTCAATAGTTGAAATTGCCTCAATACTTGTCAATAGTTGAAATAAAATAAATTCTTTTCTTTTTGTTTTTATTAATTTATTATTTTCTTGCGGATTTCATACACGAGTTCTGTATTTACACCATTTCTGATCCACATTATCTCATGCTCAGCGCCCCCTGTGCCTTCCTCTCAAGTCCATGATCTCCTCTTCAATTATACATATATAATTAAAGAGATAGAAATAGATGATGCAGAGAGAGAGAGAGAGAGAGAGAGAGAGAACTTGATGAATCAGTTTAGTGTTGCTAATAGGTATATGTGCTTAGGGCTGACTGTTGGATTGGATATCTTAAAGGAAGACTGTAAGAGCCAGAGGTCCATGACATTAGCAATGAGGTAGTGTCCTCTATTTATATACCAGGGAGCTGCACCCATGAAGTCTTAGCATTGCAATGTGGCTGGGGGAACTCTCACAAGGTTGTACCCCCAGATGAAGAACTACAGGCAATTAATGCCTGTGGAGAGATGGAGAATCAGATTCGCCCCGGATAAACCCCATCGGAGTGAGCAGCTTCTGAGGATGGGGTCTTAGAGTGAGCTTTCAGCTGTCCCCGTGAGGAGTAGATGTACCTCTCCTTGTGGGTGATGGGCAAGCTTATTTCTTGAGCCTTCACTTCGAAGGACTTACCTTCTAAGCATGCATGCGTCACCATGGGGAAGTGTTTACATACTCTTGTCCTCAGAGTGTCCCCAGGGTGTCCTTGTGAGTCAGCTGTTTATTATGCCTGGGGTGACAGAGGTGTGCCTCCCAGGCTCTCTCGGCTTCTGTTGGTGGGTGCACCAGCGAAGGGAGGAGGTGCAGTTAGCCAGGAGAGAGAAGTTAGGGTCTGTGCTGCACACTGTGCATCAGGCAGCCTCTCTCTGTACTCCTAACTCTGTCCAGGCAGCCCCACGGGCTCATTCTGCTCCTGGCTACAGACCTCCCTGATGCCCGGTGCCGGCAGTGCCACCTGCCATTGCTGTGACACGGGTGGTCTCCTCACTCCACTCCACTGTGTACCCGTATAGACAGTTCCCACATTAATTTCCCCCTGTTTGAAATCCTGGCCCAGTTTCTCTTTCTGATCCTGACTGATCACGCTCATCTAGTTTCTCAGCAATTCTTTTATTGATTAAAAGATAACTGTGCTCTAGAGGACAGAGGGAAGGGGAGGAGGCGGGCTAGCCGGAGGACAGATGACAGGCGCTGAAGCACAGCTACTCGGGAGGAAGGTGTGCTAGCGGCCACAACTCAGCAGAGCTAACCCCAGCCACGGCAGTCTAGCCTATCTTTCATAACCAGGAGAGAGGTGAGTGAAGATTACCATTCAGATGATAAATGCTTAAGGATACAGGGATGCTGAGCACCTTGACTTATCCTCAATCCCAGTCAACTGTTTGTGTACGTTTTGGGTCTAAGCTCAAAAAAAAAAAAAAAAAAAAAAAAAAAACAACAAAACAAAACAAAAAAAAAACCCAAAAAACAAAAAACACCCCCAAAACCCAAAAACAAAAAGAAAACAAAACATTGCTACTTCTGCAGGTAGACACTGGAGCTGGAAATTGACAGGTCCAAAGACAAGTGAGAGAATTAAATATATTTTGTCTTGAAATTTGGTGACTGCCAAAAAAGGATGGGAGGTATCCTTTTTGGCCTGAGCTCCTAAGGAAGATGACACCAGAGTGAAAGAAAACCTTGCTTCCGGCCATGCTTAAATGCCACATCCATGGCTGATGTAAGCTCTGTTCATAACGGGGGTAGCAGGCGGGGAGTTAACCTTGAACCTTAGGCAAGGTCAGCATTTCACACCGGATCCTCTTGTGGTACCCAGCCAGGAGCATAGGGCTGCTCTGAAGCAGAGAGAGCTGACCAATGCCCTCGTAGCCCTCTCAAGAGCATCTGCACTCTACGGTTCCTTTAGATTCTTGGAAGGAGCAGATCTGGTATCATTGTGGAGCCTTTCCAGGAGCCTACACTCAAGTTTTTAAAGTGGAGGGAAATGGCCCTGACTTGAGATAGCATTGACTGAATCAGAATGCCAAGTACTGCCCGGAGCCACCGCCGTGTCTTGCCCACACCAGGAGTTTCTGATGGGAACGATTTTAGAAATTGGATTAGGAGGGTCCTCATCAGATACTGCTCTGTGCCCTGAGCGATGGTTCTTTAGGCAAAGCACAGTGTGGCCTCCACTTAAGCCCTGCAATGGCCTCATACAATTTGATGGATCGTTTAGCATTTATCAGCCTCTGCAGCTCCATGCCCAGAAGTGACATTTCCCTGGAATCAAAGTCTTTAAAAGCTTGCAGGAGCACTAGATGAGATGGGCGGGTGATTTATTGGGCTGCTAGGCGATTCGAAGTTTCTTTGACGGTGGCACAAATGCCGCTTAGTGCCCTGGATGATGATAAATGATGCTCTCATAGGAGTGTGACCTCAGAGAAGGTGTGCCTCAGTGTGGTGAGCTGATTTCCTTAGTATGGAATAAAGTTCCCAGCATTTCCTTCTTTGAAAGGAAGTCATGGACCATTTGAGGATTGAGTGAAATATAAAACTATGGATCCTTTTACTAGAAAAGTGCATTTGTGGGCTGGGGCGATGGCTCAGTCAGCAACGTACCTCCCACAGAATCATAAGTACCTGAGCTCATGTCCCCAGCATCCATGCAAAAGCTGGATATATACACATGTTTGTATCCCCAGCATTGTGTGGGAAGCAGGCAGAGAAAGAAAGATCCCCGGGGCTCATTAGCTAGCTTACCCAAGCCAAGTTCACCCAAGTGAACTCTAGATTCAGGGAGAAACCATAAAGTGGAGGGTGATTGAGAAGGGAGCTGACTTTGACCTGTGGCTTTCAAACATACGTGCGTGCACAGCAGCACACGCCACATATGTATAACACACAAACACACACACACTTGCATATAATCCTGTGTGCAGGCTCTTTAGGCATCATGCGCTTCAGATGAATGACTGACAAAATGGATGACATCCTGCTGATGGATGCTGGGGAAACTGGTGGACAACCTATGCTGGTTTGGCCTTTCAGGATCCGGGTTCTGCATTGCTCAGAAAGCTGCTAAAGGCAGTATGTGTTCACAGCAAGTCACAGCAAGCATGTGCTTGACCTCACCTCCTCAGCTTCCATATTGCACTTATTTGGTGTGTGTGTGGTTGTCATACCATACGTGTGGAGGTCAGAGGACAGCTTGTGGGAGTCGCTTCTCTTCTTCCACCATGTGGGTTTCAGAGATGGAACTCTGGTTGTCAGCCTTAATGGCAGTGCTTTTATGCATTAAGTCCTGGTGCCACCCCCATGGGGTAGCAGCTTTGCAGATGGCTGGATTTGATGCTATCTGATATTTTTTTTTTTTTATATCTCATTTCAGACATTTCTATATGGCTTACGCTCATACCACAGTCTTGAAACCTTGCACATTTACCAGCAACTTCATCTTTTCAAACTTCATGTTTCTCTTCTTCCTCTTCTGTGTTACCCGTAGCATCTTACATGACTGGCTTCTCCACCCATGACATTTCTTCATCCTGTCCTTTCTCTGCTCTGCGGCCTCCTCTGCTGGCTCCTTATAGTCCATATCATAAATGTTCTGTATCCTGGAGCTTCTACCTGTGACCTTGTTTCATTTTGGGATTATTCCGCAGACAATGCTATCCAGTTTTGTTGCTTCAAGGCACTCCTAAATATGGGTGTCTCCAACAGTGGTCAGCATGATGGACTCTGTTCCCTGAATTCAGCCAGTTACTTTAGATATGTAGTTGGGTAAATAAGCATTTGCCTACAAATGAAGCTCATGATTGCCATAAGAGCTTGCTCTTTCTTTCTTTCTTTCTTTCTTTCTTTCTTTCTTTCTTTCTTTCTTTCTTTCTTTCTTTCTTTCTTTCCTTCCTTCCTTCCTTCCTTCCTTCCTTCCTTCCTTCCTTCCTTCCTTCCTTCCTTCCTTCTTTCTTTCTTTCTTTCTTTCTTTCTTTCTTTCTTTCTTTCTTTCTTTCTTTCTCTCTTTCCTGATAAAGGAACCTGGGGGAGAAGCACTTTGGCGTTCAGGAGGAGAGGAGCACAGTGTTTGGCTGAACATTTGTGAGACATCCTTAGTGATTTCTATAGCTTATCTTGACAACCAAGCCTATTTGACAGTGCAGTCAGGATTCTATAGCTTCTGAACCTGTACCGTTTCTCCATCTTGCTCCATGAGCCTTAGTGGACCAAAGCAAGTACACTTCTCACAAAGGTAACTGCAGTAGCTCCCTGACACTCCCTTCACCATGACACTTTATCTCAGCAAAAGAAAAGCAGCTCATACAGTGGCTGGCTTTCTACTTTTTAAAATATGTGCGGTTTAACTCCTTTGGGACTAGAAAGGAGTTACAGAAATTGCAAGACAAATTAACTATTTTTTCACAGGCATGCCAACTTATCTCTCTAGTCAGATGTAAGCTCTTTGGGAGCAGGGAATCAGTTAAAGTCATCTCCAGCATCTCTGTCTCCCTCACCTCTGATCTTCTGCTTTATTCCACTTCCGGAATAGGTGGGACTAATCCACCAGCTCCTTTCAGGCTGTGTCAAGTGATGGGAGGTTAGAAGGAGTTAGATGTCAAGGCAGCTTCTCTTTCAGCTGAGAACTATGAGGCAGGATGAAGGAAAGAATGAAGATGCTGCAGGTGTAAGTGAGAGATGTGTCCATGCAGATTTCCAATTTGGGAAGAACTACATTGTTTTGATGAATTTTGAAAACTGTGACAAGTTGACTTCATTGCTATTGAGTTAGTAATTGACAAAATGGTGTCTTAGTTGCTTGCAAGAACAAATATAATTTCCCAAAGTGCTTAGTTGTCTCCCAGGCCATAGCCAGGAGAATCAAACTTAATAGAAAATAATGACATTCCTAACTAGAGTGGACAACTTGTGAGGTAAACCCTCGCCTGCTGCCTCTCCCCGGACAGACATCTTTCTTTCGGTTCTGTCTGATACACAGTAGAATGGCAAGTCAAACAACATTAAGGGAGAGATTCTTGCTGTTTTTAAGCTCCCAACTCAGCTTTAAACACAGCCTTTAAAATGAGGTGTGTGGCTCGGCCCTCGGTGGTGCCATGCTCAAGACTGGAGAACAGGCTTTACATCACCTTTGTTTCGAAGTAGTGTCTTATAAAAACAGAAAGCACGTGCCTGCGAGGTGACAGTCCAGAGCCTCCTTGCTAGTGTGAGCGCAGTGACCCACCAGGCAGGAACTGTGCATGGAGCTCTGTGCTGTGAATGTAGGAAGCAAAATTAAGTGTATCTTGTAAATTTCAAGTTGTTGATTCTAAGAGAACTGAGCAGCTTGATTCATCTTAGACAGAAGTAGGATGTTTCTACCCCGATTAACAGTTTTAAAGGGCTAGTGGGAATGAGTGCCATATCGGTGAAATATAAAGTGCACAAGATAAAGTCAATAAATATGTATAAAATGTATAAAGATATATAATACATAAACTAAAATGTGTATAAAATATAAAACTTCTTTTCTCCTCAATAATAGGGTCAGAGGAACTTGAGGCAAATGTGAGATTTTATTGCTTTGTAGACAATGCAAGTCATGGTGGGAGCCCACAC
The DNA here is from genome assembly GCF_030254825.1 of Meriones unguiculatus. Classification (NCBI taxonomy): domain Eukaryota; kingdom Metazoa; phylum Chordata; class Mammalia; order Rodentia; family Muridae; genus Meriones; species Meriones unguiculatus. The sequence continues at coordinate 15,307,344 of NC_083368.1, read as the reverse complement.
CCAGGGCCTTTCCCAGATCCATAAGGTTTATTGTGTAAAATGAAAACATCGTAAAGATTTCCAATGTGACAGTTTCAAGTGTGTGCTTCAGTTGGATTGCATACATCCATAATGTTGTATGGCCATTGCCACCATCCACCTCCAAAGCTCTTCATCTTGTAAAATGAAGGCTCTTTACCAGTTAAACAATGACTCCCCATTCCCTCCAGCCCAGGTATCATCATTTTATCTCTGCACGTCATACTAAGGACCTCAAGAAGCCCATTTGCTTTGTGAATGGCTTATTTCAGTATTATGTCCTCAAGTTCATCCTTGTTGTATCAGGATTTCCTTCCCTAGTATGGCTGGGATGTATTCCACATAATGGACAGACCTTATTTTGCTTCTCAGCCAATGGGCATTTGAGTGATTTTCAGTTCTCTCTCTCTCTCTCTCTCTCTCTCTCAGTTTTTTGAGACAAGGCTTTTCTGTGTGGCCTTGGCTGTCTTTGACTCGCTTGGTAGACGAGGCTGGCCTCAAACTCACTGGGATCCGCCTGCCTCTGTCTCCCCGAGTGCTGGGATTACAGGTGTGTGCCACAGAGCCTGGCTTCTTTCTTTCTGAGAAACTGCCATGCTATTCTCCTCATCGGCTACACTACCACTGTTCAGTCCTCCACAGTGTGCAGGTGTGCAGGTCTCCCGTCTCTCCCATTCTGCCCACACTGCTTATTCCCTGGATCTTCTGTTGTTTGTTTTCAGTGTGTCAGGAGCCTTGGAGACAATGGCACACATGTTTAATTTAGGGCTGAGCAGTCAATTGTTACTTATAATCAGCAGCATGAATTTGCATGAAGTCATCTCAACTATAATATAATCTGTATTATAGTTTTGATTTCTTTGATTTTTTTTAATGTAAGAATTTCATACACATATATAACATGTTTTGATCAAATCCATCCTGTTTCCTTTCCTGCAACTTCTCCCCCTCCCCCTCTACCATTTTCCCCTCCCAACTTCATTGCTTTAGTTTAAAATACACTGAGTCCAGTTGATGCTGCCTGCACACATGTGGACGTACGACCATCTATTGGAGTGTGGGTGTCATGTCAGGGGCTGTGTCCCTGACAAAACTGACTCCTTGCCCAGCAGCGATGAATTGCCAGTGCTCTTCAGGTAGGCTTTTAGGTTTCATGATTCTCACCCTTATCCCTGATGGGACTTTGGCTGATTTGATCATGCGCAGGTCTTGTGTGCATAGACATGGCTGTTGTGGGTTACATGTGCAGTGACTCTGCTGTGCCTCAAACCACTGTTTTGCTGCAGGTGTCTTCTACTTCTGGCTCTTTTGTCCTCTCTTCCTCCATGATGCCTGAGTCTTGGGGGTAGAGGGTATTGATATAGATGCCCTATTTAGAGATGAGTACTCCGCAGTCTTCCATTCTCTGTATGTTGAGTTGCCATTATGTGTATTAGCTACCATCCAATGCAAAAAGAAGCTTCATTCCTGAGGGTTGAGAGATGCACTAATCTATGAATATAACAATAACTCATTAGGAGTCAGTTTGATATTACGTCCATTTAACGGAATAATAGTGCTAGTTCTCTCTGTAGGGCCCATGACTGTCTAACAGGTTCTCGGCCCTGATGGTAGTCCCAGGTAAGCCATCTTGTAGAGGAGACCTGAAATCCAGTGAGAAAGTGGTTGTTTAAACTATAACCGTTGCACGGCTATTGCAGCAGTAATGACTCTACCAGGCCAGTCATTACTGTAGATCGCAGGTTTCATAGCTGGTAAGACTGTTGGTTACTTCTCTCCCCCAGCATCGTGCACAGCACTTTCCAGCACTCTGAAAGCTTTACAGTAAAGTGAGGACTAGCCAAGCTTTCCATGTCCAAACATTCAGCAATAAGCTCAATTCTAGAGAGTAACCCAAAGCCAGGGCAATACGCTGTGATGTTTCAGGGTGCAATGGACCTACTGCTTATCTATCTATCTATCTATCTGTCTGTCTGTCTGTCTGTCTGTCTGTCTGTCTGTCTATCTATCTATCTATCTATCTATCTATCTATCTATCTATCTATCTATCTATCTATCTATCTTTGAGGCAAAGTTTTCTATATAGCCTTAGTTGGCACTGTTTTTCCTGGTTCTCTAGTTCTCTGGCTTTATCCTTTTGAGTGTTGGGATTATTAATTTTAATTAAATTTCTATTTAATATTAGTTACAGTTTATTTACTTTGTATCCTTTCTTCATTCCCTCCCAATCCCACCCTCTGTCCCTCATCTCCTCCCTGCCCCTCTCTAAGTCCATTGATAGGGGAGATCTCCTTCCCTTCCATCTGACCCTAGCTTCTCAGGTATCTTTAGGACAGGCTGCAATGTCCTTCTTTGTGGCTTAGCAAGGCTGCTCCTCCCTCGGGGGGGAGTCAAAGAGCCAGCCATTGAGTTCATGTCAGAGACAGTCCCTGTTCCCCTTACTAGGGTACCTACTTGGATACTGAGCTTCCATGGGCTACATCTGAGTAGGGGTTCTAGGTTATATCCATACGTGGTCCTTGGTTGGAGATACAGTCTCAGAAAAGAACCCTGTGCCCAGATATATCTGTTCCTTGTGGAGCTCCTGTCCTCTCCAGGTCATACTAACTCTCCCTTTTTTCATATGACTCCCTGCACTCTGCCCAAAGTTTGGTTATGAGTCTCAGCATCCGCTTTGATACACTTCTAGGTAGAGTCTTTCAGAAGCCCTCTGTGGTAGGTTCCTGTTCTGTTACTTGTTTTTTCCTACTTCCAATGTCCATCCTATTTGTCTTTCCAAGTGAGGGTTGATCATCTTACCCAGGGTCCTCTTTCTTGTTTATCTTCTTTAGGTGTACAGATTTTAGTACGTTTATCCTATCTTATAGGTCTGGTATCCTCTTATAAGTGAGTATATACCATGTGTGTCTTTCTGCTTCTGGGATACCTCACTCAGGATGTTGTTTCTAGATCCCACCATTTGCCTGCAAATTTCATGATTTTCTTGTTTTTACCTTTTTGTTATTTTGTCTTTTTTTTTTTTTTTTTGAGCTGAGGACCAAACCCAGGGCCTTGTGCTTGCTAGGCAAGCACTTTACCACTGAGCTAAATCCCCAACCCCGATTTTCTTGTTTTTAATTGCTGAGTAGTATTCCATTGTGTAAAAGTACCACAATTTTTGTATCCATTGCTCTGTTGAGGTACATCTGGGTTGTTTCCAGGTTCTGTTATTATGAATAAAGCTGCTATAAACATGGTTGAGCAAATGTCCTTATTGTGTACTTGAACATCTTTTGGATATATGCCTAGAAATTCTATAGCTGGATCTTGAGGAAGCACTATTCCTAATTGTCTGAGAAAGTGCCAGATTGATTTCCAGAGTGGTTATACAAGTTTACATTTCCACCAGCAATGGAGGAGGGTTCCCCTTTCTCCACAACCTCTCCAGCATGTGTTGTCACTTGAGTTTTTAATCTTAGCCATTCTGATGGGTGTAAGGTGAAATCTCAGGGTCATTTTGATTTGGAGTGTTGGGATTATAAACACATATTGTCAAGTCTGAGTATAATTTTGACTTTTATTTCCTAATGAATAATGGTGATGAGCATCTCTTTTGTGTTTATTGATCATCTTGTATTATTGGAGGAAGACCCATTGTGATGGCTCTTCTTGGTTGTCAACTTGATCACATCTGGAATGACCTAAGACCCCCAAAGCTGAGTTGCTCACCTGCAAGGAATTTTTGCTTAATTTGCAGTGGGAAGATCCACTTCTAATTTGTATCTTTGGGGTAGGGAGACACAACTCTAATATAGTTCTTTTGAGGTGGGAAGACCCACCTCTAGCCTGGGCCACCCCTTCTGCTGGAAGTGTATATAAGGACATGAAAGAAGAAAGTTTTTCTCATTGCTTGCTTGTTCTTACCTTGCTAGCAAGTCCATTCCTTCACTGGCATTAGAGGCTACTTCTTCAGGATTCTAATGTATGCTGAAGAAACATCCAGCCTCATGAACTGAACATTCACAAACAGACATTGTTGGATCAGCCGGACCACAACCTGTAAGTTGTTCTAGTAAATCTCCATATATATACGAATACGTATATATTCATTGTATAAGTTCTGTTACTCTAGAAAACCCTGAATAATATACCTATGTTTGAATCCTGTTGTTTTTCTTTCTTTGTTACTGAGTTTTACAATTTCTGTATATAATTTTATAAATTCTTTAACAGATTTGATCTATAAATATTTTCTCTTATTTTAGGTTTGTCTTTCTACTGTGCCAATACTGTCTTTTAATATGTGAAATTTATAATTTTGGTGAAGTCTGATTTCTCCACTCTTTCTTGCTACCTGTGTCCTTGGTGTCATGTACATTTTCATCACCAAATCTAACATCATTAAGCTTTCTACCCAATTCTTATTCTAAGTGCTTAGCTATTTTCGGCTTTTGATCTAGTTTTGGTTAACTTTGTGGTGTTAGCTGAGGGTCCATTTTCATTCTTTTGATTGTGCATATCTACTTTCTCCAGCATTTGGTGGATGATATATTTCCATTGAGTAGTTTTAGAAGCCTTGTAAAAACCACTAGGCCCCCATACATGAGGGTTTATTTTTAGGCTCCTATTACTATCCTATTAATGCCAGTACCACACTGTTTTGGTTATTATAATATTATAGTACATTTCGAAATCAGTATATGTTAGCCCTCTAACTTTCTTCCTTTTGAAATTATTTTGGTGATTTGAAAGTCCATCTACATTTTAGAATAGTTTTTTTTTAAATTTGTATAAAAATACACTTGGAATATTTACAGGTACCATATATATAGTTATTCATTTCAATGTTGCTTTCTAATCTATGACTATAGGACACATTTATATTTATTTTATGCCTACCTTATTTCAGGAATGTTATGTGGTTTTCCATGTAAGTCTTTCATTTCTTTGTTCAAGTTAATTCCTAGGAATTTCCCCCTCCTTCTTTCCCTCTCTTTCTCTCCATCCTCTTCTCTCTGTTTCTCCTTCCTTCCTTCCTTCCTTCCTTCCTTCCTTCCTTCCTTCCTTCCCTCTCTCTCTCTCTCTGTGTATACATACATACACACATATACCTGAATCTAGGCATTGCACCATGTGTATGTGTATGCAGGGGCCCTACAGAAGTCAGAAGAGGTGTCAGATCTTCAGGAACTGGAGTTATGGATGTTGTGAGATACCACATGAGTGCTGAGAACTTGGGCCCTCTGTAATAGCAGTAAGTCCCATTGACTGCTGAGCCATCTCTCCAGTTCTGGAATCTTCTTCTTTTTGATGCAACCATAAATAAAGTTATTTTTCTTTCTCTTTCCGTATTGTTTCTGTTAGTATATACATATGCAACTGATTTTTGTGTGTTGACTGTCTTGCTCCTTTGCCAGGTTACTGTATAACTTCTAATTTCAATCTTTGGCACTGGATAGTGCTTGCTGGGAGCTTTATATATGTGGGTTTGTTATGTTGAGATAGTTTCTATCTAATCTTATTTTGTTAAGGGTTTTTATCAGACTGTTAAAACTTGTCAGAAGTTTTACTGCAATATCCTTCCTTCTTCTGTTATGGCTAGCATTAATGGACAACTTAAAAATCTAGATGGTGCTTTCTCAGAAAATTAAGAATAGTGTTTCCTCAAGATCCAGATATCCCACTCCTAGGCATATATCCAAAATATGCTCAAATATACAACAAGGACATTTGCTCAACCATGTTCGTAGCAGCTTTATTCATAATAGCCAGAATCCGGAAACAACCCAGATGTCCCTCAACGGAGGAATGGATACAGACGTTGTGGTACATTTACACAATGAAATACTGAAGAGTTTAAGTTAGCCTGAGTATAACTCTATTTTAAAATAAAGAGCCATCTTGACTGGTACTTGAATTCAGGTACCAGGAAATATCACAGAATGTACACTTGGCAGAAAACAAAGTTAACTCTTCTAGCAACAGCCTCCAGGAAATATTACAGAATAAATGCTTCATAGAAAATAGAGACAATATTCCTGGCAATAATCAATGAGAACTGGTTAAGAATCAGGTGGGAAAATTCTCCCCAATGTTTCAGATATAGTTTAGAAGAATAGCCATTGTGATTATATGCCTTAGCCATTGTGATTATGTGCCTCAGAGAAGGTCACCTCACTCCTCTAACTTTTTCCGAATCCTGTAATGCCAAGGCTTGTGCCACCCCTGCTTACTGCCATGAAAACCCCCTGATCACAGACTTTCCCTTTAAAAATCCTGCTCACTCAGAGCTCGGGGTCCCACTTCTCTACTGCTGCGTCAGTGAGACTTGGGTCCCGAATTCAATCGCTCTTGTAATAAAGCTCTCTTGCTATTGCATCGAGTCATCTCCTGGTGGTTTCTGGGGGTCCCATGATCCTGGCATTACAATAATACTTAGCAGTTAAAAACAAGGAAATCATCAAATTTGCAGGGAAATGGTGGGAACTAGAAAAGATCATCCTGAGTGAGGTATCCCAGAAGCAAAAAGACACAGATGGTATATACTCACTTGTAAGTGGATATTAGCCATATAATATAGGATAATCATACTAAAATCTGTACACCTAAAGAAGCTAATGAAGAAGGAGGGCCCTGGGTAAGATGCTGAATCTTCATTCAGAAAGGCAAATGGGATAGACATAAGAAGAGTGAGAAAACAGGGAACAGGACAGGAGTCTACCATAGAGGGCCTCTGAAAGACTCTACCCTGCTGGATATCAAAGCAGAGGCTGAGACTCATAGTCAAACTTTGGGGAGAGTGCTGGGAATCTTATGAAAGAAGGGGGAGATAGAAAGACCTGGAGGGGACTGGAGCCCCACAAGGAGAGCAACAAACCAAAAAATCTGGGACCAGGGGTCTTTTCTGAGACTGAAACTCACCATTCATAGAGATAACCTAGAACCCCTGCACAGATGTAACCCCTGGCAGCTCAGTGTCCAAGTGGGCACCTTAGTAAGGGAACAGGGGCTATCTCTGACATGAACTCAGTGGCTGTCTCTTTGATCACCACCCCTTGAGGAGGGGGGCAGCCTTATCAGGACAGAGAGGAAGACATTGCAGACAGTCCTGATGAGATCTGATAGGCTAGGGTCAGATGGAAAGGGAGGAGGACATTCCCTATCAGTGGACTGGGGAAAAGAGATGGGAGGAAAAGACAGAGGGAGGACAGGATTAGGAGGGGATGAGAGAGGGGATTACAGCTGGGATATAAAGTAAATAAATTGTAATAAATAAAAAAGTATTAAAAAGCAAAACATTATCTAGAATCAGCTACAAAGTAAGACTCCACAAGGAATTGTCTAGATTAAATCACCATGGGCATGTCTGAGAGCGATTATCTTGATTATGTTCATTGATGTGGGAAAACCCAGCTTACTATGGGTGGCATAAGTCCCTGGGTTTGAGTCTTGGAGTATGGATGAGTGGAGAAAGTGAGCTAAGTAATAAAAATGCATGCATGTGTTTTCTCTCATCTTGACTGTGGATGTGATGTGACTAGCTGTTTTAAGTTTCTGCTGCCTTGTGTTTTTGCTTGTTCTATTACTGAAACTAGGATATTAACATTGACCACCACTATTGTAGAACTGCTTATTTTCCTCTTCAGTTCTGTCAGTTTTTGATGTGTGTATTTAGATGGTCTCTTCTTAGATCTATAGTTCATTACAGTTACATTTTCTGGATACATTTAACAGTCTGTTTCTGTCTGTCCTTTGCCTTCTCTCACTTCACAAAGACTTGAAATAAGTTTTGTCTACTATCAACATAGCTACGTCTGCTCTTTATTGGTTGCTGACTTCACAGAGTGTCTTTTTCCAGCTCGTACAGTTGACATGAAAGTAAATGTCTCGTAGACAACGTGTAACTAATTGGATCGTGTGGTTCTTATCTACGCTGCATATCCTTGCTTTGGATTGGAACATTTAATCAACTAGATCTCAAGCAATAATTCATAAAGAAGGCCTTAAATTTTATATTTTATATTTATACAATTTATTTTGTATATGCTTTATAGCGTGTTTGTTAGTTGCTTCTTGCATTTCCGTGTTCTTTTGATATTTGCTCATTTTTTTGGTAGTGAAATGTTGACATGCTTTATCATTTTCTTTTGTGTATATTCTGTAGCTATTTTCTTTGTAGTTGCCATGGAAATTACATTTAGCATCCAAAAGTCTTAACAGCCTAATTTGAATTTATAGTAGTTTAGCTTCAATGCCATGCATTTGCCCCTTTACAGCTCCATCTCATGTCTTTCAATTTTGTTCACACCACAGAATTACATCCTTAGGTATCGCGTCTTTGAAAACGTAATTCTTTTAAATGTAGTAGTGTTACAAATTATACAGAGAATTCAGTGTGAAGTTATAAACCACAATTACAATAATGATAGCTTTTTAGACTAATCTTGAAAAAAAATCCATTAGGGTCTTGTGTCCTATGGAAAATAAAAACAGAGCTACCAACTATGGTTACTTAAATGCTAGCCTTTGTGGCTGCCCATGGACTTACCTTTATTGAGGTCTTCATATTGTCCTTACAGTTACTGTCTAGGGTCTTTCACCTCATCCTTTAGGACTTGAGGATTTCTCATAAGACAGGTCTAGTTACATGGAGCATCAGTTCCACCTGGCCTGGAATGCTTTGTGTAGTCCAGCTGGCTTCAAACTTGTGCTGCTTCTGCTCTGGCACTTCTAATTCACTTTTGGAGAAACTTGATGTAGGAATTTTGTTTAGCATTTTTTTCTTCTAGTACTATTAATCAACCTGTCTGGTACCTCCTGGATGCAGACGGTTCTGATGAAAATCCACTGTTGAGCTTACTGAAAGTTGCTTATATATGGCGAGTTCCTTCTTTCTTTTTGCTTTTTAGAATCTCAAGCTTTCAACTGTTTGATCATTGTATGATTTAGTGTGGGTCTCCCGAGTTCAGCTTAGCTAGAGGTTTTTGTTGTTCATACCTTGGAGATTTTTAATCCTGCTACTCCCCAAACTGAGAAAATTTCAGCCATTATTTTTTAAATATCTCTTTACCCCATTCTCTCTTTCTTTTCCTTCTGGTATCCTGTAGTAGATATCTTGATTCCCTTTACAGATTTTTTTTTTTACATCTGCTGTTGGTATTTTATTTAATTAATTAATTATTTATTTATTTATGTTCTGGAGACTTGGTAATCTCCATGATGTGATCTTCCTGTTCACCAATTCTTTCTTGTCCTCACTCAAATCTACTTTTGAATCTCTCTAGTGCTTTTAACTGTCTGTTATTATACTTTTCAGCTCCAGAATTTACTCTTTAGTTTCTTGCAGGTTACTGTCTTCTTTTCTTAATATTTTTACTTCATCCATTTTTATTTCTTCTGAGTCTTATCTTAGTTTCTCAAGTATCTTTAAGCTAGTCATTTTAAAATCTTTATCTAGTAGACCTTCCATCAAGTATTTTTTAGAGATAATATATTAAATACTTATTTTTGTATGCTTTCTGATATTTTGTAAAAATTAGATGCTTGAATATAATAATAATAGTTCTGGAACTCTAGCCCCTTTCTTCCTCAGAGTTTAGCATTTTTTGCTTTAAAAAATATTATTGCTTCCAAAGTGGTTGTACCAGTTTACATTCCCACCAGCAATGGAGGAGGGTTCCCCTTTCTCCACAACCTCTCCAGCATGTGTTGTCACTTGAGTTATTCATCTTAGCCATTCTGATGGGTGTAAGGTGAAATCTCAGGGTTGTTTTGATTTGCATCTCCCTGATGGCTAAGAACGTTGAGCATCTCTTTAAGTGTTTCTCTGCCATTCTGTATTCCTCTACTGAGAATTCTGTTTAGCTCTGTACCCCATTTTTAATCAGATTGCTTGATTTGCTGCTTTTTAACTTCTTTAGTTCTTTATATATTCTGGATATCAGCCCTCTGTCAGATATAGGGTTGATGAAGATCCTTTCCCAATCTGTAGGCTGTCGTTTTGTTCTGACGACAGCTTGCTTTCTCAGACAATTAGGAATAGTGCTTCCTCAAGATCCAGCTATACCACTCCTAGGCATATACCCAAACTTTGCTCAAGTACACAACAAGGCCATTTGCTCAACCATGTTTGTAGCAGCTTTATTTGTAATAGCCAGAACCTGGAAACAACCCAGATGTCCATCAACAGAGGAATGGATACAGAAATTTTGGTATTTTTACACAATGGAATACTACTCAGCAATCAAAAAGGAGGAAATTATGAAATTTGCAGGCAAATGGTGGGATCTAGAAAAGATCATTCTGAGTGAGGTATCTCAGAAGGAGAAAGACACACATGATATGTACTCACTCATATAGTCCTATAAGATAAGATAAACATAATAAAATCTATACACCTAAAGAAGATAGACAAGAAAGAGGACCCGGGATAAGATGATCAATCCTCACTTAGAAAGACAAATGGGATGTGCATTGGAAGTAGGAGAAAACAAGTAACCGGACAAGAGCCTATCTCAGAGGGCCTCTGAAAGACTCTACCTAGCAGTGTATCAAAGCAGATACTAAGATTCATAACCAAACCTTGGGCAGAGTGCAGGGAATCATATGAAGAAAGGGGAGTTAGTATGATGTGGAAAGGATAGGAGCTCCACAAGGACCAAATATATCTGGGCACAGGGGTCTTTTCTGAGACTGATACTCCAACCAAGGACCATGTATGGATATAACCTAGAACCTCTGCTCAGATGAAGCCTGTGGTAGCTTAATAACCAATTGGTTTCCCATAGTAAGGGGAACAGGGACTATTTCTGACAGGAACTCAATGGCAGGCTCTTTGACCTCCCCACCCTCCAAGGGAGGAGCAGCCCTGCTAGGCCACAGAGGAGGGCCTTGCAGCCAGTCCTGAGGATACCTGATAAAACAGGATTGGATGAATGGGGAGGAGGTCCTTCCCTATCTGTGGACTTGGAAAGGGACAGGGAGGAGATGAGGGAGGGAGGGAGGGTTTGGGAGGGAATGAGGGATCGGGATACAGCTGGGATACAGAGTTAATAAAATGTAACTAATAATAAAAAAAATAAAAAATAAAAAAGAACACAGAGAAAAATATTATTGCTTATTTATTTTATGTGTATGAGTGTTCTATCTGCATGTACACCTTCATGACAGAAGAGGGCATCAGATCCCAGTATAGATGGTTGTAAGCCAAGATGTTGTTGCTGGGAATTGAACTCAGAACCTCTGGGAGAGCAGACAGTGCTCTTAACTGCTGACCCATCTTTCTAGTTCATCTCAACCATGTTCATAGCAGCTTCATTCATAATAGCCAGAACCTGGAAACAACCTAGATGTCTCTCAACTGAACAATGGATAAAGAAACTGTGGTACATTTACACTGCTCAGCTATTAAAAACAAGGAAATCATGAAATTTGTAGTCGAATGGTTGGAACTAGGAAAGATCATCCTGAGCGAGGCAACACAGACCTAGAAAGACACAAATGGTACATATTCACTTGTAAGTGAATTTTAGCCATATAGTACAGGATAGATATACTACAATGTACAGACCCCAAGAAGTTGGATGGGCATCTTAGGCTTCATGTCGGCCCACTAGTTACAGGAGTGGAAGGTATCTCTGACATGGACTATGTTGCCTGCTTTTTGATCACTTCCCCCTGATGGGACTTCCCTACCAGGCCACAGGGGAGGAAGACGAACTCAGAGCTCATGTAAATAGATGAGCTGGGGTGTCTGGCTAGGGGGGCTTCCCTATTCTGAGGATGATGAGGGAAGGATGAGAGAGAGAGGGTGGGACTGGGAAGAGAAGATGTATGACTGAGATGTAAATTGAAATAATTTAATTAAAAATCAAAAATTTATTATTGTTGTAGGCTCTTTGTGCTCTAGGGTCAGCCTGAAGAATAAACTTAAATTAACCTATATGTAGTGTTTGATGGTGAGTATGGGCATATATGGTAAGTGGCTGTCACCTCCAACAGCATAGCAGATAGTAGGTTTTTTTAATTTATTTTTTTGTATAATTTATTCACTTTACATCCTGATTGTAGCCCCCTCCCTCCCTCATCTCCTCTGGATCCTACACTTCCTCCCTCTTCTCCCCTATTTTACTCCCCCATTTCTCAGAATGGGGGAGCTCTCCTCCCTTGCCATCTGACTCCAGCCTATCAAGTCTCATTAGGACTGCCTGAATCTTTTTCCTCTGTGGCCTGGAAATGCTGCCCCCTCCCCCAACTAGGGAGAAGTGATCAAAGAGCTGGCAACAGAATCCATGTCAGAGACAGCCCCTGCTCCTCTTACTAGGGAACCCTCATGCAGACTGAGCTGCCTAATGGCTACATCTGAGCAGGGCTTCTAGGTCCTCTCCATGTATGGTGTTTGGTTGGAGCATCAGTCTCTGCAGGCCCCCATGGGCCCAGATTTGTTGGCTCTGTTGGTCTTCTTATGGAGCTCCTGTCCCCTCTGGATCCTTCTATTTGCCTATACTTTCTTATGACTCCCTGTGTGCTGCCCAGAATTTGGCTGTGAGTCTGAGCAGGCAGATAGTAGTTTTAAAGTCTTCTTTGTAGGTGGAGTATTAGATGTTCAAATACATACACAGAGTGGCTTATCTTTTAAACACTCTAGGAGTCTCCCCAAGTCTTTAAGCTAACTTAATTCTGTGAGTTGACAAGAAAAAAACCCCAATATTAGTTCACATGCTGGTTAATTATTTTATTTTATTTTTCTTTATTAATTACACTTTACTCACTTTGTATCCCCCCGTAGTTCCCTCCCTCCTCCCATCCCAATCCCTCCCTTCCTCCACCCTCTGCATGCATGCCCCTCCCCAAGTCCACTGATAGGGGAGGGTTTCTTTTCCTTCCTTATGATTCTAGTCAATTAGGTCTCATCAGGAGTGGCTGCCTTGTCCTCTTCTGTGGCCTGGTAACGCTGCTTCCCCCTCAGGGGGAGGTAATTAAAGAGCAGGCCAATCAGTTCATGTCAGAGACAGTCCCTGTTCCTATCACAATGAAACCCACTTGGACACTGAACTGCCATGAGCTACATCTGTGCAGGGGTCTTAGGTTATCTCCATGCATAGTCCTTGGTTGGAATAGCAGTCTCAGGAAAGACCCCTGTGCTCAGATTTTTTTGGTTCTGTTGCTCTCCTTATGGGGTTCCTGTCCTCTCTGAAAAGCTCTGCCCTGCAGACTATCAATGTAGATACTGAGACTTATGGGCAACCTTTGGGCAGAGTGCAGGGAATCTTAGGAAAGAAGTGGGAAACATGATGGTTAATTTTAACTGTCAACTTGACACAGCTAGAAGCACCTGGGAAGAGTCTTCACAGTGAATTATGTAGATCAGGTTGGCCTGTGGGTGCATTGTTAATTGATATGGAAAGACCCATTCCATGTGGGAGGCACCATTCTGTAGGCAGAGGATCCAGAACAGTGTAAGGGAGGAGGAAACTAGCTGAGAGCAAGGGAACAAGCATAGATTCATACATTTATCTTCTCTCTGCTCTTGACTGTGGTGTGGGGCTTTAAGTTTCCACTGTGACTTTCCCATAGTAATGCACTGTGCTTGAAAATATAGCCCCAAACTCCTCTTCCTTTTCCAAATTGCTTTTTGTCGGGGTTGCTTGTTACAGCAACAGAAACGAAACTAAAACTGTTCAGTTCAAGACCTGATTCAGAGTGAGGTTTGGTTGACCCTAAGTGTCATATGTGAGCTCCAAAAACACTCAAAGACGCAGCATCATAAATGGGGCTCCCCTGCACAGAGGTAGCCCTGTGGCAGCTCAGTGTCCAAGTGGGTTCCTTAGTAAGGGGAACAGGGGCTGTCTCTGACATGAACTCAGTGGCTGGCTCTTTGATCACCTCCTCCTGAAGGGGGGTGGTGGTGGTGGTGTGCAGCCTTACCAGGCCACAGACGAGGACAACACAGCCAGTCCTGATGAGACCTGATAGGCTAGGGTTAGATGGAAGGGGAAGAGGTCCTCCCCTATCAGTGGACTGCGGGAAGAGCATGGGAGGAGATGAGGAAGGGAGGGAGGGCAGGATTGGGAGGGAATGAAGGAGGGGGATACAGTTGGGATACAAAGTGAATAAATTGTAATAAATTTAAAAAGTTATATTAAAAAAGTTAATGGGGGTCTGTGATGAAACATCTGAGAACCCCTAAAATTAAAAAAAAAAAAGATGAAAGAGGGGGAGGTGGCTCAGTGGCACCTTGCCGGAAAGTTTCAAAACCGCCACGTGCTGTGTAAGACATTGTGAAGCTTTTCTAAGGGCCTTTCTGTTCAAGTCTCTGCAAACTCCCTACAATTATGCAGCCTGAATGGACCTAGCAGGAAATTGAAACACATTTTACTTAATCTCACAGAGAACTTTGCGTTGAATTAGTAATTAATGCTTTGATTTGACGACAGCCCAGATGAGAACCTTGCCGTCTCCTCAAGGGCTACATTTCCTTCATTGTGACCATTTAGAACTCTCTACCATTCAATTATTTTGACGAACTTTTTAGGTCAGAATAGAGCAACCGAAAGACTAGCCCTGTGACTTGCGCTTTAATATTATGTTCATGAAACCCAACACAGTATGAACTGTATTTCTCAAGGTGATGCTGTATTTCTGCTTGAATTTAATTCAACTCAGACCTTCATTATCAAGTATCATCTAAGGGCCAGAAGACCATGACCTCTATTCAGACCTTGCCACTTCCCACTGTGCTAATGACTTACTTTTCATGAGGAATCAGATCTGTGGGGCTGGATAATGTCCTTGTTATTTCCTGGCATCACTGGATTAATCATGCATTAAAGTTCCTGATAGGTATGAACTATTGTAGGAAGAGACTGACATTACTGCTGTTATTACATCTCAACCCACAGTAGCCAGGAACAATGTTTACGCTAGACTGAAAACTGGAAAATCAATTTGGACTAACTTTTCTGTTGTTGTGACAGAACACCATGACCTCGTGTGGCTTTTGGAAGAGAGGGTTTGATTTGACTTATGGTTCCAGAGGGAGAGTCCATAATGGCTCTGCGGGCGTGGTGGCAGGTGCTGGAGCAGGAAGCTGATTAGTCACATCTTCAACCAAATGCAGAGAACAGTGGGATGAGGCTCTGAGCCCTAGGAGTCCTAGTCCCAGTGATGATTGTCCTCCAACAAATCTCCCCTTCCTAGAAGGTCCATCATTTCCCTAGACAGCACCACTAACAAGGGACCAAGTGTTCAAACACCTGCGCCAAGGAGGACATTTCCCATTCAAACTGCCACAATGACCCAAGTATCACAGTCAGTTCTTCTGTATTTCTCATGTCACAGAAAACAAGGGAAGAATGATCCAGATATTAAAAACAAAAGCTCATGCTGGCCTACTTGTCCCTGTCTCTTGGCACAGCCTTTGCTGGTCCAGCTCCTTTCTGATTGCCTGCTGGGTACATCAGCTCTATTGCTTCTTTCTCGTAGATGATGATTCCAGAGTCTGAGTGATCATCTAAATTTGGAGGACTGTTTGACATGCAAGCTGAAGCCGTGTGGGTGTTCTTCCCTTCAGTGTCCATCCGTCATTCCAGTTCTTCCGTAGAGATCAATTACAGGCACATCACAGAGAACGCTTGGCACTCTGTTGTCAACTTGAAGCCACCAGAAACTGGATGCCAGTGTTTGGCCCGCCCCTGAGTCTGAATTTGGCACACTGTCTGTCTGTCCTCTTGAGTGGGTGTTGTCATTATTAGCATTGGGCCCTAACAGTAACTAAGGGGTGTCACTTTAAATTAAAATGCAATCAAGCCAGCTTCCCCAGCTGTGCTCTCCCTTCTGCATGACTGGCTGTCCTCTGCTGCCCCAGCGCCTCTTACTCCGCACCTGGTCACCCTCTGTCTGGAGGAGAGTTAGCTGCCACAGTTCCTGGACTCCCCATCTTTGAGCCAGCCTCCCGACCTGCTGCAAAACACAGGGAGTGGGGGAACCCCTCACTGGGAGCTGTCACCAGTCAGCAGCTGAGGCTCCATTCTAACTCACCACAAGGATGCTTGATCCAGCATTCCTGGGCAGTCTCTAGATCCTACAAAACCTCTGCCTCATGTAGTTTTCCTGTCGTTGGTGTGAAGAGACCCTCGAGGCAGTGTTGGAAACACACAGGGCCTATGACGATTTCAGATGCGGACATCGGAGGGCAGGAACACAACAGGCCCTGTGGTTGGCTGTGGAAAAGCGCTGCCTGGCCTGTGTCAGGCCCTACAGAGGTGCTTGAGATCTCGTTTGCATCTCCCGTCATCACCGAGAGAGTGAATGGAAACCGTCCAGTCACAGCACAAGTGGACAGTACTGTCTGCACCCCCTGGAAGCCCTTTAGAGCAACTGGGCTTGGGAATACATTTTTTTTCTCATCAAATGTGTACAAGACCTGCATGCCCATAAAGTAGTACCTTCTCAGGATCACTCCATAATTAAATAGAATGCTCTTTCTTCTGGCCAATACAGTCATGATAGGTGGGGAAAACCAAGACCAGAAATTACTTCATGTTAGTGTAGGCCAGAGTGCTGTCAAAAGTTGTGGAAAAAAAAACACTTTCAGAGCTTTGTAGATTTTGGAATTGTGAAAACTGGATCAGATATCTGGCCATTTATCCATCTATTCACTCATCCCTCCTATCTTCCTTCTATTAATTAATTGACCCATAATCTGTCTTTTATCATCTCTCACAGTGATTCTCAACCTTCCTAATGCTCTGACCCTTTAATACAGTTCCTCATGTTGTGGTGAGCCCCCAACTATAAAATTATTTCCATTGCTACTTCATAATGTAAATTTGCTACTGTTATGAATCATAATGTAAATATCTGTGTCTTCTGATGGTTTTAGGTGCATCTGTGGAAGGTCATTCAGCCCCGAAAGTGGTCATGACCCACAGGTTGAGAACCCTTGCCAGATCATAAATAATCTATCCATATTTAGCGTGCCTCTCTGTTTACCATGTATCTGAGAAGTCCAGGCCAGGTAGATTATATTAATTGGCTTACCAGGTGAAGAAATCTCATAATTTGCTGCTTGTGAGCTCAAGACCAGGACAACCAGCAGAAGCTTAAGGCTGAGTCTGAAGGGCCATGACTCAAGTGTCTTAGCATCTGAAGGCAGAATGTAAAGATTGTAGAGCTAGAAGAGTGAAAACACCCTCTCTGCCCTGTTTCCTTTTACTCCCGGGACCCTTAATGGATTGAGTGAATGTTTTCTCACAGTGGTGAGGGATGATCTTTCATTTTCAACCCACTGATTGAGACACCCTGAAATAATGTTTAAGCTGCTATCTCAGCCCAGCCAAGTGCACACATAAGGGCCATCTTTGTAGAACCTATGTCATTGTCCATGTTCTGAAGATGAGGAATGGGAGGCTTCCAGCGGCGGAGTAGCTTGCCAGAGGTCAGCCAGGGAAATTGAGAGAAGGACTCTGGATGCAGCCTTCACAGTCTATCTACTTACCTCATGTTCACTTTTCTTTGCTTACGGAAAACTCTTCAGCAGCCTGAAACACAGTCCATGTTTACTGCATTCCTTGCCTGTTGGTGGCATCCCCAGGGAACATAACACATGTCAGGCCCACCTGAATCTATCTTCTCAGCCCCTTAAGTCCTGGCTGCCATGTTTTTTTGTTTTTTGTTTTTTTTTTGTTTAATTTCAAGTTTTTGTTTCCATAGACTCACATGACATCACTGAAAATTTCAGTAGTTTTTTTTTTTTTTATCTTCTTCTTTCCCTTCCCTTCCCTTCCCCTCCTTCTTCTTTTTATTCTTTCCTTCTCCTTCTTTGTTTGTGATTGGGTCTCATGTAGTCTATGCTGTCCCTGAACTCTCTGTGGCTAAGGATTACTTTGATTTTAACAATTTTACATTTAAATGTGTGTGTGTGTGTGTGTGTGTGTGTGTGTGTAGGTATATGTGTGTGCCGTGGTGTAAATGTGGAGATCAGAGGACAACTTTCAGGAGTCATCTACTATGTGGAGCCTAGAGATTGAATGTAAGTCATCAGACTCAGTGGAGAGAGTCTTTACTCATTGAGCCATCTTGGCCACTTTACCTTGAACTTCAGACCCTCCAGCCTCTGTCTTGCCTCACCATCATACTCTGTGCAGGGCTGGAGATTTAACCCAGGGCTTCACACACTCTAGGCAAGTACTCTTCCAGCTGGTCCTCATCCCAAGAGCCCCCGCATTTCCACGGCCTTCATCTGCCTGGATTGCTGGCCTTCATAAACACAGCAGCCAGAGCCCCAGGCTTATGTTAACAATGCTGACCTTCCTGCCCTGGCTGTGTTAGTAGTCCCCCAAGCCTGCAGTATAATGGCTCTGGCATCTTGCCAATGTTTCCCTGCATGCTCACCTCCATCCCCCAAAGATGATTGCTTTCTGTATCATTATGAGAGCTCACAAGCATACAAGGGGATTTTGCACATGGAATCAGTTCAAATGTGTCAGTGTCTGGTGTTTCTCAGTTGGAAGTGAAACTATTTTAGCCTAATCAAGAAGGAGGTCTCTGGCTAAAATGCTCAATCCCTATTCAGAAAGGCAAAGAGGATGGACATCAGAAGAAGGAGAAAACAGGGAACAGGACAGGAGCTGCCACAGATGGCCTCTGATAGACTCTACCCTGCTGGGTATCAAAGCAGATGCTGAGACTCATAGACAACCTTTGGGCAGATTGCAGGGAATCTTATGAAAGAAGTGGGAAATAGAAGACCTGGAGATGACAGGAGCTCCACAAGGAGAGCAACAGAACTAAAAAATCTGGGCACAGGGGTCTTTTCTGAGACTGATGCTCCAACCAAGGACCATTCATGGAGGGAACCTAGAACCCCTGCACAGATGTAGCCCATGGCAGTTCAGTGTCCAAGTGGGTTCCCTAGTAATGAGAACAGGGACTGCTTCTGACATGAACTGATTGGCCTGCTCTTTGATCACCTCCCCCTGAGTGGGGAGCAGCCTTACTAGGCCACAGAGGAAGACAATACAGCCACTTCTGATGAGTCCCGTGTGGAGAAGAGGGAGAGGAGGTGGGGTTAGGAGGGGAGGAGGGAGGGAGCTCGGGGGGAGGGGGGATGCAAAGTGAATAAAGTGTAATTAATAAAAATTAAAATAAAAAGATTAAAAAAAAGAATTTCTCAAGATGTCTCCCATAAAAGCCTACTCAATGGAATACTCTCCGAAAAGGAGACTGTTCTCTGTTAGTGTTAGTCAAAGAGAGGAAAGGAATTTAATGCAGGGATATGGTTATAGAGTTTGGGGAAGCAAAAAGAAACCAGAGAGCAGACAGGAGGATAACCAGGATTTCGAAGAGCTGTAAGTATGGAAGAGTTGTCTGGAGAGAGCTGAAGCCGTTGAATTGGGGGGTGGGGAGGGTTATCATGATTTTTGACGCTGGCTGAGGCTCAAGAAGTGAAGGAGAAACCACCCAGCCCCTCCCCTCCCCCATCTCCATTACCAGTGCATCCTATTTGGGAGACAGTTCTCAGCAATCCAGAGGGATGCAGGTCTGCATCTGACAACCCACCAATCACATCATGAGCACAGCTGTCAAACAGTTCTGGCAAAGCTTGCTACTTCTGTCTGTGAGCTGCTTCTCTAATTGACAGGAGAGTATCCTTGGACAGTCTCAGGATGCAGTATCTACTGAACAGAAAGGGGACAGGGAGGTGCAAAGACGACTGAGGGAGAAGGTGTTTGGATGGCTTCCTGTATCTGCAGAGCTCAGCATGCAGAGACAGAATGACATTACCAACACATGGGAAGGGGACTGTGCTCATTAGAATAGGAATGGCCCCTACAGGCTTGTTGATTTGAATGTTTAGCCGTTAGGAAAGAGCACTGCCGGACAGGGAATAGGGGGTGTGGCCTTGTTGGAGGAAGCCTGTTAATGGGGGCAGGCTCTGAGGCTTCAAATGCTCAAGTCAGGCTCAGTGTCTCTCTCTGCCTGCAGCTCATGGATCCAGATGTAGAACTCTTAGCAACTCCTCTAACACCATGTCCGCCTGCATGCTGCCATGTTTCTCGCCGTGATGATAACGCACCAAACCTCTGAACTGGAAGCCAGCCCCAACGGAAGGTTTTCCTTTATGAGAGTTGCCATGGCCATGATATATGTTCACAGTAATAGAACACTGACTAAGACGCGGATCCTACCTGGTAAGAAGTGCTCGTCTTTGTGACGAAGGTTTATGTGCTCCTGGCCTCTCCAGCCTCTTCAGGCATGGTGGCAATGCTGACTCAGCCGGTTGCGTCTCTCAGTAGACGCAGATTCAGGCTGGTCCGAGATTTCCTGTCTGAGTCACATTGAGATATGAGCGCTCACAAACAGCGCTTTTGAAATATTGATAAATGCTAGCCCACATTTTGAAGATTCATGATGCAAAACGACTGTGCTAGATTTCGGAGGGTTTCTGCCACAAAGAAGTCATTATTAACTACACAGCAGGCGATTCCTTGACTCTCGGAATTGTTCTTCTACCCAAAGTCTTGGGAGGTTTTTAATCAGGTCATTTTGAGAATTGATTATTTAGTTTTCCTTTGAATTAATTGCTTTCTAAACATGTTTTCTTTAATTAAGTTGTAAATTCAGAGCTTAAGCCACAAGAACAAATACCTCTTAAAAATACACGTGTTTGGGGGCTGATGAGATGGCTCAGCAGTTAGGAGCATACTGCTTTTGCAGGGCACCTGAGTTCAATACCCAGTATTCAAATTGGGCAGCTTACAACCACCTATAAATTTGTTTTTAGGGGATTAAAAGCCTCTGGCTTCTTGAGGTCCCTGGACTCACATGCATACACATTCTCACATACACACATGCAAACACACATACTTACAGACACACATTTCAAAAGAAATAAAAACAAACCATTAAAAGTCCACAACCCACATCTTTTTCATTTAGTTATAAATGACATCCTGCTCCACCCAGGGGAGCCAATGGTAGTCCAGGGCTGCTGGGGGAGAAGTCATTGCCTTCGGTGGCATAGCACAGCAGAGCTACCTGTGCCCCAGGGGAGAGCTCAACACCCATGCCTGCCTGAAACACTCCGGTTAAACCCAATGGGTCACAGAGCAAAACCAAAAACCAAACAGAAAAACGAGAAAGTGAGATTGGTACTGAGCCATGGGAAGAAGAACATTTTGTAAGGATGGAAGGAGGGTGAAAGAGGCAGAGGGATGAATGTAGATAGAATGTATTATATATGTATGAAACTGTCAATAAATGATAATTAACAAAAAAACCCCATGGTATATACTCACTTATAAGTGGATATTAGACATATAATATAGGATAATCATACTAAAATCTGCACACCTGAAGAAACTAATCATGAAGGAGGACTCTGGCTAAGATGATCAATCCTCATTCACAAAGGCAAATGGGATAGATATCAGAAGACGGAGAAAACAGGGAACAGGACAGGAGCCTGCCACAGAGGGCCTCTGATAGACTCTACCCAGCAGGTACCAAAACAGATGCTGAGACTTATAGCCAAACTGTGGGCAGAAAGCAGGGAATCTTATGAAAGAAGTGGGAGATAGTAAGACCTGGAGGGGACAGGAGCTCCACAAGGAGAGCAACAGAACCAAAAAAATCTGGGCACAAGGGTCTTTTCTGAGACTGATACTCCAACCAAGGACCGTTCATGGAGAGAACTTAAAACCCCTGTACAGCTGTAGCCCATGGCAGTTCAGTGTCCAAGTGGGTTCCCTAGAAATGGGAACAGGCTGTCCTGACATGAACTCAGTATCTGGCTCTTTGATCACTTCCCCCTGAGGGGGGAGCAGCCTTACCAGACCACAGAGGAAGACAATGCAGCCACTCCTGATGAGACCTGATAGACTAGGATCAGAAGGAAGGGGAGGAAGACCTACCCTATCAGTGGACTGGGGGAGGGGCATGGGTGGAGAAGAGTGAGGGAGGGTGGGATTGGGAAGGGAGGAGAAAGGGAGCTACAGGTGGAATACAAAGTGAATAAACTGTAATTAATGAAAAAAAGAAAAACCCACACATGAGTTTTTCAAGGTAGTCAAGGGAGTTACAGTTGCCAAGGTGCACATTCACCATAAATAAAAGAGAACCTGAAACACCCATGGCCCACGGCCTGCTTCAGTCTCAGAGGCTGGTGATGGCACCATTACAAGGGTGACAAAGCAGGGAAGTAGTGGCATGCAGGCCCTAAGTTGTTCTAAAGTTATCCAGCTGAGGACTCCTGGAGAGCTGAGTCAGCAGACCCCAGCCTGACTGCAGGACAGAGACTTGGAATAATGCAATCTGAGGGAATGGTCTTGTCAGCAGTGGGGAGGGTGGAGCCACATTTCCTCACTGTCACCTGATGCAGCCCAGGGAGGTCCCTGAATGCCATATTTGAGCTTTATGAAGAGGGCGGCCCACAGAGCTTTCTCATCTCAGTCTCACATGAAACCACCCACATTCCAGCAAAAAAAAATGAGCGGTTGCACATGTTGAGCAAGCACAGGTTTTAGCTAAGAAACCTAGAAGACGCGTCTTGGCTGTTTGTCACACTGAGCAGAGTAAGTAGCAAGGATCCGCTGGTGCCGTGCTGTAATCGGGACGTGACTCACGTAGAAGTTATCGATCCTTTGTGGTTGAGAGGTGTCCTGGAAGCCCTGAGTTCTACAATTTCTGATCACCCCGCATTCTCTCCAGAAAAGACCACGGTGATCTCAAATGCATTATCTAGACGCAGTGTTTGTCTGCTGCTGGTTAGGCAAATGGCAAACCAAAGTGCCTGCTCCAGGGAATTAACGCTCTCATTTGTCACTAGCTGGCACAGCGAACTTTTGGTCCTCTTTCTTGCTGATTGAGTAATGGTCTCTGAGAAGGAAAGCGATAGGTAGAATGCTTCTCTGAGAAGGGAAAACTGATAAAAGAAATTGACTATCCCAATCTCTCTCATTTCGAGGAGGCGCTCTTTCTGCTCAGAATTAAATGAGCTTGTCAAAATAAATAAGAAAGCATGGTTGGTTGCTGGGGATGGCGGAAGCCAGGTCCCCAGTAAGAGAAATCAATCTGGAGGTGGGAGGTGGCTTATCACTCACTCTCTCCCCAAGCAAGCCCTGATTATTCTTGCTTAGCATACGCCCATTTCCTCCTGTCACTGGTACACGCTCTAACCACCTTTCGGGGATGATGCCAAGCTCTGCTTTCGGAAGGCACAGCGTGCTTTTTGGGACTGCTGCCATTTGTGGTCAGGGCTATGCATCCGGCTCTTAAGTTCTCCCTTCTGTGTCTTTTACACTGTGGTTCCATGTGGGTAGACTTGCTGTTTGAGCAGTCTGAGCCTTTTGCAGTCATCGATCATGTCTTAAGTGACTGTCTTCTCCACCCTGCAGAGAACAAGATACCATGTGTGCTGGTTTGATTTTGAACCTAGATTGGATTGCACGAACCTGAGTTTTGCTGCCCAGAATCCATCTCTCTCTCTTCAGTAGATGAATAATGTGTTAAATTGAGAAATGGCTCTTTCCTCTATTATTGGCCATATGTTTTCTGTCAGATTGGCTCCATTTTCAGCAACTATCAGTTAATCTCATTCTGTTGCCATAGTGATTGATTCAGGGATGGGCAAATGGCAGAAACCAATCCAATCAAAATGAACTCAGAGCCACTTCTGGGGGTATGAATGAAAGGTCACTCCCTTAGGAGTGATCCTTAGGAACATCCAGAAGCCACCCTGGGAGAGCCAGCGTCATAAAGCAGTTGTAACAGGAGGTCTGACGACGGAATCATTGGACACGTCAAGTGTACCCAGAAGATTTTCAGTGTCAAGGCCAGTAAAGTTATTTTTCATAGTTAGACTCCTTTGAACCAGGTTTTGTCGTAAGCAATAACGTGGCCACAGGAGACACTTGCCCTGTGTGTCCACAAACTCGCCATCACCCTTCCCTGGGTGGGTGTGACGCAGGACCCTAGTACGTCCTCAGACAGAACCACATTCTCAGGGTCTTCTTTTCGCATGTCTCTGTGTGAAGTATGCACCCGTCCAGGCTCTTGGGCTCACACGAGCTTGCCTTGTGATAGGCCTGTCTCTGGCAAAGTTGTCCATTGCCTCTCTGCTTCCATTCACCATGCATTCATGTGCTCCAAACACCCACTCTGTGCCGTGTCTTGTTTCACACAATGTGCCTCTACAGCAGCAGTCTTACCCTCAAATCTGACCCTTCGGGCTAGCTAGCTCTTTGTTGTGCAGGGCTGCCTGGGGCCTTGCAGGCTCCCCACAGCATTTCTGGGTTCAGCCACTGGGGGTCAGTAGCACAACCCCTGCCCATCTCCCCAGGGTGGGTGACACTGCGAAGTGCTTACAGACATCTTTCACTGTTAGATTTGTGTTTTCTCCTGATTAGTGACATTAGGTGATCCCTTTGAAACTTACTGTCCATTCTTCTTTGTGGATATCTATTTAGGTCTACTTCTCTCCACCCCCCCCCGTGTGTGTGTGTGTGTGTGTGTGTGTGTGTGTGTGTGTGTGGCTGTGGCTGTGTGGACAAGGTCTTTACTTGCTGGGCTATGGGCTTATAGGATTCTCCTGTCTTTGCTTCCCATCTTGTCATAGGAACACTAGGACTGCTGCCATGTACTGCCATGTCTGGCTTCACGTGGCTCTGGGGCTTCATGTTCATACAAGTGTTTCACGCTGAGATATCTCCCACAGACCTTCCTTGTCTATTTTTGAATCCATTTTTGCTTGTTTGTAGTGATAGCGAGATGAGTTCCTTATGTATCCTGGCTACCTCCAATTAGAAAGTAATAATATATACTTCAATACTGATAAGAAGAAATTTCAGATGTCTCAGCAAAGAAAATGACAGCCGAGTGAGGTGAGTATCAATATTGGCAGTGAAAAACCAGAAACCAAACAAACAGACCAAAGGGCTTATGGGACTTGCCAACCCCCTTCCCCCGTAGGAGTCTTAGTCACCTGCCCTCTTTGAGAGCCTCCACTCCACAGCAGAGGAGGGTGTAGTTTGGGTGAATCACCCTCACTGCTGTTTTCAGGCAATTCTGGTCTATCTGTCAGTCTTCAGAGTGGACCACCTATGGTGGAGCCACAAAATCGAATGACGACAAAGTGGAGCTTCTTGGGACCAGCAGAAATAGAGCCTACTTTCACCAGTTTCCTGCAGAAGTGCCAAGGGCTCTGGCCAGGGCTGGCAGGAAACATCCCAGTGGCTTATTTAACATGCGTAATCTGAGAGTTTTGCCATGAAGGAGGAAGAGGACCCAGCATGGGCACTGTTAGATGTAATTTACATTGTCTTAAGAATAACCTGGTGCTGCCATTGTGAAGCACCCAGGCAGGCTCATCTCTGACGCTGCTATGGTCTGAAGTGGGCCTCGAGTTCAGAGGCTGAACCCTCCCTAACTGCCTGTGTGACCAAAGGGAAGAAACTTGGCCTGTTGACACGGATACACATAACAGTTTTTTCCATGTCCATTTGCTACAAATTAGAATCACCTGAGTAGAGAACCCACCTGAATACCTGTGTCCTGACTGCCTGATTGATGTGGGAAGGTCTGTCTGCCAAAGCATCCTTCGGTAACAGCCCAGAGAAAATGGTTACAGCAGGAGGAAGGTGTGGCTCAGCGGTCGCTGCCATTTTAACATAAAAACACCTGAGAAATCCTTGTGCTGTGAGGTGG
Organism: Meriones unguiculatus; assembly: GCF_030254825.1. Lineage (NCBI taxonomy): Eukaryota > Metazoa > Chordata > Mammalia > Rodentia > Muridae > Meriones > Meriones unguiculatus. The sequence goes on along the minus strand of NC_083368.1, from coordinate 15,281,643 downwards.
TGCCCTTACAAAACAGGCCCAAGGGTTTGTTCTTCTCATCCACCATGAGAGGTTATGCAAGAGAAGACAAGCTCTTACTAAACACCACATAACATAGACCTTGAACTTCTGGCCTCCAGGAAAGTAAGGAAGGAATTTCTGTCTATAAACCACGTGGCTTGTGGGATTTTCTCTCGGAGTCCACAGAATAAGGCAGGTGTGTTGCTAAGCTGCTTTCTAATCACCATGTTTGTAGTGAGCCCAGTGACTACATTGCCCTTTGCAGGGGAAGTTGGCAAGGTAGTGGGGGGGGAGCTTCAGGGAAGGAATGAGAAAGGTTTGGGTGTCTAGGGGAAGCATGCTCTGGTTTGGGGCCAGTTTCTGAAAAAGACATAGAGAAGAAAAAGAGAAACAAAACAAATAAAAATCCTGTTGTGCCATGGATCTGAGTTCGAGGGAGCCTGACAGCAGGCTCTTGTGTCCCAGGACAGAGGACATTGTTGTTGTGTCAGCAACAATGGTTAGAAAGGAGCTGGGAACTCAGAACAGGCAATCCCCATGGCTGCTGGCCATCATCCTATCCATCAGGCCTGAACGAAACAAAGTGCTAGAGAAGATAGAATTCCCACTTTCTGCTTGCCTATTTGGAACTTCTGCCTCTGCTTCAGAGGTTCTGGGTCTCAGACTGCCAGTTCAAACTAGGATTGACAGCATGAACTGCATGGCTGTGAGGCACCAACCCTGCAGCACGGTCCTTTCTGGGTTTCCTTCCACAGAACACAGATTGTGGGGTAGGGCTTATCTGCCTCCATCTTGAGAGCCAGCATCCTTTAATGATCCTGCCTCTCAGCCTCTCTGGGTTTGGTTTGACTTGGGCATCCTGGTTAATCCAGTGTTCTTCTGAAGTCTTTGACAGTCAGATCACCTGTCCTGGGCACACATACCTGTGTCCCCTCCTGTCCTGTCATCAGAGTTGCACGACTCAGGGCCTTCCTGCCCTTTGATGCCCACGAGGAGGTCTGTGTGCACAGAGATTGTTGGGAGCTGCATGCTCTCCTCACTTACCAGCCCGGAAGGTCTCACAGCTCTGACCAGGAATCCAGGTGACTCTGTCTTTCTCAGCCTCAGATGCTAAGGCAATCTGAGAAATCTCTGAGGGTTCCAGCTACAGGAACACCTTCATCTTCTGCTTGGTATCTGGGATTACCTTAGTATTGTTCTCACCATCAGTCTCTTTTCTCACCATCCATGACGAAAATCTCCTTTGGCATCTTTGTACCGTCACCATAGCCACCCCATCCCTTGAACCTGCTCTAAGCTTGCTGATGGTAGTGGGAGTCTGATGCTGGGCTCATATTCTGGGCTTGGAGGTCAATATAAATAAAAGGCCAAAGTTGCTGCAAGTGGGTCATCCGAGAGGAACAAGTCAGTACCTACAGCCCCACCCATCAGCGACAAGCAGGAAGGAGGACCTTAGGATCTGAGACAGGAACAGGGCTTAACTGAAATGAGAGAGAGGGAGGAGTTCAGATAGAAAGTAACCCTGAGATTGCTCAGAGATGGTGTCTCCAAGACAGCATTAATGAAAGCTGGGAAGAGAAATGAGGAGGTGAGAGCAACCCCTCCCCCCTCATGGCTCCATGGTCTCCAGCTGGACAACCTGACCAGGCTCCTGGTCTCCCATGCAGGGGATTCTTTGCATTGGGCCACATGTCACTTCTTAGAATGGCTCTGCTCAAATGAATCTTAGCTCACATTTCAAAATAGAGGAATATGAATGATTTCAATACCCAGGGCCAGTGATTTGACTAGCTGACGACCACCATAAATACAGAAGATCTGAGAAACTGGACACAACCTTTGGCTCCTGGGCTTGGAGAACAGACACATACAGCCCCAAGGGGCTGTCTGAGTAACCTTGAACAGAACTGTGTTACGTTATGGTAAATATTTTGTAAAATGCAATGATTCAGCTGTGGAACCCAGCCCCCTCAGAGGAGATCAACATTTTAGAGATCAGTCTTTTAGCTCTAACTTGCAAATTTCAAGGGAACAAATATTGGGTGCATAAGTGTGCCCAGAAAAGCTTCCCAGATTGGATTAGCCAGGAGCTCCTTAGGTTGTGATGGTCCACTTGCTTCCTTTAAGAGCTACAGTAGGACTAGAGGAGCCTAGCATTGCTCTGTATCATTGGGAAGATGAGCTGGAAAGGAAAGCGACCTTTCAGCAGTAGAAAACTTAATTTTATGCTTTTCAAGTCTTGTCCACATGTTTTCTCTAGCTTACAGGTCCTGCCTTCATCTTCCAAGTCTGGGATGAACACCTTTAGAGCCCTACAGCCTGAAGCCATCAGGAACGCTGTAAGTTGAACTCAAGTTTGTCATGTGAGTTGTCTGTTTGAAATGTTCCCTGTAAACTCAGGCATTTGAACACTTGGATCTCAGTTGACAGCACTGTTTGAGATGCTTAGGAGGTATGGTCTTGCCAAAGGAAGTATGTCCCTAGGGGCAGGCTTTGAGGCTTTCAAAGCCATCTTCCATTCCCAGTTGTTATCTATGCTTCCTGCTTATGGTTTAAGATGTGAGCTCTTAGCTTGCTGCTCTGGCCACCATGTCTGTCTGCTTCCATACTTCTCCACCATAACAGTGAGGGACACTTATCCTTCTGGAACTGTAAGCCCAAGTAAAGCTTTTCTTCCACAGGCTGCCATATTAGTCAGGGATCTCTAGAGGAACCGAACTTATAGCTGCAAAGCTTAACAGATCTCACTGAGGAAGATGAGACTGGTTAAGATAAGTTATAAAGTGGCTATTGAGCCTGTCTCCTTTATTAACCTGTGTCTTAGCCACTATTCTATTACTGTGAAGAGATACTATGACCAAGGCAACTCTTAAAAAAGAAAGCATTCAATTGGAGCTTTCAAACAGTTTCAGAGGATAAGTCCATTATCATGGCAGGGAGCATGAGACATGCAGGTAGGTGCTAGAAGCAGTAGCCAAGAGCTACATTCTAGGCAGACATAGACACACAAACAGAGAGAGAGAGAGAGAGAGAGAGAGAGATTGAGACTCATCCTGGCTTGGACTTTTGAAACCTCAAGGCCCATACTCAGTGACATACTTCTTTCATCAAGGCCACACCTCCTAATCCTTCTAATCTTATCAAAGAGTTCCACTTCCTGGTGACTAAACATTCAAACATATGAGCCTTGGAAGGGTCATTTTTACTCACATTACCACAGCACATAACTCAGAATTTAACATTATCTTTCTTCCATCTCCCTTCTCCTAAAAGCTGCTTAGAACTCCATCTTGCCTACCCTGTTATTTCATCTGTTAACTTCCAATAACGTTGTCCCTGAGTTACAGTATAAAAGAAATGGCTGCAGGAATGGTGGGTGTTTGGATGCTTTGTTCATGCTTGTCTGTGTTTCAGTGTCATCACATAGTGGACTGGTTTTTGTCTTGATCTGTAAGTGTCCAAGGCTAGAGCATGAAGGTCACCAAGAGCAGTCACTTGAAATAACCAGGACCAGCCTTTGGAAGTCCCCAAAGTAATTTCCTGCTAGTCATCAGGGTCATTCCTGGGGGTCAGCTTGGTCATTCCTAGAGGTCATGGGTTGCTTTTGTTTTAGTCGTCATCTGCCTTGCTGTTTAATCATACACTTCTGAGGGAGAAAGTGTGTTGCTAAGAATTTCACTGCTTTACATTCTGAGCTTGAGATCAGCTTGGGCCACACAGTGAGCTCTGAATAATGACAATGATTTTGCGGAGATTTCATGTGCACACTGGCTACTGTCCTTGAGAATCTTTTTGGACTGAGCTCACCCTTAAGACACCACTTCAGCTCAGCCCCCTTTCTTCCTCAAGAGCCCCTCAAGCATGCCCTCTTGGTGCTTTCACTGATGCTTTTCTGTTGTGCATTCTGTGGCCTGGCAGGAGATGAGCTGCATTTGGAGGTTCCAGCCACAGAAACCTGAGGAAGCCAGGCAGGGTGCTGGAGGCTGAACAACCCCCAGACAGTGGGAGGTGAGACTGTGGGGGCCTGTGCATGCCAGAAGGAGACATGTCTGGGCATTCCCTGGGCAGGCTTTGCTCTGGGGTAGTCAGGAAGGACACGGCCTTCGCTCACACAGGTGTCTGTTTCCCAGACCATCGGTTGAGGGCATACAAGCCTCAATTTGCAGAAGATGAAAGTTTAAAAAAAATGACCATGTAAGGTGATGATATGTCAGCTGGTCTGGCCGCAGTACTCATTTACAAAGGCATGCATATGAATATCAAAACATCAAATTATATTTCTATCAAGCTTTTCCAAAAAGCAATCACAACTTCCCACTGGTTCGGGCTCTAGGACCCAGGCTTTTTCTGTGAAATCATGGTTCACATCTTTATTCATGGCTCCAAAGAATGTGGGGTCCTCTCTCTTCCCTCCCAGCATGTGCACAAGTTGACCTTCACAGCAGAGGAGAAGGAGGATAGACAGTGGGTGGCCAAGAGAGCGGAGGCTCCTTTCCCAGAATCCTATACTCAGAAAGCATCAGGCGGCATTGTTGTTTATTCAATATGCAAATTGCTTGGTCCTGACCAGCTTCAAGGAAAGCTTTGAGAACATCAAACCAGATCTCTGTCTGAAATGCACTTAGACTGAGGGCTCCAAACCCAACTTGCTTTTGTCCTGGATATCTAAACATCTCTCCAGGAGACTAGCCTTCTCTCCCTTCTTTCCTATTCTGCATAGCAAGGAGCAAGTGTTGGCCTCTGTTCCTTTCACGTGACCCCAGACTGCATAAACGGCCCCTCATACTTCCCCTTCACTTTTGGTCACACATGGAGTAGGGGTGCTGACACCTGTCCACTTGGCAGTCTGTCACAATTAATTAGAACTAATCCTGGGTGTTAAATCAGCTAAACTTCTGGAGGGCATGGGCCTTGAAAAAGGACCCACAAGGGCATTAAAGGTCATTCAGCTGGTGGGACCTGAGAGGCAATGGTGTGGCTGTCTTGGGTTTAGACACAGTTGTGCAAAGGATAGCAGCAAACCTGGCCTTCAGAAAGATATGTTGGTCAGAGCCTGGTAAACATAAAAGGGCAGCCTGAATGGCATTCTTAGAATTGAATTTGAACTCACATGTATGTCTTCTTTCTGTGACAAAATACCTGACAAAGGCAGCATCAAAAGGGGGGTTGTTCTAGATCACAGTTTCAGGGTGCAGCCATGAAGGCAGCAGGAGTGTGAGACAAGGGGCACCCCATACTGTAGTCAGGGAGCAGGGAGCTATGAATGCTGGTACTCCTCTCTCTCTGTCATCAGTCCTGGACCCCGCCTTCTGGAATGGCTCTGCCTACTTTCCAGCTCAGTTTGTCTACTCTCACCCCTCACAGAGGTGCTCAGGGATGTGTCTCCTAGGAGATTCTAAATTGCATTAAGTTGACAGTGATCAGCAACCAGCATGGTGATCTGTGGAGCCTTGGCCTCTCTAGCCTGCTTATTGCACAGGTTGGAGTCTGGAATTTATAAACAGCCTGGGAGCTGTACATTCATCCCTCCTTTCAGAACGAACAGAAGAAAATGTGGGTCTCCATTCCTAATTACAAATGAGTGGCCCAAAAGGTTTACATGTGATGAACATAACAGGTTTTCAAATTGTGGAAGCGGAAATGGCCCAGGAATGATAATGTGTCTTGTAGATCAAATGGAGAGAAGACTGCTTCCCAGGGTGCTTTGGAAGTTTTCAAGTGTACGAGAGAACCCTGAGCCTGTCAACCTGACTGTATGTGAGTGCTGGCCTTATTTTGGGGTGATGTTAGGCCTGTGACCAGAGATCTAGGAAACTCTCTTCAAAATCTTAGTGTTCTGAACGAGGGTTTGCAGCAGGGGATGAGGTGCAGGAAGCAACCCTAATTGGTGTTTTCTGGGGAGCCAGTAGCTCAGAGCAGTTACCTCCTCTGACACCAGTGATCTTCCCTGCCAGGTTGGAGCCACTGCTCTTTCCCTGCCACTTAGATCCCCGCAGGTTCTAAGATGTTTCCATGAGCCTTGCCCCGTTATTATCTCAAAGACTTTAAAAAACATCAACTCAGACAGTGAAGATTAAGGTTTTTGTTTGTTTTAAAAGATTTTAGTTTTAATTTTTAACTATGTGCAAGTGTGTGTGTGTGTGTGTGTGTGTGTGTGTGTGTGTGTGTAGCTCCTGAGGAGGTCAGAAGAGGGCATCGCAGCCTCTAGAATTGGAGTTGTATGCTGTTTGTGAGCTGCCTGACATGGGTGCTGGGAACTGAGCTCAGGTCTTCTGGAAGAGCAGTGTGTACTAACTCTTGATCTATCTCTCCAGATCTATTCTGAACTTTATTTTAATTTATTGCTAACTTCCAAGTTCTGTCATAAAGAAATAAACTATTATGCTGGAAGTTTTCATACTCAGATTCTGCACAATCCACTTCTTAGCCTGATGAAAATGAGGCAGGGGTGCCTGCATGTAGCTGAAAATCATATTTCGGTGTGACGAGCTCCCACTCAAGATCCCCAGGATTGTCTTCAAGTGCCTTTGTTATTCCTAACATAGGATGGAATATGCAGGGTTGTTTCTGGATGGTCTCTTCCTGAATGACTCTGCTTGTGGGGGGTCTTTATTCCTGCTCTGTGCCTGGCTCACAGTGGCCTTCCTTGTATGTATTTAGGGGCAATGTCTTGTGTCATATCCCCATAGTGTACTGAGCACCTATACCTGGGCTGTCTTCTATCCAAACCAGTTTCTGAGTCTCCTTGGCTCCTTGTCGCCAGCATACTCAGCTTTGTCTGAGAGAGACCTCCTGACGTACACGCTTCTGTTCTAAGGAGTAGTGGTGTCTGGCCTGTGTGGCCAGCAGGGTGGCCATGCTGTTGATGACAGAATGTTGCCTGGTCTGTTTGTGTGGGCTTGGTTTTCACTCAGTTCTGTTCAAAAGAGGGTGTCTTCATTTCTCTGGTGAATGGATCTGCCTGCACAGCCTCGTAAGTGTGTTGCTCTTCCCGTAGGTTGTCAGGCAATACTCACGTTCCACAGTGGTATTGATGTGTCTGTGGAAAACAGTCTCTTCGAAAGATAGTTACCATGAAGAGCCCATGTGTCAGCCCATGTGTTTTCTTGGTTATCTTTGGCCGTCAACTTGACACAACCTAGAGTTACCTGAGAATAAAGCCTTTATGGAAGGACTGACTAGATTACATGGCCTGTGGTCATATCTGTGGATGACTGTCTTGAATGCCAATTAAGAAGGACCAGCCCACTGTGGGCAGCACCATTCCCTAGGTAGATAGTCCTGGACTCTGTATGAAAGCTATTTGAGTGTCAGACTGCCAGCTAGCATTCTCGGTGGTTTTTTGATATAGCTTTTGACTATGAAGGGAGTTTTTTTGGTTGGAGGTCATGCTGTTAGGAAGAACACATAGGCCTGTCTTCAAGTTCCTGCCTTGATTTCTTTTAGTCATGGGCTATGACCTGGCAGTGTAAGCCAAAGAAACCCTTTCTCCCCTAAGCCGTTTTTGGTCATAGTGTTTTACTATAGCAGCAGAAAGGGAACTAGAGCAGAGTTTTAAGCAGCCATGGTTGTGTCTGTCACTCACTGACAAGCACGATTTTCAAATTAGGATGGAAATGCAGCTGTTCCATAGACTTGACCATTCACTTGCACAATTTCTATGTTTTCAGTTCACCACTGAAATGTTACACTTCTGAACAGATTTGTCTTGTGATATCAAATAGTAATGAACTCGTGGTGATCCCAGCAGTAACATACACCAGAACCATCACTCTCAGCTGCACAACATCTTTAGTTTTTGGGACACCTCTCTATGGGGTAATTATTTTGAGCTCCATAACAACTGGAGAGATTGCCAACACTTGAAGGTGAGCAAACCAAGGCTCAAGGTCACCAAGGAGAGGAAAGGAGCTGTTTCATATTTATACATCCTCAATGCTGCAGGAATAGGATCAGATGCAAGCACAGCTGTCGTCTTTATCACTGTCTTTTCTAGTGTCTCCATGGCTGTTTTCATGACAGTCTCTGGAACACAGAAATGGGGTTGGTTCAGTAGACATAGTATAAACATGACTTTCAGAAATATGACATCTTCACAGGTGGCTACATTGACATTTGAGGAATAAGGTGCATTCTGATGTATATATATTTCAAAATCTAATTTTAGGTTTTATTGTTGGTCTATTGAAGTACTGTCTATAGTGAAATCTGCCTCTTTTATGCTTTAACAAATGTCTACAGTTTGTGATCACCAAAGCAGCTCATATAAATATATTCATTACCCTGAAGAATTCAAACATAGCCCTTTGAAGTCAGTATTATTCGTCATTCATTGTTCTGATTTTGCCCTTATCAAAGTGATTTTTGCCCTTAGAGCCTGCTTTTTTTTTTTCCTAAATACTATATTAATGGAAGTTTAAGGTATATAATGTTTTAACTTCTTTAGGGACTGAGCACAATACTTTGAGACTTATCGATTTGTGATATCAGTGGTTTATCATTTTTGTACCTGTGTTGTATAGTATTGTATTCTTTTGTATGAATGTGCCACAGTTAATTCATTTTCTGGCTGATTGCTATCTGTGTTATTTATTCTTTTTAAAAAAATGTTTTTAAAATTGCAGTAAGTATTTGTGGATAGGGTTTTGTGATGGTGTGGATTTTTATTTTTTCTCATCAAGTACTCAAGAATTGGGTAACTGAATTATACGATACCAACATGTAGAAATAGATAAACTGTTTGGGTTTCATAGAGTCTTTATATTGATTTATATATAAAACATGCCTCCCAAGTTCATGTATTGAAGGTTTGGTCCTCTCAGCTGTGGTGCTGAGGGATGACTGGATCATTTGGTATGTTCCACATGGAATAGGTAGGCAGAGGCGGCATTGATTATAGGAGGCAGGATAAGGGGGTAGTAACCGAGTTTAGGAGGCTATGTCTCCTAATAGATGCTGCAGAGTCTTTCTCACCATTAAGCCCTCTTCTCTCTCCTTCCCAGCTGCCATCAGTGAACAGCCTCTTCTGCCCCAGGCCTGAGTCACTGGGACCAGAGTGTGAGTTACCCATGAACAGTAGGGTTCATCCCAAGCCTGTGGGAGCATGGCGTGTATGTACCACACGCTGCAGGAGTGGAACAGGTTCAGCTCTGGGTTTGCCTGGATGTTGTATCATGACCAGATTTAAGGTGCATGTCAGTTCCAGAGAGGAGACAGGCATTCTTGCATCCTGCTCTTCATTACCACAACAGATGTTTACTACCTGTGGACACTCTCATGCAGGGCTAGGCCGGTGGGTCGAGGCTGTATTCCCTACTTTATGTTCTTTGGTGCTCGGAGAGGAGGGCCAAAGTCAGCTCCTGGGCAGCCAAGAAGACATTCTGCAGTGCAGAGTTTTGTATGTTCTGTGGCCTCTGTCCCTCAGCTGAGAATTCTTAAAGCAGTAGAGTCATTAGCCCAAGCAAGAACAGTTTGCCTTCTATCACATCCCTCTTCTTATGCAACCTTAGAAATGAAAGGCCATAGTTACCCTCAGAGGGCTAATATTGTTCTCTTCTTCAAGTTTCAGAATTAAGAATAATGACATTTAAGATACTATGAGTCAGCGGTACTATTTTAAAGTAAGGAATATCCATGCTTGAAATTACCCCTTTCCTTGTAGTTTTTTGAGATGTTCTTTAGAGAAGTGGTTTTAGAAACCCCACTGGGAATCTCAGAAGCAGGTATATAGCACTAGACTAACTAAGAGCATGCTCTGCTTGTTGAGATCTTAAGATCGTTCTACTGGATTTCATAGAAATTGAGAGCTGGAGTGTTGTGGGTGGGTGGTCAGACTACTGGAGAACTTCAAATTGTAGAGGGCAATGTTATATTTGAAGGTGAAAGTAGAATGGAACATTACTTGATGCTCTTAGTGTTTCTAGAATTCGAAACAGGATGCTAAGATACACAGACTTCAAAGTGTAGGGGAGGGGAACTAGGTCACTAACTTTTAGACAGAAGTCCTCACCAAGATGACTTTGTGGCATTCCAACCAGAGCCAGGCTCTTTTTCAGTCTCCCAGGATTGCTGCTGCTGCTTCCCCTTGGGGCCAACTTGGGAATTCTAGGGGATGAAGGCCACAGAGTTGACCTCAGGATGCTACTGGTTGAACTCATGTTGCTTTTGTTCCATCAGGGATAGTGTGGTCCTCTGCCTCTGCTTCCTGAGGTGGGGACAGGGCAGTTCCAGGGATGATTCAAAGCTGGAACTGCACTGAGCTGGAACTGAGCCATTTTCTTCTTTCCAGAGTCAGACTTTGTTATTCATTAAGTTTCTCAATGACATCAGTGCCCTGGATTAGGTTCTTGGACATGTCTTGCTACATTGGCTCCATACTAGGGGATTTGAATCTTTTCTGATTACTTTGTGCTTGACTTTGAATACTGAGTAGTGAAGTGAAATGATGCTCAAACAGAAGATTCTGTGTTGAGTAGCCTGGCAGGTTATTTTTCTGTAATGATGACAGACTTTGCTCAGACACAATACCCCTAGGCATTATATAGAGAGAAGACCATGACAGATGTATCTCCCCCCCCACATATATGTTATATGTGTGTGTGTGTGTGTGTGTGTGTGTGTGTGTATACTATCCATATATATGTACTATCCATCCCTGTGTGGTGGCACTGTGATTTACCTCCCTCTAAGTGTACGTGCTTTCAGAAGTCACTATAGTCTTCCTTATCATTTGAGCTTCTTGGTGACTGTTTGGCAGTTGCTTATTTACTTTATGAGGTTTTCTCATCTTTAAAAATTGTTTGCTACAAGAACGCAGGTTGTGAATGGAGTGTCTAACAGAGCATGTTAAGTTTGACCTTCACATTTTACAAATGCACAAAATGGGTTTCTAGTCTACACACTGGGGCCAAGTCCATATGGCCAGGAAGACAGAAATTCATTGTGAAAGCACAGGGTTCTGTCTTCTCTTTTGTGTTGAATTTGAATTACATAGAGCAAACATGCAACAGAGAGTTACATTTAAGGGCTGGAGAAGTAGCTTGGTAGGTAAGAGCATGTGGGGAACCCCAGATTTAGTCCCCAGAACCCCTGTGTGGTAAGGCAATCCCAGGTGGAGGCAGCAGGCAGCCAGCAAAGGTAGAAAGGAGGAGGATCAGGAGTTCGGAGTCACTCTCTGCAGAGTCACTCTACCTAGCAGGTTCGAGTCTATCTAGCTTGGGCTTGAGTCTGTCTTGAAAAACAACTATGTAAGAATTTCATAAATATTTTATATAGTATAAAGAAATTTCTCCACATGAGATCTGCATATTTTGGCATCAGAAGGGAAAAAGAAAAAATCAGGGTGGGTGCTAGAAGCCAAGAATAGGGGAGTTTATCAGCCTCGGCTAGGTTTCTCGCCTTCCTCTTTGCCAACTTCCTTTTTTAAAATTTATGTCTTTGTTTATTTTTAGTGTATGAATGTTTTGCCTACATGTACATCTATTTGCCATGTGTGTGCCTGGTCCCTCTGGAGGTCTGAAGAGGGCATCAGATCTCCTGGAACAGGAGTTATAGGCAGCTATGAGCCATTATGTGGGTGCTGGGAATGGAACCCCGGGTCCTCTGCAAGAGCAGCCTGTACTCTTAACTGCTGAGCCATCTCTCCAGCCCTGCCAACTTGCCTTTTTATGTGCTGATTTTGTAAGGCTCTGCACAAAGCCATCACTTCATTCTCCTCCTTGCTCTCCTGCACAAAATGGGAGCATCTGCCTTCAACAAACTAACTCCTGGTCAGTGCAGTTACAGTGTGCAGTTACCTATAGACTGGTCATAGGCCTGAGGGAGATGGTTTTTGGCATCTGTTTGTGTGGCTGCTGCCCTTTGAGACTATTTGGTGTTTCTCAGCCTCCTTAGGGGGCAGATCTATGCAGAACTCTGGAAACTTTCTTTTTTTAATGTGGTATTTGGTCATGGGTTTCTGATGTCTGAGGAGGCACCTGGGGAAGAAAGCTGAGCAGAAGAACTGCCTTTGAGTCTGAAAGTGAAGTGGTTTATTTGAACATTTCTAAAATGGGACCAACCAAGAGGCTTATGTTCATGTTATAGGCTATAATGGATGTAAAAGACTGGCCTATGGTATTGCAGATGATAAAATTAATTCATCTTGGATGAAATGATGACTTTGGACATGGGAACTGAATGAAGGTGCTAAGGCGTGATGTGAAATGTGGAGCCATGAGCTAATGGTCAGGGAGTAAGAGGAAGTGTGAAGTTGGGAGTCCTGGATCTGAGCCCCAATTCTAGCTTTAGTTGCTGGGGGTGCCCAGGCTTGCCCTTTCACTTCTTGGTGACATGTTCTGTCCTTCTGAATGAAGGTAATTGCACCAATTGGGCTTTCATAAGGATGGGCAGGTATGTACTTGAGGTACCAGGTTCCAGTTCTAGACCATGGAGAGGTTCTGTGAACTGGACACATGGAGTACAGTAGTAATATCATTGCCAATGTGGCTATGAGGCTAGAAAATCGTCTGGGGTTGATAAGATGGCTCAGGAGGTAAAGAGGCTTGCTACCATGGCTGACAACCTAAGTTCAATATTCTTGACCCACATATTGGAAAGAGAGAAGCAACTTCTGCCTTCTACACATGCTCCATGACACACATGTGACTCCCCACTGGCATGTGTGGACACACACACACAAATGTAATAAAATTGTTTTTTAAATATCTACATTTTTTTTAAGAAAAAATTTAAAATAGTCTAAAATTCGTGTAAGAAGTTACTAAGAAAGGAGTTTGAAGAATGATTCTATCAGGAGACCTTAACCGAAGAAGATCCACCTGACATCATGCTGCCCTGATGTCACCAAGCATGACTGTCTTACTGTTTTTACCAAAGTAAGACATCTGCCTAAAAGATTGAAGGATCTCATTACGTTTTAAAGATGTGAATGAATGAGAACCCTCACTATACACATCTTACTCAGTCTCTCCCTTCTCTTCTCAAATATGTTGAGTGACAATAGTTCTGGTCATCAACAGATGATAGGATCCCCTGAGAAGAGAGTCTCAGTGGTGGACTGTCTAGGTCCTGTTGGCCTATGGGCACATCTGAGAAGCTTTGTCTTGATTGTTAATAATATGAGAAGGCCCAGCCTGAAAGGGGGTGGCACTATTCCCAGGCTTTGGGCCCCAGCTGTGTAATAGTAGTGAAAGCCAGCTGAGCACTAGGAATGCATTGCTCTCTGCTCTTGGCTGTGGCTGTGACTTCACTAGCTGCTTCAAGTTCCTGCCACCTTCACTTCCCCATAGTGATGGCCTATACCAGTGGTTTTCAACAAGCGGGGGTAGAGATCAAACAACCCTTTCACAGGGGTAACCTAAGACTATCAGAAAACACAAATATTTACATTAAGATTCACAATAGTATCCAAATTACGGGTATGAAATACCAACATAAGATGAAATAATTTTATGGCCAGGGTCACCACAACATGGGGAAACTATATTAAAGGACCAAAGCATCAGGAAGGCTGAGAACCACTGCTCCATACCTTGGGAGTTTGAGCTAAAATAAGCCCTTTCTCTCAGAAATTGCTTTGTGTCAGGTTGTTTTAGCCCAACCACAGAAATGAGACTAAGACATGATGGGACCTGGGGGAGTGTGATGGTTTCTCTTATGCTCTTCCTTACGTAACAGCATCCTTTCCTCAAATGCGCTGCAGTGCCAAGGGCTGCTTGGTCTAAGTTGTTTTGATGATGTGATTGTCAACAAACTCTTAGATCTTTGGGAAAAAAGAACCCCAACATTTTATCCGAGTGACATCTTCTTTGGTGTTCCAGTAAGTTGGACACTCTAGGCTGTCTGCTAAGGGGACAGATGGGTAGAACAGGTGGACCAAATAGGCTGCAAAGTTATTGCTACCTCTGGAGTACTGTGTCAGCTGAAGGACCCGGAAAGCTGAGGTGAGAGGTCAGACCTGTGAGTTTAACTTCTGCCACCTCTCATCATGCCAGCACACTTCTGTTCTGGCTGTTGTGAATGTGATATTTAGGTTTGTTCTTTTCTCCTCTCCATGTCAGATCTTTAGATGGCTGTGCCCATGTCTCCATTGCCCACACACGCACTCACCAGGACACCAGTATGAAAAGGCTCCAGGTGGCTCTAACACCAAGATGGGTTTTCATTTTGTGGCCAGAAATTCTTGAAGATGAGAATATTCTTCAGTGTTTATATTTCCCTTCTTTGTACAAATTGCATTAAAGTTACTAGTGAGAAATAAAACAATTATTTATGAAAATACCATCCATGAGTCACTTATTTGGGGAATTTCTGAAACGAGGGGCTGCTGTGGTGGGTAAAGCATAGGAAGCTGTGGGGAGAGTGAGAAGGATGCTGGGAGTGGTGGCACACACATTAAATACCAGCACGCAGGAGGCAGAGGCAGGCAAACTGAGAGTTCAAGGCCAGCGTGGTGGACATAGTGAGTTCCCCTGCAAGGTGAGTGGGAATGAGTCAGTTATGCTGGATAGTCATCTTCCCCTGGCAGAAGTCCCCTGCCCTGCACATGCTGAGACCTGGGAGAAAGCACTTGTCCCATACCAGCAGGCGGCACAGATTCCCAAGATGCAGAGAGCATCCTTGTAGGTTCCTGAGCTTGCTGGTGGTGTCTCCAAGCGAAGTATCTTCATTTTGCCACCGAAAGTGAGGTACTCAGACGTGGAACATCTCAAATCTACTATGGAACACACCTCACCTAAGACTCTTCCTGTGGGGATTGGCAGCTGATAAAATCCACTGTTGTTATCGATACTAATGGATAGCATAATAACACTACAGACAGGGCTACCACGCAGGTGCCTGCTGTTCTTTTATGCTGTTTAACTCAAAGAGAGCAGTTAAAAATCCATCTTTTATGGGATACGTTTGAAAAATAGATTCGTAATGTTTTCTGCTGCCTGAATTTACAGGGAAAACCCATTGTATTCTGAATAAAGAAAGGGAAAAGCTCTCGAAGTCTGACTGTGACTGCCAAGAACAAGCAATCCAGGCAAAGAAAAATCCAACGGTAATGTCTCAGACTGAAAATCAGACAGAGCTTGGAGGAGATGGGAGATGCCATAATGAATCCTAGCGGGACCACATGCGAGGTTCATCATAGGATGAGAGGTCAAGTGGAGGAGGGGAGTGGGAAGGAGGGGAAAATGGAAGAACAGGGAAAGGAGGAAAAGGGAGATGAGGAAGAGGCAGATGGCAGTGGCAGCAGCAACAGAGGATGGAATAAGAAATGACACAGGAAGATTTATCTGAGCTAAAAGATGAAAGACTTCAATTGAAAGATGCCATGAATACTAATTCATATCAATGAAAATGAGTACAATAGTTAGACACATCCAGTCAAACGTAAGAAGCCAGGAATGAAGAGCTCTCTATTAAAAGCTTCACAGAGAATAAATCAAAGCATTTATTTCCTATGAGGAGAATGATGAGCGCTGTTGTCAGAAAACAAAAGAGAAGTACTTTTAAGCCTGAGGGGAATGGTTTTAAATCTGTCGCCCTTTACGAGTCAAAGTAGCAAGTGACAAGGGACAAAGAAAAGTGTGTGCAGTTATGTAGAGACTCCAGGGGCTGGAGTGGCTCAATGAGGTGTTCAAATCCTTGATGTCTGTGTGCAAAGTGGGTTTGGTGGCACATGCCTGTATCCCTACCATTCATGGTAGAGACAACTGGATCCTGAGAGTTCACTGGCTAGCTAGCCAAGCTGAAAAGATTAGCTTCTGGCCCAGTGAGAGAGACTGTCTCAGCCTCCATGTGCCTGCACAGGGTGTATAGATCCACCTATCCATGTACCATAAAGCACATGATACATACTATGCTGCAAAATAATATAGAAGTATACTATATAAGTTTTTCTCTTTTACCGTTTATAAATGAGCGGCTGGGGGAGCCAATAGGACCAGGAAATCAAACTCGCTGTGAGAACTCAGCATTCAGTGAGTATGGTGGGCCTGGAAGACAGCAGGTTCAGACTGGAGTAGGAGTGTAGGAGCCTTGGGCTACCATAGAAGAAACAAAGTGGGATCCCTGGTTGTAAACTGGATACCTACACTGGGGACTGACTTCATGCCTTTTTTTTTTTTTTTTACTTTAATACTACTGGAAAACTAGATGGAGTTCTGATTGCATGCACAAGACCTGCTTAAGATAGAGCCAGTCCAGTCCCATAGGTAGCCAATCAGAAATGCAAAATGAGTGAATTGAGGGGCTCCAGATGGGGTGCCTATGAATGCAGACCCTGGGACCAGATTTCCTGGGTTCTAGGACCATCCAAACATCCACTATTACATTATCTTATAGGGATTTTGTGAGGGAGAGTAAGTTACTGAATAAATACATGTCACACATAGCCTATTTTATAAGAGTAACCTTTACTAACACCATCACAAAGATTAGCCTGTGGTGGCAGCCCTCATCATGACAAACAGAAGGCATGGGGGTAGTTAGCCTTGTCTGTGGAAGTCAGTGCGGTAAGGGAAGTCTAAGGCAGACTTGACTTCACTTTAACCTTGCTATAATTGTTACTATGAAAATATTTCTTCAAGTCTTAAGGAATCCACCTATAATGTTGTAGATATATCTCAAATGGGTTATATTATCAAGGTTCTCTTGAGGAATAGAACTGATAGGATGAATATATATTAAAAGCAATTCACTAGATTGGCTTGCAGGATATTGTCTGAGAAGCCCAACAATGGTTGTCTCATGGGAGAGATCCAAGTTCAAATCCCCAGTGTCCCCAGTGTGAGCTTGCTGTTTTTATCATGGATCTTCACGTGTAGACATGACAGCAAGTACATGAACCTGAGGGACTGGTTAAGTAGGAACACTGGGGACTCAGTGTCCCACATGGACAGATGTTGACCATCTTACGCTTTGGTTCTGCATCAGATTATAGAACTTTGATATCATCGATGCGCAGAGATGGGCAAGAATGGATGGAGGGGAATGTGGTCCACATCATTGCAGAAGGACAGATGTTCAGCATGAAATCAAATTAAGCTGCAGAGAGCAAGAAGTTTAGTATTTATTGGACAAGTGGAACCATGGCATCATACTGTTTCATGTTGGAGCTCTAAGCTTTCCCTTTACTTACGCTGATATACAGGCAGTCTGGACCCATCCATCTTTCACACCATAGTCAGAAGGGACTCAGAAGGCATACATACATTTGAAACATCACGTGCATACCATACTTTCTAGTTAGATGTTTCTCTTAAAGATGTCATACCTTAAAGTCCCCGCATATCTGATCATTACTAATAGAGCATCCTTTTGTCACTCATCACTTGTCTTCAGCAGAGGAGGTAATATTTCCCCCCATTGACTAGAAATAAGGAAGGTCGTGGCAAGATAGGTATGAGGAGACCCAGAGCAACAGTCAAGGGTTACTGCTGTTATGATTGGGAAACAATGGGCTGGGAAGATGGTTCCAAAGACAAAAGCCTCTGCTACCTGGGATTGAGCACAAGCAGGCACATGTCAGGCTTAAGCCTGTGTAAACATCACAGGGCTAGAACCAAGATCTCCTTTGCTTGCCTGCTGGCCTCTGCCTGTGTGTACATGCCCTGTGAGTTTAGCATCACGTTTGACCTCTCTGAGCTCTGATTTCCCAAGGTCCTGGTTTTGATAGATCCCTGAGACCAGGGTAGGCAAACAAAGACTCCTGATGATCTTCTAAGCCAGACAGAGAGAGCTAGCTCCAGATAAGAGGTGTGAAAACATGAGCCCATGTCCAGTGGCTTCATTCCTGGTAGGAGCTGCACCTTGTCTGTCGCCTCACGTGTTGTCAAAGTCTTGTCTGAGGTCCACTTTCCATTTTCCTCTCTCCCTCTTTTTTGTGTGCTTATAGTCTAGGATTCCAGAACGAATGGCTATCATACACATTGGGAAATATGAGTTGCAATACAAAAAATGTATGGGGTTCACTGTTGAGTTGTATTGAGGACCCAGGTAGCTTAAAACCTATTGATGCTGGCCACCTTTCTAAGGATACACGTGATTGTGATGGGGCTGGTAGGTGACATCTCTGTTCCCTAAGGTAATGGAAGTTCCAGCTTTCTACCTAATCAAATTAGCTCCTCTCTGCTCCAGGGCCAGATGCAATCATCTCTCAATTGGCACCTGATGAGCAAATGCAAGCCCTGTCAGGGTATAGTGCTAATAGGACATGACGTGGTGGTGCTATCACTACATGGATATATCACAGCCCCACAGGAAACTACTGGGTATGGATTGTCTGTCTCATGCTAAATCCATTTTCTTTTTCACAGGAAAGGACCTTTGAGGAGAGGAACTACATGCCTGCTTTAGAGATGCCCCTGTCTCTGCAGCTCTATATTCCAGGTGGAAACTGGAAACCCTAGGATTGAAGGCTGTTTTCATTCTGTTGCTAGGGCCTATGTCATAACCCAAAGCAACTTAGGGTAGGAAAGCTTTTTTCATCTTATGCTTCCAGGTAACAGTTGATCACTGAGGGAAGTTGATCATTGAGGGCAGGCACTCACACAAGAACTTGAAGCAGAAACCAGGAAGAAATGGTGCTTGTTGGCTCTCCCAGTCTTCTACTAAGCTAGTTTTCTTAGAGAGCCCAGGACCAACTTCTAGAGATGATGTTACCCATAGTATGTCAGTCCTTCCTACATCATCTAACAATTAAGACAGGCCCCCATAGACATGCCCACAGGCCGGTCTAATCAGGGCACTTCTTCCGTGGAGGATCCCCAGTCACATGTCTCTAGGCTGTGTTAACTTTCCAATCAAAGCTAATGGTAACAGGGCGCAGTGCTGGGCCTATCACTCTCTGTTACATTCCACAGTGATACCAGCTTGCAGTCATTTCTCTAACAGTCTCCACCTATGCTGTAGGGTTTCCACAAGAGAGAGCTGGAAATCACTGAATGAAATGTCCTGTGCATTGCAGCATATATATATATGTGTGTGTATATAAAGTTGTTAGTTGTTAGATCTGCAAAGGGAAACCCATCCAATGGGAACCAATCATTCCACCCCAGTTAGTGGAACTTGTCTTATTTGTTAATGCCCTCCACTGCCAAGGTAACATGGCAAAATGTGTGGTGATATTTGGAAATACAACAGTGTTTTTGAAGTAGAAAAACAAAGTAAGAGAGGGGAAGAAGAAACATGGGGATCTAAAACCGATGAGGGTTCTCCTTAGTGTTTGCTTTTATCTAGTTTATTAAACTCGACCTGTGAAGTGATGGATCACCATGGCCAAGAGGGACTTATAGACGCAAGAGTTTATTTTACGTTATGGAGAAAGGAGAAGTGTCCGTCATGGTGGAAACCTGACAGCGGGTGGAAGGAGGAGAAGGCTGAGAGCTCACATCTTTAACCACAAGCATGAAACAGAGAGAGTGAATTGGAGATTACACTCTAAAAGTCCTTCCTCAGTAACACACTTCCTCCAGCAGGGACCTGTCTCCTGAGGGTCCCCACAAAATACCAGCAGCTTGGAATCAAGTATTCAAATGCACGAGCCTTTGGAGGGCACTACTCAAACCACCACAAATCTATACACAGCATGTATAGACTTTCTCCTCGTCATTTCCCCCTAAAACAAAACAAAACAAAACAAAACAAAACAAAACAAGAACAACCCCCTCCCCAGAATAAAAGCTTATATGGCATTTATATTTTACTAAGTATGTAAGTAATCTAGAGATTACTTAGATGATATGTTGATGTATGCATGAGTCATCACCAGACATCACTTCCTTTTATAGAAGGGTTTTGAACATCTACAGATTTTGCTCTCTGTGAGGGTACTTAGATCCAATCCCCATGAACACTGAGGGGGGATTCAGGCTTTGGTTTTCCTCAGTGGTCACCTCCCTCTTCCTGCTCTGCTTGATGTGGTGATACTTATCAAAGCCATGGCTATATCACCATCTTTGCCACCAATATTTCCTGGATGTATGGCTTTCATTCTCCTATACAGCTGACAATACCAGCAGAAACCAAAGACTCATGTCCACACCGAGGGCACCTTCTCTCATCCCCACAGAGGCTGCTGGAACCAGCCCTTCCATTTCTCACCCAAATATCCACAGCTTACATCTTATCCTGGGACTCTTCATGTCAGTTAGGGCTGGGAGAAGTTGTTATGAGGGTTAGTTCCATTATCAACTTGATAGAACTGAAGAGAGAAGTGTCTGGGCAAGCCTGGGAGGCGTTATCTAGATAAGGAGAATTGAAGGAGGGAAACGCGCCTACTGTGGACAGCAACAGCTCATAGAATGGAGTCCTGGATTGAATGAAGAAGAGGAAGCAAGCTGAGTATTCATCCTCTCTGTTTCCTGACCACAGATGTAGTGTGAGCAGCTGCCTCAAGCTCCAGCTACCATGATGTGTACCCTCAAACTACAAGCCCTAAATAAACCTTTTCCTTTTTAAAATTGCTTCTCGCCGGGTATTCTGTCACAGTAATGAAATGAGGCAAGGGAAGCACTGCTCTGTAGCTAGATTTTTCTTTGCTAGCCCCTCCTTGGCAATGCCCACTCTCTGGGAACTCAGTTTGAGAATTTTGCAATTTTCCTATAATGAGTTCTTTTCTAAAAATCTCATTGGCTCTTCTGCCACTGGGAGAAGGGTGCCTCACCAGATTTTAGGCAAACCCAGGGCCCTCAAAGCTCCATGCCCAAATTGGGATCCCAGTTGTTTAGAGATCTTTCCCCATCTTGTTTCCCTGTAACAGAGGGTGAAGCTAGAGGATCCTGATACACATTTGATGGTTCAAAATGACCAGGATAAAAGCAGGGAGGGGAGATGAGGAACACTCTGAAAAGACATGAAGCATCTCCATGCTCAGAGTCAGCTCAGTCCCTCACACACCTCTGTGTGTCTGTGGCAAGAATCTACTACTGTGACTACCAGGGACATCTGGAATATGACTTGGTTTGGGAGACACTAAGAGAGAAGGGACAATCTGAAGGCAATATCATTTGACTCAAGTCTGGGCAAACTGGGATGAGAAAGGAAGCAGGGCAGTAGCTCCTGGGTAGCCAGTGAGTCATGACAGGTGAGGAAGCTGGAAAGAGAATGAGGGGAGGTTGGCACTGGGGTTTTGAAGGCTTTGGATCTCTCTGTTTTATGCGTCTGGTGTGTAGCTTAATGAGGTGGTTTCCGAAGTTCCTTGTACCACTAACTTTCTTTGTTTCTTTTTAGAGGAAAGTTTCTTTTAGAGGAAAGTTCTGCTCTTCTAATGAAGGTGCCACATGGCTGCTTTTTAATGGGCTTGCTTTATAACCTGCATATCCAGAGGAGATGGAAATGCATCACCCTGTATTACATCCACTCCAGCAGTCCAGGAAGAAAGTGGTGACAGAAAGCTGGGAGACAGTTTGGAAAACTTTCTTACTATGACAAAGAATGATGATTGGGTTGAGATAAATAATTAGCAGAGACTGCGTAGCCATGGTAACACACACATGAAGAGAAATAAATGCTCTTGGGGCTCTTCTGTGAGTCTGGGAATATGACAGGGTTTAGACCCTTCAGACTTTGCATGCTTTACCTGCATTGCTATTGTCACATCTCCCTCATTGTGCTAAATCCCAACTTTTATTTTATCCACAGTGCTCATCGGCTCAGTGTCTCTCTGGAATAAAGCTGATTATAGAAACTTTATTCTTTACCTTAATTCTCTTTATTAAAGGTTACAGAAAAATCTCACCTCAGACCAGTCACTCTAACACCCCTTTGTAAACAAGCGTAGTAGCCCATCACTCAGTTCCACATTTGTGGGTTCAGCCAACTGCGGATTAAAAATATTGGGGGAAATGCATGTATACTGAGCATGCATGCTTTTCTCGTTGCCGTTTGTTACAGCAACAGCACAGCAACTGTTTCTGCAGTAGGAAGTGGTCTAAGCAATGTGGAAGTTCAAAGTACAGGGAAGGTTTGTCGGCTTCAGGCAAACGCTGGGCATTTTATTGTATTATGGCTGCTGTTGTTATTATTTTCTACTTTTATGTATGTAAAAGTCTGTGTGTGTCTCTGTGCATGTGAGCATAGATACTCATGGAAGAGGGAATCCGATCCCTGGGAGCAGGGATAACAGCCAACTGGAAGCTATCCAATGTGGGTGCTGTGAACCAAACTCAGGTCCTCTGGGAGAGCAGCAAATGCTCTACTCACCAAAGCATCCCTCTAACCCCACTTTGGCATTTTTATATTAGGAACTTGAGTGTGGGAATATTCCATATTTTGAGGGGTATTGGAAGACCTCTTCATGCTGGGAATACCAGAATATGGCTATAATAAGCTTCTTCTTGCTTCAGAAGTTCATTGATAACAGACTTAGAGCCGGGCTGAGGGTTACCTCTGTTTCCTCTGAAGAAGGGACCACAGACTGTTCAATTCCTACTTACATTAAGTTCTAAAGAGAGCACTTCATCAGGGAAGTGCTTGCCATATGAGCAGGAAGACCCGAGTTCCATCCCAGAATTCTCATGGAAAAGCTGAGCACACTGGCTCATGCTAGTGATTCCAGCACTGGGAAGCAGAGACAAGCAATCCCTTTTAGTTTTCTGGCCAACCGTCTTAGCCTAGTTGGTAAATTCAAGGCAAGTGAGAGACCCTATCTTAAGGTAGGTGTAGGACACCCAGGAATGACACTCAAGGTATGCATTTGTCTGTACAAACACATGGAACCCATCACCCACAACAACTGCTCAAATTATGACCACAAGTAGACCACTCATCTACCTAATAATTGAAATTGTTGAACATAACAAGTTTGCAAGAAACAGCCCCTTAAACAGAAATAAATTCTGTTTTTTTTTTTTTATTTCTCAAATTCTTATCTCTTCCAAAAAGCAGGCAAATATACCTGTAAGTTATAACTCCCAGCAGTACTTGGTTCTAGACGGAATTTACTCATTTTATCTTTTACTTTAATGAAACTCTCTCTTCTGACAGTCCACACGGTTCATCTTTCATTGTTTGTGAATCTCAGGTTAGCCTCACTATGCATCTGAGGGTGACCTTCATCTTCTGATCCTCCTGCCTCCACCCCTTGAGTGCTGGGATTACAGGGACAAGGTACCATTTGTGGTTTGTGCAGGGCTTTGTGCATGCTAGGCAGGCGCCCTACCAGCTGAGCTGCATCTTTAGCCTTCTGTTGCAGTTACTCATTGGAGTTGCTGATGTCTAGCCTTCCACCGGGGCCTGATGTCCCTGTGGACCTGTCCTGACCTTTTTTGTCTTGCAGGGCTTCTGTTTCTAGGGCTCTGAACCACTTGTCTCTGCTTTCGGTCCTAAGAATGAGGGGCATCCAGAAAGGTGTTAGAGGTAGGAGGCAGGATGAATGCAGAACGTCTATTGCATTTGGGCATCTTTTGTGGGTATAGTTGTGGCCCTAAAAGCCATTATTCATGGTGAGCTGTATATCAACATATGTTGCCTCAAAGAAGCTTGTAATTCCCTCCTCTTTACTTGCTCCTGGGGCTCAAGGCAGAGACCATGGCCCCCTGGGAGCCCGAGCCTTCCAACCAGTCTTCCTGCCTCTTGTATTTAGTGACTTTGAAGATTGCTATCCTTAAGTCTCTCAAAATGTACTCTTCTGGTTTCAACCGGAACTCAGATTGTCACAGTCTACTTATACTCTTGAACCTAAAGGAGCAACAAGAAGGCATAGAGTTTTTGGTGAAGACTCCTGTGTTTCTGTTATTCAAAATTGCCAAAGCAGTTTGCTCATTATTGCCAAATTTGAATCATCGAGACCCAGTATAATTCCTGAACAATAATAATAATATGTGCCCAGGAAACGAAACAGATTGTAAAAGAAATGGCTCATGGTGATTTAGTGAATTGTCAGGTTTCCATTTCATAAATAACAAAACAGGAATTAGGAGCATGCCAAAACACATTAGCCCTCACACATAAATAAAAGAGATTTTATTAGAGTTGGTGAATTGTGCATGCTTAATTCACATTGTCATTCGTGACACTTTGCTGTATATCCTGGGGAGCTTTCAAGTCCTCCTCCTGCTTCACTTCAGCAAGACAAACACTCAGGGAATGAGGTATAATAGGAGTATAATTATGAGGCAATAAATTTCATTTTTCTGGGTTTCATAGAGTAGTGTTTGGCTCTTCTTCCTTCTGATTCTTAGTTGTTTTGTCAACTTGACAGAGCCTGGAGTCACTTGAGAGGAGAATCTTGATGGAGGATTTTTTAGATCAGGCCTGCGGGCATGCCCTTGGGGAATTGTCTTGATTGTTAATTAAAGCAGGAGAGACCAGCCCACTGTGGGCAGTACCATCCCCTGGGCAGATGGTCCTGGCCTATATAAGAAAGCTAGCTAAGCATGAGCCTGTGAGTGAACCAACAAGCAGTGTTACCCACAGTTTCTGCTTCAGGTTCCTGCCCTGTCATCCCTCAGTGATTGACTCTGACTTGGAAAGGTAAGCAGAATAAGCCCTTTTCTTCCCTTAGTTGCTTTTTGTCAGTCAGTGCTTTTTATCAGAGTAACAGAATGCAGAACAGAACACCCTAACATACCAAGGCAGAAGACCATGAAAATGGAATATTCTCTGTCTCTCTCTGCCCCTCCCTCAGCCTTCATCCTTTTCTCTTTCCTCTCAGTGTGGAGAACTGAAAAGATGAAAACTTGTCATCAAGTTTTTAAGGTCAGAATAAAAGGAACTTGTTCTTTAAGTTGATGGTTTGGGTTTCCTCTGATTCTTAGCTATTGGCCAAGGAAGTGTGTTGCAGAAATGGCCAAGGACATGTTTGTGTCACACAGCGCAGGTCTCAAAGTACTGAGTACAACGAATTGCCCACAAAACAAGGATATCTCTCAGTTTCTATACAATCCAGTTAGAGGATGAGAACAACACACCAAACTTCAGTGAACAGCAAAGGTCACCTAGGACCAGTGTAGAGGGAGGAGAGAGAGCTGGGTCTCTGAAAAGACCTACACAAGACGTAACTGGGCCATGGAGGGTTCCTACATCAAAGAGATATCTTCAGGGAAAGTCCCTCGTATGTTTCAAGACTCCCAGCCTAAATTCTGGGACATCTCAAGCTCTCTCTAAAAGTTCTAATTTATGCATGTGTTTGTGTATGCGCACGTGTGTCCAGAAGGCAGCAGAGGACAGGAGAGGCCGTCTGACCCCTGACGATGAAGTTATACCTGGTTGTAAGCCATCCAATACGGGTGCTGGGAATTGAACTTTGCTCCTCTGCAAGAGCACCAAACACTGTTAACCTCTAAACCAGCTTTGCTGCTTCTGTCTCAAACTCTTGACCAGAGTTTTTCCTCCCCTCTCAGGGTTAAATGACGTCCAGGAACCTTCCACCTCGGTAAGTTTTTTCATCAGCAGCCTCTGTAAACTCTCCTCTTGCCTTCTTATTTTTGTTCTACTTTAAAGCCCTTGTCTTCTAGGTGATACTGTAATAGAAACAACACATGCACAGAGTAGATGCACTTTGACTAACCTGATGTTCCTCTGGAAAGATTTTTTTTTTTTTGAGATGCCTCCAGTTTTACCTTGACTATGCACAGAGGAAGGGCATGAGTTCCCAAGAGCCACCCAGGTGCCATTATGGGATGAATAGTCACCACTCAGGAATGACACTGTTTAGGCTTTGATTTTTTTAAATCTACTTTATTTGTGGTTCCTTAAGCCTCCTCCTCTTCCCTTCCAACCCCCAAGCCTAGCTAGGAGAGAAGGAAGGTTAGTAGGGATAGGGGATGTAGACCTCTTTAGACCTCTGTAGAGTCTTGGAGTGATTCCACTCTTCGCTGACAGGATTCTGACAGTGCAGCAAACAGCAACCCAGTAATAGCAAAAGCAGCAACAAGGACCACCACCAGAAGAAACCTCCTTGAAGCGTTCTCTGAAGCCTTTCTCTCTAGGCGTGTCTCAAAGTGAACCAATCTGTCTGTCTGTCTCTCTCTCTCTGGGCTTCTATTTATACCTTTCCAGAGTCTGCATCAGGATGTTTTTCAGCTGGCAAAAACCATGCCCCCTGCATGAGGCAGTTTCCAGCTCACAGGAATCACATACCCTCTCTCTGAGGCTGCTATCACCTATGGATTCCCACATCCCACACTTGGGATTAATATATATATATTAATATATATTAATTCTAGTCCTATGCTGACCCCTCTCACCTCAAGACTGCTGGCTTAACCCTGGGTCAGTGCTGTATCAGCTAATTCTTTGTAATTGGTCTTTCTCTTAAAAACTGGAGATTGAGCCATGGGTCTCATACATGCAAAGAAAGCATACTGACAAGGAGCTGAATTGTGGCCATATGTTTTACTCTTTACTTTGAGACAAATCATCACCATGTTGCTCAAGCTGGCCTTGAACTTGTAATCCTCCTGCCTCAGCATCCCCAGTATCTGGCATTTGAAGCCTGAGCCGCTAGGCAAGGCTGCAATCATACTTTTAAATATATAGTCCTATGTGTATATTTTATCTTTGATCCCCCAAACAAAGGGCAGCTCTTTCTCACAAGGGTTGAAGAGGCCACGAGGGCCTATGATGCTCATGGTGAGTGGTCCAGGTGTTGTGTTCAGTGCAGGCTTCTGTTACTCTGCTAGGGGAAGGCAAGAGCCCATCCTGCTTGACCTGGATGGTTTTCCAGACTTCTGAGTACTGAGCTCTAAAACCCAGAGAAGAGAGTAGCCAGCTGTGAGTGGAAAATGTTTTGCGGTTGCTTGGTTCGGCTCACTGAAAGAGGAGAGAGGTAGAAATCAGTGAGAGCCAATTTTAAATACTTAATTAAAATTTAATGAAAACTTTCTCTGCAGGTGTTTAATTATTTCCTTTTTAAGTGGAAGAAATTGAGGCTTAACGGCTCTGAATGACTTGTCTAGGTTGACTGTTGGTTTCTGCCCCACCCGGTGAAAGCCCCTTTACTTGGCTGATAAAATGGAAATTAAATTCCAGTGATAATTCTGGGTCCTTGTAATGAGTAATTATCAAATCTTCCGGAAACATAAGATAGGCTGTGGCAAAGACTAAGTCCTCCCATTTTGGGTTTTGAGAGTCGAAGCCTGGCTGGTTGATGAGCACTGCCATGCTCTGCCCCTCTAACAGCGGGATTACACATGAGACTACGCCTCCTCCTTTTTTTCCCCCTTTTTTTATTTTTGTTTTTATTAATTACACTTTATTCACTTTGTATCCCCCCATAAGCCCCTCCCTCCTCCCCTCCCGATCCCACCCTCTCATCCCCATCTTCACGAATGCCCCTCCCCAAGTCCACTGATAGGGGAGGTCCTCCTCTCCTTCCTTCTGATCCTAGTCTATCAGATCTCATCAGGAGTGGCTGCTTTGTCGTCTTCTGTGGCCTGGTAAGGCTGCTCCCCACTTAGGGGGAGGTGATCAAAGAGCAGGCCAATCAGTTCATGTCAGAGTCAGTCCCTCTTCCCATTACTATTGAACCCACTTGGACACTAAATTGCCATGGGCTACATCTATGCAGGGGTTCTAGGTTATCTTCATGCATGGTACTTGGTTGGAGCATGAGTCTCTGGGAAGACCCCCATGTTCAAATTTCTGGTTCTGATGTTCTCCTTGTGGAGATCCTGTCCTCTCCAGATCTTACTATTTCCCACTTCTTACATAAGATTCCATGCACATTGCCCAACAGTTGGCCATAAGTCTCAGCAACTGCTTTGATAGTCTGCAGGGCAGAACCTTTCAGAGGCCCTCCGTGGCGGGTTTCTACCTTGTTTCCTGTTTTCTTCTTCTTCTGATGTCCTTCCTCTTTGCCTTTCAGGATGGGGATTGAGCATTTTAGTCAGGGTCCTCTCTCTTGATTAGTTTCTTTAGATGTACAGATTTTAGTAGGTTTATCCTATATTACATGTCTATATGAGTGAGAATATACCGTGTGTTTCTTTCTGCTTCTGGGACAGCTCACTCAGGATGATCCTTTCCAGGTCCCACCATTTACTTGCAAATTTCATGATTTCCTTATTTTTCATTGCTGAGTAATATTCCATTGTGTAGATGTACCACAATTTCTGCATCCATTCTTCAGTTGAGGGGCATCTGGGCTGTTTCCAGTTTCTGGCTATTACAAATAAAGCTGCTACAAACATGGTTGAGCAAAATGTTCTTATTGTGTACTTGAGCCTCTTTTGGGTATATGCCTAGGAGTGGTATAGCTGGATCTTGAGGAAGCACTATTCCTATTCAATGCAATTCCCATCAAATTACCAACACAATTTTTTACAAACCTGGAAAGAAAAATTCTCAATTTCATATGGAATAACAATAAACCTCCAGAATTGCTAAAACAATCCTCTACAATAAAAGATCTTCTGGAGGTATCTCCATCCCTGATCTTAAGCTGTACTGTAGAGCAACAGTGATAAAAACTGCATGGTACTGACATAGAAACAGAATGGTGGATCAATGGAACCGAACAGAGGACCCAGAAATAAACCCACACACTTATGGACACCTGATCTTTGACAAAGATGCCAAAACCATACAATGGAAAAAAGATAGCATCTTCAACAAATGGTGCTGGTCTAACTGGATGCCTACATGTAGAAAAATGAAAATAGACCCATACTTATCACCCTGAACAAAACTGAAGTCCAAATGGATCAAAGACCTCAACATAAAACCAGACACACTAAATTGGTTAGAAGAAAAAGTGGGGAATACCTTAGAACTCATTTATACAATAGACAACTTCCTGAACAGAACACCAACAGCACAGGCTCTAAGAGTAACAATCAATAAATGGGACCTCATGAAACTGAAAAGCTTCTGTAAAGCCAAGGACACCATCATCAAAACAAAGCGACTGCCTAAAGATTAGGAAAGAATCTTCACCAACCCTTTATCTGACAGAGGGCTAATATCCAGTATATATAAAGAACTAAAGAAGCTGAAAAGCAGCAAACCAAGTAATCCAATTAAAAAATGAGGAACAGAGCTAAACAGAGGATTCTCTGTAGAGGAATTTAGAATGGCAGAGAAACACTTAAAGAAATGCTCAACATCATTAGCCATCAGGGAAATGCAAATCAAAACGACCCTGAGATTTCACCTTACACCCATCAGAATGGCCAAGATGAAAAACTCAGTGACAACACATGCTGGAGAGGCTGTGGAGTAAGGGGAACCCTTCTCCACTGCTGGTGGGAATGTAAACTTGTACAACCACTCTGGAAATCAAGCTGGTGTTTTCTTAGCCTCCACCTTTTAATTTGCGGTCATTATGACTCTGAGGCTAAAACTCAGGTCCTCATGCTTGCTCAGTAAGTGCTCTGCTAGCAGCAGAATCATCCTCAGCTTAGTGGGAATTCCTTCTGGTCAGAAAGAGTAGGCTGTCTACCTGGGAAGGGTGGGTGTGGGCCCTGAGAGTCAATGCATAAGGATGTATACTGAGTGTCATGTCTTAGCATGCATAGTTAGAAGTTTCTCTCACAGACGCAATCAGCTTACTTAACTTTTTATGCAGGCACTGCTCAGAGGGTAAAGATGAGCAATGATTCCTCTTCCTGAAGACGCAGCTGCCAGCTCCATTGCTGCCACAAAGGCATGTTGTAAAAGAAACTTTTATTCTCCTGTTTTAGTTATTGTCTCTGACGGAGGCTTATTGCCTCTGTCAGCTAACCTAGGCCTAGTCCTGGAAGCTTCTAGCCTCTGTACAATCTAACCTAGACCTAGAATGTTTTCTGCCTCTGAAACTTACTGCTTAATAAGCTCACCTTTTTTGTTGTTGTTGTTTTGTTCTTTCTGAGCTCATAGCTGGCTGGTTCAACTCAGCAGTTCTGGCTCAAACTCACGCTGATTTATACAATCTATTCTAATCTCTTGGCTCCTTCTTATTCTCTCTGGCTTGCTCTGCCTTTAACTTCTCTCTGTCTTTGCCCCTTAAGTAGCTTCCCTTTCCTCTCTCGTCACTTGAGAGTTGAGCATGTCCTAGTCTGTCAAATCTTTCTCTGATTTGTCACAGTTTCTGCCACTCAATTAGACATCACTTTCATACATGGCTGCTTCCTTCTGCAAACTAACATTACCTTTATTGTTTGGGATTAAAAGCATGTACCACCACGCCTGGATATAATAAGCTTTTCTTTACCTGAAACTTGCTCTATACCAGGCTGGTCTTGAACTCAGATCTTCTTGCCTCTGTCTCCTGGATTAAAAGCATGTTTGGATTCCAGCCGATCACACAAGCCCAGAAGGTCTTTGGATGTGATCTCTTGCCAGAACAGCCATGTTCTGAATTAACGCTCCTCTAGACCACATAACTGTGGAGGTGCTTAGGGGATGTGCTGGACAGAATACACACCTACACACCTGCAGGATGCCTTCTCTTTCCAGCACACTTGAAGATATGTTGGGTCTTGGTTTTATATAATTTTAGTTTTGTCTCTACTAGACATTTTGTTAGAAGAATAATGAGACACAGTGTCGTCATCACCAGGGCATCCTCTGACTAGACTGCCATGCCTGTGGGTGGGTAAAGGGGACAGAGATGAGCTACTCCAGAAACGGTTTCAGGGAGCAGAGTCTGCTCAATTGCATGCGAACAGCTATTTGTATAACGGAAGCCTATCGACTTGTGATGGATTAGCACATCACCTCAGACTGGACAGTGAACACTCATACCACTGAGGCCTCTGTGTGGAAGAACCACATAAGAGGAGAAGTAGAGAGTAGAGAATACGTCGGGAGGCCAGCACCTGGCTACTCATGCTACTTCAGAACTCAGTGTTCTGACTTCTGGGAATAGTTAGGAGAGTGGCGGGCCATGCTTCTTATTTAGAAGAAGGCTAGGCTGATGACCAGGTAGGCCAGCCAACAGTCATGCCCGAATTTCCTCATACACAGAATTGATGGTGGAAACTTCTGGACTGCTGGAGACAGCTCTGATTTCAGGGATGGTGCCAGTGTGACACTTCCTTAGCCTCGTCACTTAGACATAAGGATCTCAGCTCACGGAAGAGGAACACCTCGTATGGATTCTAGATCTGCTACTTCTAACACAACCTTCCCTTTGTTACTTGCCAGCCTCAGTTTCCCAGTCCTTGCCCACTAACGGTGATATGGACAGAACGTAGCTTACAAGGCTGGTATGAGTTGCCACAATCTCTGAACATGTGCTCACATGCGTTTCACCAACCAACCCTTGCAGGGCCAGAGTTCATAGCGCACATGACAGACCAGGGGCAACAGAATCAGAAGAGATGAGGATCAAACAGGAACCTGGCATGTAGCATTCAAACACGCCAGATACTCATGTATTTCAGGCCTTGACACTGTTAATTCTTAATGATTCCTTGTCCTCATTCATAAGGTAGAGAGAAAGGAAACACATCTTAATCTTTATTATGGGATGGCACCAAGGATCCAGGAAGAAAAACTCAAGATGAGAGAGATTTAAAGAGGAAAAGTCTTTAAGAATGATGGAGACCTGTGTGTTAAGATAACTGTCTCTCGCCTTTGACGGAGGAATCCCTGAGGGGCTCAGAGGGACCGCAGCAGGAGACATACCAGTGTCCAGTGGCTGCTCATTTTCAGTGACTCTCTCTCACTTTTTCTCTCTCTCTGGACTAACAAGTCTGCTGAGAACTAAAATTATAATGAGTCCTGGTCACTGACTGTGTTCAGACAGATACAAAGGCTGAGAACCATCGAGATGTGTGGAGAAGGAAAGGTTACACAGTTAAAATGCAAACATTTCTATTTAAATTTCATTCATGTATTGAAAATCGAGACTGACTTTTTTTTTATTAATTGCAGTTTATTCACTTTGTATCTCCCCTGTAGCTCCCTCCCTCCTCCCTTCCCAATCCCACCCTCCCTCTCTCTTATCCACCCATGTCCCTCTCCCAGTCCACTGATAAGGGAGGTCCTCCTCCCCTTCCCTCTGATCCTAGTCTATCAGGTCTCATCAGGACTGGCTGCATTGTCTTTCTCTGTGTCCTGGTAAGGCTGCCGCCCCCTCAGGGGGAGGTGACCAAAGAACAGGCCAATCAGTTCATGTCAGAGACCATCCCTGTCCCCATCACTATGGAACCCACTTGGACACTGAACTGCCATGGGCTACATCTGTTCAGGGGTTTCAGGCCATGTCCATGAGGGGTCCTTGGCTGGATTATCAGTCTCAGAAAAGACTCCTGTGCCCACACTTTTTGGAGCTGTTATTGTCTTTGTGGAGCTCCTGTCCTCTCCAGGTCTTACTATCTCCTACTTCTTTCATAAGATTCCCTGCACGCTGCCCAAAGGTTGGCCAAGAGTCTCAGCATCTGCCATGATTCCCTGCAGGGTAGAGCCTCCCAGAGGCCCTCTGTGGTAGGCTCATGTTCTGTTTCCTCTTTTCTCCTTCTTCTGATGTCTATCCTCTTTGCCTTTCTGAATGGGGGTTGAGCATCTTAGCCAGAGTCTTCCTTCCTGATTAGCTTCCTTAGGTATACAGATTTTAGTATGTTTTTTTTTAATCCTATATTATATGTCTAATATCCACTTATGAGTGAGTATATACCCTGTGTGTCATTCTGCCTCTGGGATACCTCACTCAGGATGATCTTTTCCAGTTCCCACCATTTACCTGCAAATTTCATGATTTCCTTGTTTTTTATCACTGAGTAATATTCCATTGTGTAGATATGCCACAATTTCTGTATCCATTCTTCAGTTGAGGGCCATCTGCCCTCAACATCTGCGTTGTTTCCAGCTTCTGGCTATTACAAATAAAGCTGCTACAAACATGGTTGAGCAGATGTCCTTGTTGTATACTTAAGCGTCTTTTGGATATATGCCTAGGAGTGGTATAGCTGGATCTTGAGGAGCACTATTCCTAATTGTCTAAGAAAGCACCAGATTGATTTCCAAAGTGGTTGTATAAGTTTACATTCCCACTAGCAGTGGAGGAGGGTTCCCCTTTCTTCACATCTAAGAGCAACAATCAATAAATGGGACCTCATGAAACTGAAAAGCTTCTGTAAAGCAAAAGACACTGTCATCAAAACAAAACGACTGCTTACAGATTGGGAAAAAATCTTCATCAATCCTCTATCTGACAGAGGGCTAATATCAACTATATATAAAGAACCCAAGAAATTAAACAGCAACAAATCAAGAAGTCCAATTTAAAAATGGGGTACAGAGCTAAACAGAGAATTCTCAATAGAAGAATATTGAATGGCAGAGAAACACTTAAATAAATGTTCAACGTCCTTAGTCATCAAAATGACCCTGAGATTTCACCTTACACCCATCAGAATAGCTAAGATGAATAACTCAAGTGACAACACATGCTGGAGAGACTGACATTTCTTAAACAATATGCTGGTCACAATAACCAGGAAGGCCTTGCCTTCATCTCTGTGCCCTTAGCTTTCCTGGGTGCCAATGACTTCTGACTGGGGTCCACTGATGGAGATGAAGACAGCCAGGCAAGTCTGATAATATTCAGTCAAATACCAATCAACTCCATGATCATTGTAATTTATGAATCATATTGATTTGCCTCCCAAAGCCCAGAGCAAATTAAAGGAGCAATGGCTTGTATTGCCTTGAAAATACCACACAGATAAAAATCAAATTGTTATTGTCTCTGTACTTGGGAAATAAATGAGAACATCCATTCTCCTGGTATATAGTGTGATGTACTAAGTTGTTGTTTGGGCATTCAGGGTCTTATTTAGCATGACAACAATTACCAGAAGGCATTTCTGTCTCCAAGGTGCAGCTAATGGACAATTCTTCTAAAAATAGTGTCAACAAGTTGCCACCATTTCTGGACATGTGCTCATGTTGTCTTTCATCAGCCAAACTGTTCACTCCCAGAGCTAATGGCACACACATATTTCAAACCATCAGCGTTGCTGGCCCAGACCCCCTGACCAGGGGGAACAGAATCTTTGGAGCCTTTCAACCCTAGGTGTCTAGAAATGTCCGTAGTTTTAAGCTCTTAGTCTGAGGAGCTTCCAAACATGGCTGACCTAGATTTTTTTTTCTGGGCCTGTATGGGAATGGTGGCTGCTGAGGAGTTGGAGCTGGAGAGAGTTTCAACTGCTTTTGTCCACTGCTGCCATGCTCCTGGGGACCACACAGGCCCAGGGGAGTAGCTGTAAGCTGCATGTCTGGGCCAGGGCACTAAAATCTTAACAGCACAGGTGTTCTGAACACTTCCTTTGCCTTGGTGCTGTCTTGGCACAAAGGATGCCAAGGCAACCACTACCAACCATGCACTCCCCACCCACAATTTCTACCTCTGGGCTTCATTTCTCAGAGCACAGCCTAGAGTTAAAGAAAACCTAATTGCAGTTTGTTCAGCACCCTGTGAGGAAACTGTGCAGCAAGATGTATATGGCCCCGAGAGACTCTACTTTCTTCATTTTTCTGTGTTTCTTTTACATTTATTGAACCCACCCCAACTCTAGTACCCAGCACACTCTGAGGTATGTGGACTTCCCACAGCTTCAGATTTCCATGTGCACATACTCATGTATATAGTACATACACACACAAACCTCTCTCTCTCTCTCTCTCTCTCTCTCTCTCTCTGTGTGTCACACACACATAGACACTGTTATAGTTTGGAGGCTGGATGTCTCCCAAAGGCTTGTGTTAAAGTAGATTAGCGTAATTAGGCAGGTGAGTCTGTTAGGGAGATGAGTCCTGCGAGTGTGCCCTCGAATGGGATTGTAAGACTCTGATCATCTTCTCTTGCTTCCTTGTCTCATGGCCATGAAGTTGCTTTGCCATATGCCCCTATTATAATATGCCACTCTTATCAAAAGCTAGAGCCATGGAGAAACTGATCTTGGACTGAGGTCTCTAGAATTCTGAGCTCCAAGTAACCCCTTTTTTGTTTTCTTTTTAAAATTTAATTTAATTATTATTATTAATTTTTTTTACAATTTATTCATTATATATCCCGATTGAAGCCCCCTCCCTCAACTCCTTCCAGTCTTACCCTCCCTCCGTCTTCCCCCCTAAACCCTTCCCCTAGTCCACTGAAAGGGAAAGTTCTCCTCTGCCATCTGACCATAGCTTATCAAGTCTCATCAGGACAGCATGGATGCTCTTCTTCTGTGGCCTGGCAAGGATGCATTTCCAGGGACAAGTGATCAAAGAGCAGGCAATTGAGTTCATGACAGAAGCAGCTCTTGCTCCCCTTACTCGGGAACCCACATGGGGACTGAGCTGCCAATAGGCTACATCTTAGCAAAAGGTCTAGGTCCTCCCCATGCATAGTCCTTGGTTGATGCATCAGTCTCTGCAGGACCCCCTGGGAAAGACATGCATGGTATACACTCACTTATAAGAGAACATTAGTCATATAATATAGGATAGCCATACTAAAATCTATAGACCTAAAAAGGCTAAACAACAAGGAGGACCCTAGGGAGGATGCTTAAATCTCATTCAAAATGGCAAACAGGATAGATACCAGAAGTGGTGGAAGAGAGGGAACAAGATGGGAGCCTGCTATAGAGGGTTCTCTGAAAGGCTCCACCCAACAGGGGATTGAAGCAGATGCTGAGACTCACAGCCAAACTTTGGACAGAGTGCTGGGAGTCTTGTGGAAGAAGGCGGGGATAGAAGGGCAAGGAGGGGACAGGGGCCCCATAAGGAGACCAATAAATCCTTTTTAAAAAGTGAGTTAATTCCTTCATGTGTTTAGTTCCAAGAATACTATGCTGACAGATACGTGTACACACTCATATACCCTAATTCACTCACATACTCACATTATATGAACAGTCACGCACATGCTCAGGTATTTTTAAGAGCACTCACAATGCTCTTATTCACATGCTCTTATACACTCGGACAGAGTCTTAGACACACTCTTACCTATCCACATACTCGGACACACTCAGCTATGCACACACACACACTTGCACACACATTTGCTCTCATACACATTTGCACGCTTGCTCTCCCTTCACCTACCCATCCTTTCTTGTTCTGTTCCAAACTCCAGAATTTCCCAGTCATCAATTCTTTTCTCTTAAAACTGTCAGCTCGGTGATGAAGAAAGTGCCTGTCAGATGCTTTCCCGTCACTCATGCTTGTTCCTGTATTTTAGAAGGCTATTTGTTACAGTAAGCAATGAATAAATCTAACTCGGAGAGGCGTCAGTCAGAGCATTGGTTATCCAGCAAATCCCTGAGGACCTGGGTGGCTCAGAGGATTCAAGGTAGAGGGGGTTAGGCATATCCATCCTTGGGGTCTAGTTCTCAAGGCTTTACAAAAACAGATTTGGAGGGATGAGCTCCGGGCTTGTGATTTGCTTAGCAGCAGGGGGTGAAGCTTCTCCTCAATGACTTCAAGGGTCCTGTGCTGCTGCCCGTAGGATCTAATAGAGGGAAAGTCAACACATGACTGATCCAACACTTGTTTTCTGTGTATGATTGAGTCTTTGGCATTTATTAAAACTTGCTTCTTCACGTCTTAGTAGGTGATCAATTTTTTATTTTAATTTTTATTAATTACAATTTATTCACTTTGTATCCCCCCTGTAGCTTCCTCCCTCCTCCCCTCCCAATCCCATCTTCCCTCCTCCTGCTCCACCCATGTCTCTCCTCTAGTCCACTGATAGGATAGGTCCTCCTCCCCTTTCTTCTGATCCTAGTCTATCAGGTCTCATCAGGACTGGCTGCATTGTCTTCCTCTGTGTCCTGGTAAGGCTGCTCCTCCCTCAGGGGGAGGTGATCAAAGGGCAGGCCAATCAGTTTATGTCAGAGACAGTCCCTGTTCCCCTTACTATGGAACCCACTTGGACACTGAACTGCCATGGGCTACATCTGTGCAGGGGTTCTAGGTCATCTCCATGAATGGTCCTTCTTTGGAGTATCAGTCTCAGAAAAGAGACTGGGCCCAAATTTTTTTTGGTTCTGTTGCTCTCCTTGTGGAGGTGTCCTCTCCAGGTCTTACTATTTCCTACTTTCATAAGATTCCCTGCACTCTGCCCAAAGGTTGGCCATAAGTCTCAGCATCTGCTTTGATACCCTGCTGGGTGGAGTCTTTCAGAGGCCCCCTGTGGCAGGCTCCTGTCCTGCTCCCTGTTTTCTCCTTCTTCTGATGTACATCCTCTTTGCCTTTCTGAATGGGGATTGAGCATTTTAGCTGATCAATTTTTAAACCAGCAGTGCAAATCTGAAAAAAAAAATTAGGCGCAGATTCCCACGATCTTTGGAACAAGCCTGTACTTTTCTTGCTCAGATGTTAGATTCCGTTGGTTATATATTGAAATACACAAGCTTGCCATGACTGTGTGCATGGGTGTGTTTTCCATGCTCCTCTTTCAACTTCTGCTTAAAGCTGTGTCTGGCCCATACTGGTTCTAGAGTGATATAGCTCTGCCTCTTTGCCTCTTTTTTCATCCAGAGTTGTTGTAATTGCAGCCGGTCACCCTGCTTATAGCAGAGATGTAACACCAGCTTGTTCTCCACTAGCTCTCCTCTCAGCCTCAAACTGTAGGGATGCCTCTTTGCCTATTACACGTCACACAGCTAAGTATTGTTTAGTTCATTCCAGAGGAAACATTGGTGTGTGGGTATTTAACGCAATTGTAATTTTTTTGTTACTAGTTTTGTCTGCTGTCTGCAGGCCTGAACTACAACCCTTATTTGTTGTGTCTATATATTGGATTTTGTTTGTGGATTTCGATTTCTTCCTCCTCTTCACCTTCTTCAAAGCAAATACTTTCCTTCCTCCCCCAGAGTTGTTTTCTGTCTACTGGTTCAGAGGCTATAGATTTCACTTCCATTCTTTTCAGCTGCTACACTCAATTTTAAACATTTAAGACTTTGAAACAACCTTGAACATATAGAAAAGTTGGGGTTTGAGTGCAAAGATCATGGGTACAATATCTCAGAGATTTTAATGCGTTTCTTAAAAATAAGGACATGCCACCCAGCCACAGTGTAGCTGACAAAGCCAAAAAGTGGTGCTCTTCAGCACCCACAGGCATATTCTTACCCACAGTTTCTCCAGGGGTTCTTGTCAGGGGCCCAACTCAGAATATTGACAGAGTTCCGTACTTTAATTTTTTTTCAACCCAGGAGAGTTCTGCATTGCCATGACCCTTTTGAGTCATGAGCCACTTATTCCATAGAACACCTTCAGTTTTTGAGTCTGGTGTTTTCCCGCTTCTGATCAAGAGATCCGTCCCCTAAATCTGACAGCAGTACAGAAGTGCTATGTGTTCCTTTCGTCGTACTATGGGAGGATTCGCCATTTGACTGTCCCCTCTGAACAATGTACATACTGACACCTCCATTAAAGGATGCGTCCCAGATTCCCAATGTTAAGTGCTCACTTTCTCTTTACAAGTAACAAGTGCTTTATGAAAGAGGGTTTTGAAATTGAAAATACCATGTTTCCTGTCATAGTTTCAAGCTACTAATTATATTTGTGTGACTCATGGACCCCTGCTTGGACTCAATGAGTGAGAATCTACTCATGTTGCTTAACTTTTTTTTTTCTCACATCATTCCAGACTCAGTGATTTTAATCCTCTTTATGTTGCTGCCTAGCTTATGACATGCACCATTATTTTTTTATTTGTTTGTTTTCTGGTCACTTCCTTCATTTCAGGCACAATAAAATGTCATTTTGTATGTTTCTGGCCCAAATCTGCAGTCTGTCATATCTCCAAAGTGTTTTCTCATAGTGAAGGGTGATGGTCAGCAGCCAAGAATTTGGCAGTCGGTGTTCTCATTGAAATGGGGGTCTGTTCTTCCCCTACCTTTCTCTTCTCCATCTCATGTTTTCTGTTTACCAGTCTATCTTTTGTCTGTCCTTCCCCTCCTTTCTCTCTGTCTCTTTCCCTATCACCTTTCACCTCTTTTCCCCTCCCTCTCTTTTTTATTTTATGCTTTCTCTCTTACCTCTCTCTTTTCTCATCCTCCTTCCCTCCCATCCTCCTCTCTTTCTCCCTCTCATCTCTCTTTCCCTCTTTAACAAATTTATATCCATGTTTTTATTGGCTCTGATCCAGAGGCACTGTGTAAATAATAAATTTACAGTGACTTCCTCTAAGTTTATGTACCACATGAAGAGGTTTTCTGTTTGGAGTTCCCTTTGTTAAATTCTTTCCCTTCCTCAGGATAGAATGCAAACTCCTCTGTCCCCATGTCACACAGTATCTCTTTCTGTGTGGTGCCCTGGTCCTACGCTCCTGGGTTCATGGGGAGGAAGGTCTCTTCTTGGCCCCAGGAGCCCAGGCCTGTAGTACCTGTTTCTTACCCTTACCCTGGGTCCTGACATTTGAATTGTTTCTGGCATTAGGCTTTCAGTACCTGGCTGATATCATCTGTATTTGTGTTTGCTGAGGAGGATTTTGCACATTATTCACATTTTTTTAAATATACTAGCTCCATGTATGCCATTCTACAGTTATCTATATTGTAAGTATTCATTTACAGGGCTTTCTTATAGTTATACATGGGGTTAGCTGGATCTATGGCCACTGACTCCAAAAGGGGTGGGGGAGATTGAACCAGGTGAATTAGCTAAACTGAAAAATGGAAAAATTAGTTGGGCTCTGTGGCACATACTTATAATCACAGCACCCATGGGCAGAGGCAAGAGGATTGTGAATTCAAGGCCAGCCTGGGCCACATAGTAATAGTTTGACTCAGAACAAAGCAAAACCAGGCCAGCAAGATGGCTCTGTAGAAGTGGCACTTTCCTTAGAACTCAGGCAATGGTGGAAAGAGAAAACTGACTCTACGTAGTTGTCTCCTCACCCTTACATGGAAGACATGACAAGCCCACCCCAATCATCAGTCATACACACATATGTCCCAAAAATTATAAATAAAAATTTAAAACCCAAACTAAATCAAAGAAAAAACAATAATGATTTCAAATGTTATGCCTCTGGTCTCTCTATTAATGTCTTTGTCAATTCTGGCTATGCCAAGACATCAGGCTTCTGAAAAAGGCAAAGCCCATCTAACCCTGGGACTTTGTGACACAGAGCTGGGGGTCTGTCTTTGGAAAAGAACTGAGTCTGCTTTTCAGAAGAGTAAGCACAAAGCCTTCTCCATTTAGGGCTGTTTCTAATTCAACCCAGTTCTCTGCCTGGATTTCAGATAGAGTCCATTTAGGAAAGCCATACATATCACCTAGGGACATGTAACAGTGGGTGACATGACCTTATGGGTCAGACATAAGAGTGAGCATGTTAGGAAATGGAGAGGGGATGGGAGCTGGCACCATGTTCCATGGGGGTTGGAATGAATGGGTGAAACCCAAGGCAAAGACAATTCTCCCCTGAAGAGAAGCGTCACAGAAATGGGGGCTTTAGACAGGTAGAAACATTAGGACTGTTGGGGGAAGAACTGAAACTGGGAAGTGAGAGTGAAATGACGACCTGGGAGCATCATGAGATGCTGCGAAGGGGTGACCTAGCAACGGAGGCAGGCAGTGATCAGCTCTGTGTCTTCTGCCCCTTGAATCTTGACTTGGCCACCATCTTGTTAAGGTTCTAGCACTCTGATCTTAGGAATCAGTCTTGCCTCTCTGTGACTCAGTGTTCTCCTTTGTGAAGTGGAGAGTCTGAAGACGATTCATGGCAATTCCGAGTGGTGGCAGACATTAAACAACCTCTAACCATTAACTGCTTTTATTTGGTCCAGAATGAAGTCGAGACTCACAGCTTAGAGGTTCAGGTTGTTTGAGCTTCATTGGTGCACACACTCATGGTTGTAGGTGAAGTGAGCCCCAGGCTTTAGGGAGTAGCTAGAAGGACAGAAATGTGGAAAGCAGAGGGACAGAGAATGGCTTTTGTCGTGGAATAGTGTGGACTGGGCACTTACCCCAGCAGAACCATTTTGGGTTCACTGGGCACCACTTGGTTGCTGTCCAGAAGGCAGGAACTTCTCTATCATGGAGAAGCTCTGAGAGGTTCCCCAAATGTCTGAGGACATCTGAGAGTTCATATCCTCCTGGGAACACTAGCATGAAAGAAGACATTGAAAACTGAAAAGTAAACTCATCTCTCATGTACTTAAAAAGACCAAGTGTGTGTGTGTGTGTGTGTGTGTGTGTGTGTGTGTGTGTGTGTAGAATGGAGGCGGGAGTGGGGGTTTGCTGCAGACCAAACATCCCTCCTCAGAGACTTCAGAGGAATAACAGGACCCAGTCATAAATGTTTATAGCGTCCTAGGAATAATTGAATATTTCCTGGTTTGTTGTGCTGAGATTTTATGAGCCAAACAGAGGACCTTGAAAGTTTACTCTCTTTTGCTGTTCAGTAGGTTTAATTGTGCTTGGACTTGAGGCTTGAAGTTGTTGGAGAATTTCTGATTTAAAAGGAAACAAGCCAAGAAACCCACACAACCGCTAGAGTGGGTGTCTGTGTAATGACTGGCCCTGCTCTGGGGGCATTAAGCAACTCCAGAGTAAAATCTCTGCCGTTTTCACTTAGCAGTCGTTCAGAGGCTGTCGAAGCAAATGTTCTGCGAATGTGTTTGGAACACATTTTTGTAAACATCTTTCTTTACATTCAAGACCTCTCAATGGCAGGCAGACACACCTTAGCCAGTGGTGACAGGCTCACTCACCCCTCCTGCCCCATGGAGAATTTTTTTCTTTTGTCACTTCTACACCCACTATGCAATGCATTTTTTTTTTTCCCAACGGGTTTTAAATCAGAGGCATTTGTTTTAAGGGAACAGATTTTAAGAAGAAAGCAATAAATATCCTTTAAAATGTTGTGTGTGTATGTATGTGCCCCAGCATGCACGTGGAGGTCAGAGGACAACTTGCAGAAGTCAGTTCTGGCCTTCCCCTGTGTGGGTTCCAGGGATTAAACTCGGGTTGTCAGGCTTGGTGGCAAGCACCTCTACCCACAGGCCCCGATGGTCTGTGGAATGATATCCTTGGGAAGGGGTTAGACACAAATACAAAATGGAGAATTTATCGAGTGACCCAATTAAGACTAGCATCGAGCTACATTTCACCCGTCAATACTTCTGTTGTTGTGTGATACAGACACCAGAATTAAGCGGCATGGGGTTAATGTAGAGTTACTTAACGTTTCTAATTTTTAGAAAGTTTGTATATTTATAGTAAAGTTGGACAGACAGTGTGCAGAGTACCCTCATAACTTCTGTCTCCCAGAATCTCCCCCTCCCAAAGTTCCTGCTGGAGTAGGTCATGTGCTTCAGCTGAGGACCCCAAATCTACTTGTCACTGCTCTCTGTCTGGTTCACTCAGGACCTCCTTGTGGTGTCACATCTTGGTGGGTTTGTACAAATGTAAAATGACATCACTGTGTCTGCCTGACAGCTTCCTTGGTATAGTGCAGAAGTTTCCCTGTTCTAAGATCTCCTGTGATATTTTCTTGAGGCCATAGACTCATCTCTCTATTCTGATCCCAGTGCTCGGGTGGGCCATGCTGTCCCCACCTGCTCCCCTGGGCTAAAACACTGGAGGGAGCAGTTGAGGACCAGGCACAGCTCCCGAGTCAGCACCTAAGGCACGCTGAAGGGAACCAGCCTGCACCGCCTCCCTGTTTCCCTCCGGAAAGTCTGAAGGGCATGTGGTCAGTTCACTCCTCCATGCTCTGCCCCTTTGTCTCACGAGAAGCAGGTGTCTGGTATGCATAAATGAGCTGTGGGCTCTAATTGAACTCGAGGGATGAAAGCAGACAGAATTTTCTCTTTCTCCAAAAAGCAGAAATTGTTCCCAGGAAGATTTAATCCATCAGTCTTCCATGCAGCCTGTCCTGTCCTCAAGCTGTGATTGATGACAAAG
The DNA here is from genome assembly GCF_030254825.1 of Meriones unguiculatus. Taxonomy (NCBI): domain Eukaryota; kingdom Metazoa; phylum Chordata; class Mammalia; order Rodentia; family Muridae; genus Meriones; species Meriones unguiculatus. The sequence goes on along the minus strand of NC_083368.1, from coordinate 15,238,869 downwards.
GCATTTGGGTCTCAATAAGGTGACCGGGTTGCTTTCTTTATTCATGGGCTTTCTGCAGAAGGCCAGGAAAATGAAGTAGCTACATCGCGGTTAAATGTCCTTTCTATCTTCCTGCATCTTATTAGTTCTCAGTTCTTGGTTCATATAGCTAACATACTGGAAGGTGTGTGGGCTGATGAGCCTCCTGCAATTTTTTAGACATCCCACTTACGGGCTCTCGGAGCACTGTCTATTGCAGTCATCGGCTTCGCCTCTTCTGACAAGTGTGAGAGACTGTCAGAATTCCTGGCTGAAACCTTCATTTCCTGGATAAGAAAAGTGTAGGGTGCTTTATGTGGGCCCTGACAGCAGCGCTAAGGAGGGAGGTCTATGCCCCATATCTGAGCAAGGAGGAGGACCCTGGGTAAGATGCTCAATCCTCATTCAGAAAGGCCAATGGGATGGACATCGGAAGAGGGAGAAAACAGGAAACAGGACAGGAGCCTACCCCAGGGGGCTTCTGAAAGACTCTACCCAGCAGGGCATCACAGCAGATTCTGAGACTCATAGCCAAACTTTGGGCAGGGAATCTTCTGAAAGAAGGGGGAGATAGAATGACCTATAAATGTCTGGAGCTCCAGAAGGAATAACAATAAAAAAAAATCTGGGCCCAGGGGTCTTTTCTGAGACTGATACTCCAACCAAGGACCAGGCAAGGAGATGACCTAGAACCCCTGCACAGATGTAGCCTAGGGCAGCTCAGTATCCAAGTAGGTTCCCTAGTAATGGGAACAGGGACTGTCTCTGACATGAACTCAGTGGCTGGCTCTTTTATCACCTCCCCCTGAGGGGGAGGGGCAACCTTACCAGGCCACAGAGGAAGATTATGAAAGAAAGTCCTGATGAGACCTGATAGGGTAGGGTCAGATGAAAAGGGAGGAGGTGCTCCCCTATCAGTGGACTGGGGAAGGTACATGGGAGGAGATGAGGGAGGAAGGGCAGGATTGGGAGGGAATGAGAGAGGAGGCTACAAATCGGATACAAAGTGAATGAACTGTAATATATAAAAGTTATATCTAAAAAAGTGCACATATCTAACATGCATGTTGGGTACATAATGCAAATTTCCCTGGTACATAGTCACCAAACAGGGCCATCACCTCTGAAATGCTTTGATGTTCTTTGGTGGTGTTTGTGGGGTTCTGTACATATGATCTGTGTAAGTATGTGTTGTGTATGTATATGTCTGTCTGTGTGTATGTAAATGTGCACGTGTGTATGCGTGTCAATTTATATATATATGTCTGCATATGCATATGAGTGTATATCTACATGTTAAGAGTAGCTCATGCAAAATTTGTCCTTTCAGCACTCATAAATGCGTACAACATCTTGCCAGCTATATGCAATTAATGCAGCAGCTCCCCAGAACTCACTGCCCAACATATCCAGAGCTTGCACTCATCAGTCATCAACTCCCTATTTATTGCCTCCCTTCTCAGCATCTTACATCATCACTCTAGTCTCTGACTTATGAGTTTGATGATTTTAAAGGCCTTGGGAAATACAGTATGTATACACAATGGAATAATAGTCTTTAAAAGTAAAGAAGCCTTCTGGTCCCAGCACTCAGGAAGGGGCAGGAGCCCTGGGAGGTCAAGGTTGACCTCAGATATGGGACAAGTCCAGCACAAACTGGGCTATGCAAGACCCTGTCTCAAAAGTAAAACAAGACAAAATAAACGACAACAAGAAGAGGTTCTGCCATTTGCTATAGTGTGTATAAATCTAGAAGACAGTAAACTGAGTAAAATAATTCAGGAGGCATCCCTGCATGAGTTTCCTAAAACAGCCAAACTTAAGCTCTATGCTTTTATTTTATTATTTTAGTTTATTAAAGTCTGTGCTGGGTATCATACCAACAAACATCAGCGCTAGCAAAGTCATCACAGGAAGGAAACTGAGGAAGGCTGAGAGCTCCTCTGGGTGGCGGAGCATGCAGGAGGCTGCGCCTGATGAGAGCAGAAGGAGGTGTGACCCTGCAGCCCCTGTATGGCTGGACTCCAGTCCTTCACAGCACGGAGATACTCCTCTCGGCTGCCAGCCTTTATCACAGAGTCTGAGCGGAACAACCAAGCTCCAGGCATGCTAGCACACTCATATTCATCATCTGCTTGAAGCTTAGCTGTGCATCTGCTCTACAGGTTATTTCTTCGGAATAATATTTCAAATTTCAAGATCCTTTGAGGATCTCAAAAGGATAGCCTTTCTCCATCATGACTGGTTCCTAGAAGCTGGAAAATATTAATGTCTTAACTATTCAAAGTGCTATGGGAAGAGAAAGAGCATTGGCTATATCACACAGATCTCAGCCCAGAAGGTTCTCTTCCCCACCCCTGGCATAAAACATGAGTCTCAGAAAGAGAATTGGCCTCAAAGGCCATTTTTACCTTGTTCCACCTGCCAAGGTTCTGTATTCTGGCAAGCCATGTGTGTTTAGCCTTCTCTGCTGTTTTGTGAAGGAAGGAGAGAAGTTAGGGAACGAGAAAGGTTGTATTTGATTTTAGAAGAAAGGGTGGTGGTTTCTCTTCAATCATAAGAAAATTTGCTTGCTTTGTAGCGGTCAGGCCTTACCATTAGTGGGAACGTGAGGGAAGCTGTCTTTCCCAGGTACACATGCTACCATGATGCTCAAGTTGTGGCAGCCTTATTGGGCTTTTCTCTCTTTTTTAAAAAAATTTAATTTTTTTATTTATTACAATTTATCCACTTTGTATCTCAGCTTAGCCCCACCCTCGACCCCTCCCAATCCCACCCTCTTCCCTTCCTCATCTCCTTTCATGCCTCTCCCCCAGTCCACTGAGAGTGGAGGACCTCCTCCCCTTCTATCTGACCCTAGTCTGTCAAGTCTCTTCAGGAGTGTATTTCATTGTCTTCCTCTGTGACCTGGTCAGGCTAGTCCCTCCTCAGGAGGAGATGATCAAAGAGCCAGTCACTGAGTTCATATCAAAGACAGCCCCTGCTTCCCTTACCAAGGAGCACATTTGGAGACTGAGCTGCCACGGGCTACCTCTGTATAGGGGATCTAGGTTATCTCCATGAATGGTGCTTGGTTGGGGTGTCAGTCTCAGAAAAGACCCCTAGGCCCAGATTTATTGGTTCTATTCTTCTCCTTGTGGAGCTCCTGTCCCCTCCAGGTCTTTCTATATCCTCTTTCTTCCATAAGATTCCTTGCACTCTGTCAAAAGTTTGGCTGTGTGTCTCAGCATCTGCTTTAATACCATGCTGGGTAGAGTCTTAGAAAGGCCCTCTGTAAGACTCATGTCTTATTCCTTATTTTTGCCTTCTTCCGATGCCTATCCCATTTGCCTTTCTGAATGAAGATTGAGCATCATACCCAGGGCCCTCTCCTTGATTATCTTCTTTAGGTGTACAGATTCTAGTATATTTATTCTATATCATATGTCTAATATCCACTTATAAGTGAGTATATACCATGTGTTTCTTTCTGCTTCTGTGTTAGCTCACTCAGGATGATCTCTTCTAGTTCCCACCATCTGCCTGCACATTTCATGAATTCCTCATTTTTAATTATTGAGTAGTATTCCATTGTGTAAATATACCACAATTTCTGTATCCATTCCTCAACTGAGGGACATCTGGGTTTTTTTCAGATTCTGGCTATTATGAATAGAGCTGCTATGAACATGGTCAAACAATTGTCCTTGTTGTATATTTGAGCATCTTTTTGATATATGCTTAGGAGTGGTGTAGTTGGATCTTGAGGTAGCACCATTCCTAATTGTCTGAGAAAGTGCCAAATTGATTTCCATAGTGATTGTACGAGTTTACATTCCCACCAGCAATGGAGGAGGGTTCCCCTTTCTCCATATCCTCTCCAGCATGTGTTATCACTTGAGTTCTTGATCTTAGCCATTCTGATGGATGTAAGGTGAAATCTCACAATGGAAAAAATATAGCACCTTCAACAAATGGTGCTGGCCTAACTGGATATCTACATGTATAAAAATGCAAACAGATCCATACTTATCACCCTGCACAAAACTAAACTCCAAGTGGATCAAAGACCTCAACATAAAATCAGACTCACTAAACCTTGTATAAGAAAACATGGGGAAGAGACTTGACCTCATTGGCACAGGAGACAACTTCCTGAACAGAACACCAACAGCACAGGCTCTAAGATCAACAATCAACAAGTGGGACCTCATGAAACTGAAAAGTGTCTGTACAGCAAAGGACACTGTCGTCAGAACAAAACAGCAGCCTACGGATTGGGAAAGGATCTTCACCAACCCTTTATCTGACAGAGGACTAATATACAGAATATATAAAGAACTCTAGAAGTTAAACAGCAATAAATCAAGTAACCTAATTTAAAAAATGGGGTACAGCGCTAAACAGAGAATTCTCAATAGAGGAATATTGAATGGCAGAGAAACACTTAAAGAAATGCTCAACCTCATTAGCCATCAGGGCTTTTCCCTATTGAACTTGAGATGTCCCACCATTGAGGTGGGAAGCAAACGCATGAACTTGAGTGGGAACACTGGGTGTGGAGGGGATGTAGAGTGGTCTGTCGGAAGCAGTTGAGGGCTATAGGTGGGGTGGGCAGGCTCTGCCGGTAGGCTTGTTTCCTCAGATGGCTCAGGCTGGTGTCCACGGGCCATTTCCACTCCAAAAGGAAAAGAAAGACTTGCCTTCCCAGCAGCAGTGGCCTTTGCAACAGCAGACCTTAACACATTTGTATGGATAAATCTGGGCATGGAAACCAAACACCAAAAGCCACAAATAAAACCAGTTAATGAAATTTGCAATCCCACAGAGAAATACCCATTAGGAAAACATCCTGAAGTGATTCTAGACAAGTTTGGTAAGTGGCATAAGGAGGCAATGATAAGCTGGGTGCTTAGAGCTATAGTGTATAACTCAGATGTCCTACAGACAAAGTGTTTATAGCAGGTCAGTCACCAAGTTCTTCAAACAGGGTTCAAGCACAATGCTGAGGAGAGCACCTCAATTCTAAATGAGGCCCTCAATTTAGCATAGAGCTCATGTAACACAATTTGTTCTGTAAGAAGTGTATGCCAGCTGGCTCACATTCAACACTCATGTGGCCTGTCGGATCTTCTTCAGCTCTACTCAGACAGGTGGCTCAGCGCTTGCCTTGAGAGACTTCCTACCATCTGCCATCAGCAGTTTTGAGATGCTCTGTTCCAGGTAGTGTGCTCAGCCTTATCTGCACTGTCCTCCCAGTCACATCTGGCATTCGCAAAGTCTGGATATTCATCAGAGTAGGGGAAGCAAGAAGTGACATTCTCAAAGATTTGGGGTGTGCCGTCCACAGGTGATGTGGACACACAGGTCCTAGGTCAGAGGCAAGAGTTTCTGACAAGCGGGATTTTGCAAATTGCAACGTGACAGGAAAGACAGGCAGATGTGATTGAAATGCTCTGTCTGTATGGGAGGCAAGGAAGGTGGTGAAGAGCTTCTTATCTCAGTCTGACCTGAGGCTCATTCCCATCTCTTCTATTTGTATACAAACGGTTTCATTTAGCATGGTTTCTGGAGTTGTGACACGTGGTGAGTAGGGGTAGAAAGGGTGGCTGGAGGTGGGTGGAGGAGGGGTGGGAGAGTGGATAGTGTCAGAGGCAAAGCGGGAGACAAGCTGCAGCTTGAGTCAGGTTAACTCAGGTTTATGAGTGTCAAGGCTCCCCGAGTTTCACTCTCTGCCAGTCCTACCCAGGCTTTCATGTAGACATCCTGCTTTGATTAAGTAGTTAGAGGTAGCATGGCTTGGTGGGGCATACCCGTCATCCCAGCACCTTGGGAGGCTGAGGCAAGAACACCAGTGTCAAGCCTGCCTGGGTGACAGAGTTTAAAGCCAGCCTGTGCAAACTAGTGAGACCTTGTATCAAAGTAAGAAGCAAGTAAAAAGCCTGGGGTACCACTTAGTGTCAGAGAACTGGCCTAGCGCGTGGGAGGCACTAGTTCAAGCCCCGTTAAGACAACACAACAACAAAATGATGGCACGTTTCTGCTTGAGCTTATGCCAAATCATTAGGGATCAGCAATCGACCATCTTGTTAAAACACGGCTGCTCCTCCACACTCCTTAGCTCTAACAAGGAAAACACTGGACACAGCCTCAGTGCAATTCAGACTTTTGCACAAAAAGCATTCTGCCTTCCTCTTTGTCCCTCCCCTAGCCAGGATGAGTTCAGTAGAGCCATCTGGGGCGTGTTGTGCTGTGTCCTGTGCTCTCGTCTTCTCCAGTTGGTCTCACAATCCGTAGGCTCTAAAGGGCCCCCTAACATTCCTTTTGTATTTAGCTCCCCATCCAACACAAAACAGTTTTCTGGCCAGCAGCCCATGAAGAGTTTCCTTTTGGCCAGGCTCAGGGGGTACACTGAGTCACATATTTAGAGAGCCCTAGTTTCCTCTGCATTTTCTAATGTCCAAAATTCCTATTAATACCAAGACCTGCTAGGCTTCTACTTAGGAAATGAAGACACTGAGTCCCTTAAAAGGAGACATCTCTGGGCTGAGGAGACAACCCAGGCAATGAAGTGTTTGACTCGCAAGCACACCCAGCAGGTTCAATGTCCAGAGCCAGTGTAAGCAAAACAAAACTGGGTTTCATTATGCATGCTTTTTAATGACATCGCTGGGGACGTGCAAGCAGGCAGATCCCGGAGCTCACTGGATTGCCAGCCTATCCTACTTCAGGAGTTCCAGGCCAGTGAGAGAGAGACTGCTGTGAAGTAAGAAAGCAGAGGGGTGCCTGGGAAATGACACATAAGGCTGTCCTCTGACCACCACCCACATGCAAACACAGGTGTATGTACTTGAGCATGTGCATTCAGGCCACGCCTGGACTTTTTTACAGAAGACAAAAGGGAAGCAGGATCAGTTTTACTGACTTAAAGACAGATTATCTTAGCTAAGCAAGGAGAAGAGAGTGTTAGGATGGTTTAAGGAGACAAGCCTCAGTAGGCAAATTCCCCTGGGTGTTTTTTCTTTATAGTTGGTGTCCATTTCTCTTGCACAGTGATATTTGCTCCTGTGGATGAACTTGGAATTCAAGGCTGCAAAGCTGAATCACCTCACTGGGGGACAGAACCACTCAGCCGCGTCCTCGTGATGGCCAAGGGCTGGGGGACACAGTGGTCCTGTGCTAGCCGTCCTTCGCCTTTGGACTAATAGACGTCCCTCCAATCCATGCTTTCCCCCCAACCTCTCCAGTCAGGTAGATTTATATACCTGTAATGTGGTTAAATCCTTTTGGGGAAAAAAAAACCTCGTATGTGCATGCTACATGTACGATGGTAACGTGTGTATGTATGTGCATGTTTGAATGCAGCTGTGTATGTGCCACAGCATGTGCATAGAGTTCAAAGGTGGGGTGTTTTCCACTCCCACCTTTGACACAGGGTGTCTTGTGTTTGCTGTGGGTACACCTGGCTCGCTGGCCCACCAGCATCCGGGGATGCTCCTGTCTCCTCCTCTGTCTACAGAGGCGTCTTAGGCTTTCATTGCTGTGGCAAGACGCCACAACCATGGCAACTCTTATAAAAGAGAACATTGAACTGAGGCCTTTATACAGTTTCAGCCGTGCCGTCCATTGTACTCACGGCAGGGAGCACTGCAGCATGCTGGGGAATTTGAGAGTTCTACATCCAGATCCACAGGCAGCAGAAAGAGAGAGAGAGACACTGGGACTGGCTTGAGCTTTTGAAACCTCAAAGCTCCCCCCACTGACACACTTCATCCAACAAAGCCACACCTGATCCCTCTCAAGTAGAGTCACTCCCTGGTGACCAAGCATTTAAATAGACGAGTCTACGGGGTGTGGGGGGGAGCATTTTTATTCAAACTATCACAAGCGGTGTGAAGGTTGCAGAGGTGTGTGCTGTTGTGCCTGGATCTGCATGCATCTTGAGGATCTGAACTCAGATTCTCACCTCTCTCAGGACCACCTCAAATTCTGGACAGTCAGAGACCTGCATCGCTCATGGTTCGGCCCTCCCCAGACACTGTATAAATGAACTCTTACAGTTTAAAGCCTTCTAAACTGGATTTATTCCTTAGTAGCATGCATTCAATATTCATTCCTAATTTTTCCTAGCTCAGTGTGTCATGTGTTTTGATCAGTAAAGAGTTTTCACTGAAAGGATGTGCCATTTGCTGAGTTGCCTGTCACCTGTCGAAGGGTTTCTGGATGGTTCCTAAGTCCCTGGTGAGTGTGAATAAACATTAGCTGGGAAGACTCTTGTGCAGGTTTGGGGGTGAATGCCTACTGTCTCATCACTTGGATGGGTGCCGGGCAGACCCACTGATGTGTTTGGTGGAAGGCTGTGCTCAACTTTGTCAGAGACGGCGTGGCAGTGCATCCTCTCCGTGGATGAATGAATAAGCTTCGCCAGCTCTTGGCTCATTTTCCCACCTTCCTGCTTTGTATTGTGTTGCTTTCTTCTGTAGCTGTCAGTTTACTCCTTTGCTCTCTTCTGCCAGGGTTGAACCCAGGACCATGGTGCTGGTGCTCACGGCCACCATGCTATAACCCCGGCAGAGCTTCTTTGTTCAAGGCTCTTTATGCAGAAAATAATGAGATCCATTAAAGACTTTCCCTCATTTTCCAACAGTTAGTGCCATAAAAATTTCCCTTGCAGTGTTGTCTCCACTGTGTCCTTCAGTTCCTGACTTGCTCAACTATCGTTCTTTTTAAAGGTAGAACAGTTTTTATTTCTTGAGACTTTATTTTATACCCAGAGATTATTTGGAGTTATATAATATAGTTTGAAGTATTTGGGGCACTTTCCTGTCATCTTTCTATCATCTGTTTATTTATTTTTTTAGCTTGTCTCATTGTGGTTAGTAACACATTCTATTTGGATTGTTCTAACTTTGCTGACGTTTATTCTGCGTTCCAGCCTGTAGTCTATTTTGGTGATTTCTACAGGTATGTAATCTGTTGTTAGGTGTTATGTGGTTTTCAGGCTGACTGGATCCTGCTATATTTGGTTTCTTAAGTTTACCATGTTGGCTGGCTCTCCTGTGATTTATTCGGTTCCCCAAGGCCGCAGCTTTACGTGAGAAATTCCAGCCACATTTCTTTAAATAAGTTTTTTTTTTCAGTCTCATTCTTTTCTCCTTCTTCACAGGATCCCAGTAGCACGGATATGAACTATCTGCTGAAGCTATCCTGAGGCTGATAGTTGGGTTTGGCTTGTCTGGTAAGGCTGTTGGATTTCCCTTGTTAGTTTCCCTTGTTAGTTAGTTAGTGACTTGGCTGTGGACATGTTTTTACTGTGGTTTCTGGTGGGCATAGAACAGCTATTGCTGAAAGCTTTCTGTCCAAGCCTGTGTCTGGCCCCTTTACTAGGACAAATGTGCCCTATGAGGTTTCTGACTTGCTACCTTCTTCAACCTTCAATCCAGAATATGTGAGGTCAAAGGAAAATCCAGGGCCTTGACCTCATATCAGTCCACAGGTCTCAAGCTCTTGAATGATCTCCTGTATCCCTCCTTTTAGTCTTCCTGCCTTTGCTTTACATACAATGCCCCAGATTTGAACTTTGAGAGAAATTCTATTAGTTCCATATTCCTGAAAACATAAGGATTCCGGCACTCTGCCCAAAGTTTGGCTATGAGTCTCAGTATCTCTTTCGATACCCTGGTGGTAGAGTCTTTCAGAGGTCCTCTGTAGAAGGCTCCTGTCCTGCTCCATGTCTTCTCCTGCTTCCCATGTCTATCCTGTTTGCCCTCCTGAATGAATATTAATCATCTTCCCTAGGGTCCTCCTTGTTGTCTAACTTCTTTGGGCTATAGATTTTAGTATGTTTATCCTATATTATATGGCTAACATCCACTTATAAGTGAGTATATATCATTTATATCTTTCTGCTTCTGGGATACCTCACTCAGGATGATCTTTTCTAGTTCCCACCGATTGCCTGAAAATTTCATGATTTCTTTGTTTTTAATTGCTGAGTAGTATTCCATTGTGTAAGTGTACACACTTTCTGCAGAAGATTTTAACCATTTTTGTCAGTTTAGTTTAGGCTTAATTTAATCTTTAAAAATTTTATTTTTAAAGTTTTACTTTACTTCTACATTGACCAACATTATACATATTTATGGAGTACAAAATACTATTTATATTTTGATATATATCTTCCCTACTGCCTGAGAAACAGAGTAATCAGCATATTTAACAGTACCATTATTTATAACTTCTTTGCAGCTAGAATATTTAAACACCTTTTCTTTTTTGCTAATTTTAAGTCTACAACACATCAGTGAGATCTGCAGTCATCTTCCTGTGCAACAGGGCATTAGAGCATATTTGTCTTAACTTTTGCCTTTTATCTCTCTGCCAATGGTCCCCCTTCCTCTTTATACTATACCTTCAGCTCACTAATCACCACTGTGTATTCTTCTGTGACTGTGACCTTTAAAAATCTCATAGCAAGGAAAGAAGTGTGGTGTTGCCCTTTCATACCTGACTTTCTTCTCTTCACATAATGTCCTCTAGCCTCATCCATTGTTGTGAGGATTCTTCCAAGGGTCTGGGTAGGATTCCATGGTGTATTATACCACATTTTGAAAGGAGGTTCTTGAGCTAATAGACACTGGGGTTGATTCTACATCTTGGCTGTGGTGAACAGGGCTCCAGGTAGCAGGGAATGAAGCTATCTCTTAAATGTACTGATTTCATATAAAAAAAACCCTTCACATCTCTAGTCAAGGAACACAAGGAAAACCACAGCATATGGTGTCATGCCTGTTAGACGGGCTGCTGCCAGAGATGCTGATAGCAAATGGTGAGGATACTGACAAACGTATACTCTTGCTGGTTAAAATTAGGACATGCTGTTAAAAAAGGTGTGATGATTCTTCAAAAAACAAAAACATAGAATTAGCAAGTTTTTTTTTTTATTTCTTAGGGTGGAAGCTTCGATTGTCTATTCTAGTTTTCTTCTTTGATAATATATGCATTCAATGCCATAAATTTCCCCAAGTCCTATTTACAGCACTTTCCTAAAATTTTAGTAATTTTCATTTTTACTTGCTTCAAATATCATTTTAATTTCTCTTAAAGCTTTTTTCCAGAGATTATTTGCAAGTATATTATTTAATATTATTTACTAATATTTGAAGCTTTCCAGCTACACTTTTGTTTAATCCCACCTGTATGAATGGCACTTTAACATTTATTGAGCTGTTTTACTGACCCAGCCTGTGGTCTAGCTTGGTGAATCTTTGTACGAGCACAAGACACACGAGCAGAAGAATTGCTACTGGATGAATGGTTTTGTAAACACGTTATACTAGGCTACTGATTGTAAGGACAGCTTATCCTCATTGATTTTCTGTCTGCTTGACCTATAAATTATTGATGGACTTTCGGTGCCTCCAATCTTAACAGTGCATTTTCCATTTCCCTCTTTGTTCTGTTGGTTTTTCTGGGTGGTATGCATGATGCTCTGTTGTTGGACACGTGTGAAGGACTGTTAATGTTTTTCTGCAGAGTTAATTCTTTGTCATTGGGTAATGCTTTTCTTTGTCCCTGATGACCCTCCTGTTTTGAAGTCTTTGTTTTTCAAGAGGATGGGTAGCCTCCTCTGCTTTCTTTGGTGAGTACTGGCATTTTTCTTCTTTAGTTTGAGGTGCAATAGTTGAGGTAGGTTTCTTGCAGACAACATCTAGTAGGCCCTGTTTTCATATTCACTCAACACTTTTCTCTGTTTATTTGCACATTTAGATTATTCCCATCGTTGCAATTATTATTATGGTTGAATTAATATTGACTAGAGTTTAAAACTTATATACTTTCCTCTTTTAAAAAAAATTGATTCCTTACATTTTTTTTCTGCTGTCTCCTTTGTGTGTTGTATAAGTATGTGCGTGCACTCGCCTGTGCATGAGTGTGTGAAGGCCACAAGTTTACACCATTGCCATTCTCCACCTTATTTATTAAGTCAGCATCTTTCACTGAGCCCAGACCTCTCACCATTTCAACTAGACTGGCTGGCAGTGTGCCCTCAGGCTCTGCCTGTCTCTGCTCTCCAAGCACTGGGATTACAGATGTGAGCCTCCAGACCTGGCTTTTCTGCCTTTTATTTTTAACTTAGCATTTTAATATCACAGGCCTCTATTTTGTTACCTGTCTTAGCCTAACGGTTGCATGTTTAGTTTTAGTACTGGGTATTCTGGAGTATGCAACATAATTTTTAATTGACATCTGACTTTTTTATTAGAACATTCTTTATGGTATTCCTTGAGTAGGACAGGTGCAGAGCAGAAAGTTCTCAATCTTGGCATTTCTTTCTTGGTTACACTGTGGTATTAATCTCATTAATTTTATTGATCTATGTGCTCTATTCACCTCATACACTGTTGTTATTAATGCTGTAGACTGTCCTGTGTGCATATTAAGAGTAAATGGTCTTATTTTGCTTTTGTTTAATTAAGCTCTGATATTTCTATTTACAGAGATCCAAGTTTCTTCCCTGTCCTTCCTTTCCTCAGAAACATCCCTCATCTCTCCTGTACTTGGTCCTGTGGTAACTTCCATCTTTTCTCCATGGTAACTTATGTCAACTCTCCTGTGGTAATTTTCATCATTTCTCCTGTGGTAACTTCCATATTTCTCCTGACCAAGTTCTGTGGTGATTATTCCACAGACTTTTGTTCATCTGATGAGGCCCTTTATGTCTGAAGGACAGTTTCACCCAGTACAGAAGTCCGGGTTGGTGGCTTTTCTTCTCAGTCCTATAAGCATTTCACTGGACCCTTCTTTTCTTTTGCCCTTCTCTACCAAGTATTCTCCTGTGATTCACACATCTGCTTTCATGCAGGCTACATACACCCTCCCATTCACAGAGAGAACCTAGAACCCCTGCACAGATGTAGCCCATGGTAGTTCAGTGTCCAAGTGGGTTTCCTAGTAATGGGAACAGGAACTGTCTCTGACATGAACTGATTGGCCTGTTCTTTGATCACCTCCCCCTGAGAGGGGGGCAACCTTACCAGGACACAGAGAAAGACAATGCAGCCAGTCTTGATGAGACCTGATAGGCTAGGATCAGAAGAAAAGGGAAGGAAGACCTCTTCTATCAGTGCACTTGGGGAGGGGCTTGGGTGGAGAAGGGGGAGGGAGGGTGGAATTAGGAAGGGAGAAGGGAGAGAAAGAAATCCAGGGAGGTGAATAAATTGTAATTAATAAAAATTAAAATTAAAAAAGACTATATTTTCCACATGACTTACGTGAGTTCATTAAAGAAGAAGGCAGTGTCCTCAGCATCTGGAATGCTAACTAAAAAAAAAAAAAAAAAAAAAAAAATTAAATATCCAGTGGTGCCCCTTGGTTGCATAAATTAAATGCTTGTGGGGAAGAGTGTTATCCTTATGTTTAAAAAACAGGAAGCTGGAAGTTTCACTAGTAGGCAATCTTCCTTACTACTCAATAAAGAACCATCCTAGTAGCGCTGACCCAGATTTCCTAGTCTTCCTGCGACAGGAGATGACAGTGCATTGTAGTTTAGTGTCTAGGACACTGTGCTTCCCCGGGAAGTGCAGGCAGTGGAAAGCACCATATGCTCAGATCCTGATGGCTACATTTGCAGAGGTTGCTTGTAGATCACATTCTGTGTGCAAGTAAGGTGTTCTTGCTTGAAGGGGAAACTGTACCTATGATGTCTTACTGGGATCTGAGTTGTTAACTAAACAAAAATTGTTTGGTAGGACATGAGTCATCTCCTGAGATGAAACTAGGAGGATTTTGGGACTGAAAATCCTCTTGTAAAATAAAGCATCTAGGGCCAGAGGGATGGCCCTGTTGTTAAGAGTTAAAAGTGCTCTTACTGAGCAGTTAAATCTGGTTCCAGCACCCATATCAGGCAGCTCATGATAGCTGCTCACTCTTGCTCCAGGGGCTCTGACATCCTTTTTTGGTTTCTGTAGACACCTGTACTCACATACACAAAACCACATATAGATATGTACACATGTCATTTTAAAATAAAACTTTAAAATCTTAAAAAAAAGCAAAAGTGGTTCTATCCTGTATTTTGCATCTTCTGACAAGAAGATCTTGGTGCTTCCAAGAGTGACTAGGTAGTTGACCCTTCAAAGCACCTTAGCCTGGGCATTGGTGGCTGATAGTGTTTGCCTGCCCTTGTCTGAGTATCCTGTCTTTTTTCAAACTTTGTATGGTCCTGAAGATGGGAACCACTTCTTATTTGTGCTTTTCCTCTTAGGACACCCTCTTTTAGAAGGAAGCCCTTAGGAAGGTCATGCTGGAAGGAAAGGTGCCTGGATCACAGGCAGAGTGGCAGGTGACTCAGCTTGAAGATTTGCATGCCAAAACCTTCAGCTCTTCAGAACAAGTTCAGGGCCACGAGCCTTTCGAAATCTCAGGCTATAGAAGGACAGTGCTAACCAAGAGAAACAGGATGCATTCCAAAGTTAATGACTCAATTAAGTCCTTCAATGAGGTAATGATGCTTAAGTCTCCCAGAGATTGCCTTCAGTGAAACCAGTCAAGTTCATTTCAGACTTCACAGTTCCTGCATGCTGGTCACAGATGCCCAGGACTCACTGTGCTACAATCTAAGCAATGAGCACTGGAGGTGACTGTGTTTTCTCATCTGTACTCTGATGCACAGCAAAGACCCAGAGGGACGCCCCTTGCTTGCAGTTGTATGTGTCATTCATCTCTATTGGCCGTGACTCTGCTCCCTTTGGGTTTTTGAGAACATATTTGTGGAGGTGAGGGGGAAGGCCTGGAGAGTTGGTGTGGGAGATCAGGGAAAGACCGCTCCTCTTGACATTCTCTGTAATGAGCCCCTCTATCATCAGAAGGCTTTCTTCTGGTCTCATCCATCACTTTCTTGTTGAGTCTGTACAATAACGGGCATACTATCCCTCCTAAGCATGGCTGTGAAGTGAGTGGAAAGAAGATGGAGAGAAGCAGAGACTCAGAGACTTGGGGGCATAGACAGTAAGTCGCCTTGGAGGTTGTGTTCTTAGGTGTGTTCCCAGGTACCCGGAACAGTGATGTGACATCAACCTGAACTGCCATTCAGAGACTCCAGGCTTACTCTGTAGGGTTTAGGGGACAAAGGATGTGAGCAGACTTAGCAAACACAGACTTCAAGTAGGAGTGGCAGATACAGCACACACAAGAGGACCTAAGAAGTCAGGGTTGAGCCAGACAGTACAGGGAAGCCAGCTCAGGAAATCTTGGCTTCGCTAGTAACTGCCTTAATTTCCCACGCAGCAATGTTTCTGATCCCTCAGGCATTTCTCCTGGTTCAAGTATGTGGTCGTGTGAGCTTAAGATAGGAGAGAAAATTTGCTCTGTCTAGTCAAGTAATTGGTAAGTGGATAGAAATTTCTTCCTCTTAAACACTCATCACAGGGACAGGGAAACGTCCCCCCCTGCAAATGGAATCAGTTCGCAGTTCCACCTGCTTTCATGCTCTCTTCTCCCTGCTGACCTCCTACCTCTTTGGAGATGTTGCTGAACCCATTAATTTGATATGATGCAGATTGTAGGTAACATTTCTCTCTGTAATAAGTAGATGGAAAATGTTAAATTTAATGTGCTGGAGTTAAGAAGCTGCTATCTCATTTTCTCCAGAGAATTATGTAGTATAACATGTTAATTACCAGTATAAATATAATGTCAAAAGAATTCCAGAAACAAGGCTGACAGTATTTTCATTATTAGGGTCTCTCTCTCTCTCTCTCTCTGTACATGTTCATGTGTGTACACACATATGTATATGTGTGCATGTATGTATGTATGGAGGTCAGAGGGAATGCCAGCTTTCTTCCTTGGTCACATCATATATTTTAAAGATTTATTCTTATTTATGTGTATATGTGTATGCCTGTGTATGTATAGGACGTGAGTACGTGGGTACCTGTGGATGCCAGGTGCCAGGAGTCCGATCCCCTGGAGCTGGAGTTACAGGAAATTATGAGCTATCTGATATGGGTTCTGAGAAGCGAACTTGGGAACTTGGGTCCTTTGCAAGAGAAGCAAGTACTTTAAACCCCTGAGCCATTTCTCCAGCCCTTTCATCTTTAAAAAAAAAATTTTTTTTTGAGATAGTCTTTTATGGAAAATATGCTGAGTGATTCAGTTAAACTGGCTGGCTAGGGCTCCTCCTGTCTCTGTCACTCCGGAACTGGGATTACAACATGGCTCCTGTGGGATCCTGCTCAATTTCCATACTTGCATGGCAAGTGCTTTACTGGCTGAGCCATTTCCTTAGTCCAGGCGTGTCTTTTTATGTGGCATTTACACAATATCTGTTAAGTAAAGGAATTCTCCAAGCTGCCCACAAGAGGACTCATTTTTATTTTTTAGTTGGTGTAGAGTACTAGACTTTGTAAGGACACATTCATACACATCAATAAGGTAATTTGACTGTGTCCCCCCACGTCCCTTTCCTTTTTCACCTCTCTTTGTTAGTTCCCCTTTTCTCATAGGCAATTTTGGTTCTAATTCAATTCCATAGTTACAGACTATTTATCATCTAACGATCACTCAATCTATCTACCTATAATCTATCTATCTACCTATCTATCTATCTATCTATCTATCTATCTATCATCTACAAACACACACACAACTCATGCATGTACTCACACACAAGCGCATGCACTCTTGGATTCACAAATGAGAGCGAACACGATAATTTGTTCTCTCTCTTTGCCTGACCTGATTTACTCAACATAATAATCTCCAGTTGTATCTGTTTTCTTGGAAATGGCATAATCTTGTTCTTTACATCTGAATAAAATCCTACTGTGTATGTAGGAGACAGGGAGACATCAGAGCATAGAGTGTACTTAGGGTTTAGCCTGATTTCCTTCTCTGTGACAGGTGGCTAGCCAGAGGAGGTGACCTGTGAGAGCTCAAGCATCCGCTCGCTCTGTGTGTCTCTAGGGGGCTGCTGCTTCCTGCTGTGTATCAGATGAGAGCTGAGGCAATGAGGAGTCACATACTTCCTAAGAGCACCTATGGGAAGTTCTGAGCTGTGGAGCAATAGGGCCAGCAGGGTGAAGAGAGCGCCCATGGCCAGTGTAGACAGTGTAGCTAGGGTCGTGACCTCATTCCACATCACAATATTCAGGAAAATGTGTATGTGGCAGATCCATCTTCACTTTCCGGATCTGTCCAGTTAATATGCATAAACTTCTGTGCTACTGGTCAAGTGCCAGTTACTGGTGCGGAAAAGAGAAGCACACAAGAAAGCCTCATTGATGTGAGAAAGCTCAGTGTTTGCACCATCCACCAAGTGGCTCAGGAGGCCCTGGCAGCAGATGGGATGGGAGCTAGGGAGGTCCCCAGCTCAGTGCCAGAACAGGAGCAGGGAGGCAGTTTGTTGTAATGTTGGACATTGAGGACACAGGCTGGGGGCTTATGGAAGCAGAACACCAGGTCGAGGGCAAATCTTTCTCTCCTAACACAGGTTGGCAAGGAGAATCTGGGCAGGTGTTAGAACTATTTCAGGCTTAGAGCTCTCATCTGTCAAGAGATGCAAGTCCAAGTAGAATGAAGTGAGCTGCTAATTCTAGACTACCAAAGAGCAAATACACACACACACACACACACACACACACACGCACACACACACACACGAAAGAGAGAGAGAGAGAGAGAGAGAGAGAGAGATACATGTACATTTTTGATGTGTAATTAGTATAAATGAAAAGCTAAAATACAGGGCCTACTGTATTTTTTTTTTCTGGGCCTGCTGACGTTTTTTCATGTTTAAATCTGTATTTTTCACTTCAGCTCCATTGCTGTTCACCTCCCTATCACAGTCAAACTTTGTTCAAAGTCTATCTTCCTCTTAACTCTTAGGTTTTTTTTTTTTTTTTTTTTTTTTTCTTTCTTTCTTTCTCATTTCCTCAAACAGGAAATCAAGATAGGAAGAAACTGACAGAGCAGAGTTCCCTATTTTGGTCAGCACTTTTCTTTAAATTGCATTTGTTAGTGGTGCCCTTCTCACATTCTATACAATACAGCCCCTCAAGGTCATTTCCAATCCTGAAGTCCTTTCCGATTTCTTCCATTTAAAAAAGTGAGAAGCTAATTTCGTGCTTTTAAAAATTAATAGCAACTAATTAGGGTTTCAACAAAGGCAGAGTGAGGATTCTTATAAATGGCTGCTGTGGATCTCTTTGGGGGAAATGTATGAAGTGCTAGGACAACGACATACCGCTCTTTATGGGAGACTCTATGGCCATGCTCACTTCAGCAGCCCAGATGGGAAAACTGGAAAATCGGGAGATGTAGGAGAAGACTCCACACAATGATGGTCCACAAATCCATGATGCATTCCAGATATGTACACATGTGTGTATATGAATGTATGCACTTCTCTGTGTGTATAGAACACAGAACTGGGAAAAGATCTATGAGGTCGAAGGAAGAGGTCTTAAAGGAGGTTGGAAAGAGAGTGGTGGACTTCATACTAAGAAATCAGAAAGGAGGACCAACGTGGGGAAAGAGAGGACCAGATGGAGGGAAGTGCAGGGGACAGGAGGGCAGTGGGGGAGGGGAATGGATGAGAACAATGAATAATGATACATATGGAGGAAGATGACATGATGAGATTATTTCATAAAAATCACTTACAGTTTGGGTAGCCATTCCTAAGCTGTGAGCTTCGCTTTGGGTTTTACATCTTTATTATCAACTACATTTTTATGCATTTATCCAACACACACACAGACCCCAAAACTAAACCCATAGACAACACATACATGGCAGAGTCAAAACTAAAAAAGCAATCAGTTTTACATCCTCTTTCATGACTCATGTGTCCTTTATCTGTATCCATTCCTTCTCATCACCTAATATTTACCCATTCCTGTTCTCCTTTCTAATGTTATACTGTATCCACACATGCCTCTGTCTATACATATAATGTATGCATTATAGGCTAGAATGAGGGGGAACATGTAATTGTCTTTTCTTCTGAGATTAGGGACATATTATACTGTACGCTAACCTAAAAAAATTAATGATAGAGTATAAACTTATATGTGGCCAGAAAAGTTTATATATTGCCAAAGCAGCCAGGTGGCTTCATTTGTAATGCTGCTGGTTTGTTGGTAAATTTTGGCTAAATCAGCAATGAACACAGGGGCTGTGAAAGTAATACTGGTCACATACCTGGAGCTGTGACATCTGTTCAGCCACCTGATGACCTCAGATGCCTTCAGGAAGGTGGTCCGTTCTCTGTAAAGTGAGGTGGACAGCACCTACACTTTCAGTTTTCCACAGTGAAGCTTCCCCCTCCCCCATTCTCCCTACCCCATTTTTCTTTGGTCACAAGTGAGGTGACTTGTTCCAAATGCGTCCTAAGCCCTCCAGGTTCCAGGGCAGGGGTCATGGATGGGATGCTCCCATATGGAGTGGCAAGGTACTACAGGAGATCGAGAATGGGAAATACTCCTATTTAACTTGAGAAAGCTCAGTGCCTCCACCTCTTACCAATTAATGCTCTCACCAATTTAAGAGCATTTATGGTTTTAACTTTTTGCCAGATATGTTTTGTGGATGTCTTCCTGTCTACTTCAAATATTGCTGAGGCTGCACTATTAAGGATTTAGCTTTTATATGCTGAAATGTACAAGGGTATGGCTTAATTGGAGGGTGCAAGTCCCTAGGTCCAGGCCTTTGAAGGATGCGCCTTGCTCCCTGCCTTGTCCTGTGCACAGCTTTGTAGTAAATATTTAGCCTCTCCCCAGGCCCCAATAATAGAGTTGCCAACTCTGGACTGAAGGTGCTGAGCCTGGAAGCCAGATCAAGCCTTCCCCCTTTTAAGCTGTTTCTCTTAGGCATTTGTCATAGAGAGGAAAACCAGACCAACATACCAAGAAATGTTATTTTATTTAATGGCCTCAGCATCAGAGTTATTGATGTTGGAGATTTGGGTGTGCCAGAGAGCAGCTGTCACATTCTCCCTCTAAACCCAAAGTGGCTGCTGTTGGATTTAGCAATGGAAGTTAGCATGTGCTGAAGTGCTGAGACCCGTGGTCTGGCCACCCATGGCTTTAGGCATCAACTGGGCTCTGGGAACAAACTCACTGTGGAGAGTAAAGACACTGAGCTCCATAGTCTCTCCGCGCTTTGTGCTGAGATCAAGCCCTAACTGGTGTTTAAGGGCTTTGTCTATAAGGTTTTCCCTGGGGAAGTGGGATGTTGCATTTGCCTCCTAAGTGAGGAATATATTTTAGGATGGCCCCTGGCTTTAGCGTGTCTACTGCAATGGGATTCATAGGTGCCTTCTCAGTGGAGTGAGTGGGGCTCTTAGCTGCTCCATCTCATGAAGCTCATGTCTTCATCTGTTTTTTTGTGGGTCTCAACTGAGTGGCCGAACTGTAGCAGTGGGCAGCCTAATCTTTGGTGTTGGAACCACTGTAAGCTTTCCCCTCCCTGGTCTCCTCATGTCCAGAAGAGCATAATCCTTGAAGCCCTGTGTGGATGGTGTGGGGATCAGTAAGGGCAGGGAGCACTGGCTAGTCAGCAATTGAACACTTACAGCTCCGTACTATAAAAGGCTGTTTAGCACCTGCTGTGGCTGTCAATGAGACTGCATTTTCATTATCTTTGCATTGGCCAAGAACTCTCCCCACTTACAGACCCTTCGGCAGCTGGGTGACTCAGACCCTGTCTTGGACATCAGGATTCCTGGTGGCTGCACCTGTAAGTACCTTCTCACAGGACTGTCTTTTTTAATTTTTTATTATTTTTTATATTAGTTACAGTTTATTAACTTTCTATCCCTGCTGTATCCAGAACCATCTTTCCCTCCTAATCCTACCCTCCCTTCCTTATCTCCTCCCTGCTCCTTTCCAAGTCCACTGATTGGGGAGGACCTCCTCCCCTTTCATCTGATCCTGGTTTATCAGGTATCTTCAGGACTGGCTGCAAAGTCCTCCTATGTGGCCTAGCAGGGCTGCTCCTCCCTTGGGGTTTGGGGAGAAGCCAAACAGCCAACCATTGAGTTCATGTCAGAAATAGTCCTTGTTCCCCTTTTTAGGGTACCCACTTGGATACTGAGCTACCATGGGCTACATCCGAGCAGAGTTTCTAGGTTATATCCATACAAGGTCCTTGGTTGGAGAAACAGACTCATAAAAGACCCCTGTGCCCAGATACATTTGGTCCTTGTGGAGCTACTGTACTCTCCAGGTCATATTAACTTCCCCTTCTTTCTTATGATTCCCTGTACTCTGCTGAAGTTCTGGTTATGAGTCTTAATATCTGCTTTGATACACTGCTAGGTAGAGTCTTTCAGAGGAGCTCTGTGGTAGGCTCCTGTCTTGTTGCTTGTTTTCTCCTACATCCAATGTCCATCCCATTTGTCTTTCTAAGTGAGGATTGAGCATCTTACCCCAGGTCTTCTTTCTTGTTTACATTTCAGTATGTTTATACTATCTTATAGGTCTATATAAGTGAGTATATACCATGTGTGTCTTTCTGCTTTTGGGATACCTCACTCAGGATGATCTTTTCTAGGTCCCACCATTTGCCTGCAAATTTCATGATTTCCTCATTTTTAATTGCTGAGTAGTATTCCATTGTGTAAAAGTGCCACAATTTCTGTATACATTCCTCAATTGAGGGACATCTGGTTGTTTCCTGGGTTCTGGCTATTACGAATAAAGCTGTTACAAACATGGTTGAGCAATTGACCTTGTTGTGTATTTGAGCATCTTTTGGATACACAGCCTACAGACTGGGAAAGGATCTTCACCAACCCTATATCTGACAGAGGGCTGATATCTAGAATATATAAAGAACTAAAGAAGTTAAAAAGCAGCAAATCAAGCAATCCAATTAAAAAATGGGGAACAGAGCTAAACAGAATTCTTAGTAGAGGAATATAGAATGGCAGAGAAACACTTAAAGAAATGCTCAAAGTCCTTAGCCATCAGAGAGATGCAAATCAAAATGACACTGAGATTTCACCTGACATCCATCAGAATGGTTAAGATTAAAAAAAAAAAAAACTCAAGTGACAACACATGCTGGAGAGGTTGTGGAGAAAGGGGAACCCTCCTCCATTGCTAGTGGGAATGCAAACTTGTACAACTACTTTGGAAATCAATCTGGCACTTCCTCAGACAATTAGGAATAATGCTTCCTTAAGATACAGCTATGCCACTCCTAGGCATATATCCAGAAGGACTGTCTTTTTAACACTGCCTCCTGCACCCATTGCACAGCGTTGCTCTGTGCTGGTCCTGATGCAACTGCTCAGCCTGGAAGAGAAGCTGCCATTGGCTCTCGCCCTTCAAGTTTTTCTTGCTGGCAAGTCCCATCACTGGCAATGAGTTTTTGAGAAGTTGTACTCTGAAAGAGATTTTACACAGAGATGAGATTACAGGAGAATCGTGAAGGCTCCGTGCAGCCTGTGGGCCAAGGGTGCCAAGATGGATTTAGAGCAGATTCCAATGAGGGAGCCCAGGTGGCTTCCCCGGATACATTTGAAGACAACGATCCAATTTCCGTTGGATGTCTCTTCCTGAGTTCAATTCAGAGCCAATTTCCTTCACCTTTCCCCAGAGGCACAGTTTCCAGTCTTCCCATTACACAGGCTCTCTAATTAGTCCTTACTCCAGATGGGGTCTGGGCAAAATAGAGTGCATGACCTCTCCCATTATTTGGGAATGGCATATCTCCCATGCCGCTGAGACTTCATTTAACAGTGGAGCAACGTCATTGCACACTGGGCTGACTGCCTGGAAGGCTGGAGGCTTCAGCCGCCTGTGTTGATGGTCTATTTCTGTTATGTCCTATGGCTGATTTTAAAAATCTAACAAAGACGTTTCTATTAATAAGGAAATGCTTTTGACCTATAATTTTTTTAGTGGTCTAGACTTTACCCCCTTGTAATAGCACCTACATTGCTGTCACCCACAACAAACTTATACTTGATGTACAAAATGGAAACCCCCCCTTGAAGTCATGTTGTATCTACATATAATGCTTCACACAAAGGACACATATACATTTTCATATAACCCCATAGAAAATGTGCAGTTTTGAGAAAACTGAAGAGCTTTTGTTTAAAAATTAATTCACTTTAAGATAATATACAAGTCCCCCTACATCTTTTGAAATTGTTAGTATATCTGACTCAAGGATGCTAAAATTTCACACACTTTCACAAACATTGTCTTCTGTTTATGTGATGGTTACTGTCAATTGTCAATGAAATGATATCTATAATGACCTGGGAGGCAAGGCTCTGAGTATTCCTGTGGGGATTGTATTGATTAGGGTAACTGAGGTGGGAAGACTTGCCTGTCCCTTGTGAGTGGCACCATTCCCTAGACTGGGGCAGGAACTGTGTAAAACCTTAGAAGTAAGCTGAGCATTTGTTCAACTCTCTCTCTCTCTCTGCTTCCTGATTGTAGATGCAACATGATCCGCTGTCCCTAGCAAGTGAGCCCTTTCTCCTTTAAGTTGCTTTTGTCAGGGTTGCTTTTACTACAGCAACAGAAAATAAAACAAAAGACACTTACAGGAACACTCTTAGATTTCATTGAGGTTGTCACAGGCTATCATCACATGTGGTGAATTGCCAGCTCTTCCTCATGGCCTTGGGGACAGATTTCATCGAGGTTGTCACAGGCTATCATCACATGTGGCGAATTGCCAGCTCTTCCTCATGGCCTTGGGGACAGCAGAAAGTGTAGAGGCTCCTGCAATCCACCCTACTGGCCTCAGCTCTGCTGAAGATTGGACTGTAGCCAATCTTCTTTCTGTTTCTTCAAAATAGTGTGCTTATTTCCTCTTCTGAACCTTTCACTTATAATGCCCCCATCTGAAGGGCTCTGGCTCTAGTGTCTGAGCAGCATCTCCTCCTTACTGGGTCTGACCTCAAGTTCCATCCTTCCTAAAGACTATTCTTAGGCTTCTACTTGGTGCTGCCTCTCCCACAAATGCAGACCCTACTGTAGTTATCCTTCCCATGATGCTTATTTTTTTGTCTTTTTTGGTTTTTATTTTTGGGTGTGTGTATGTGCAAATGAATGCGGTTGCTGGTAGAAGACAGAAGAGAGCACTCCACCCCTGGGGCTGGAGTTGGAAGTGATTATGAGTTGGCTAACCCTGGTGCTGGGAACTGGACTCTGGTCCTCTGCAAGAGCAGTAAGCACCCTCAACTGCTAAGCGGTCTCTCCAGACTGTACGTATATTTAAAGGCGACAATAACCGAGAGTGTGGAAAGCTGAGTGTTCTTTGTTATTGTTTTCTGTTTGTTCAGTTTAGTTGGTTGGTTGGTTTTTGGTTTTTGGTTTTTTGAGACAGGGTTTCTCTCTGTGGCCTTGGCTGTCATGGACTTGTTTTGTAGACCAGGCTGGCCTTGAACTCACAGAGATCTACCTGCTTCCCTGAATGCTGGGGTTACAGGCATGTGCCACTGAGCCCAGCTGAAAGCTCAGTGTATTAAATCTAGGTGAGAGACAAGTCTTCCTAGAAAAACAGGGCCTGCTTTTTATCTATGCCCTTGATGGGTTTTTCTTTACCTTGCTGCTTGGGATGATTTCTTTCTTTTAATTGGTTTATTTTTTATATAAATTACAGTTTATTCACTTTGTATCCCAGCTGTATCCCTTTCTCTCATCCCCTCCCAATCCTATCCTCCCTCTCTTATCTCCTCCCATGCCCCCCCCCCCCCAAGTCCACTGATAGGGGAGGACCTCCTCCCCTTCCCTCTGACCTTAGCCTATAGGTCTCATCAGGACTGGCTGCATTGTCTTCCTCTGTGGCCTGGTAAGGCTGCTCCCCCATCAGGGGTAGGTGATCAAAGAGCCAGCCACTGAGTTCATGTCAAAGACAGTCCCTGTTCCCCTTACTAGGGTGCCCACTTGGAAACTGAGTTGCCTTGGGCTACATCTGTGCAGGGGTTCTAGGTTATCTCCATGCATGGTCCTTGGTTGGAGTCCAGTCTCAGAAAAGTCCTCTGTGCCTAGATTTCTTGGTTCTGTTGCTCTCCTTGTGGAGCTCCTGTCCCCTCCAGTTCTTTCTATCTCCCCCTCCTTTTATAAGCTTCCCTGCATTCTGCCCAAAGTTTGGCTATGAGTCTCAGCATCTTCCTCTGTATGCTGCTGGGAAGAGTCTTTTGGATGATTTCTATGACCCAGTATTAAAGAAGTCAGCAGCATACAGGCTGCTACCAGCTTGGATGCTAAAGGGCTCTAGTCACTGAGTTGGTCCACACCCACCCATAAGATCTTCCTCAAGGGCCTCCACTGTGTACATGGCGGGTCCCCGAGGATGAATAGGTGAGAATATCAAGATCACATGGCCTTTCTGAAGCCCTTGCTGAGGTCTGTGGTGGTAGCACACATGAACAATTTCAGCTAAAGCATAGATGGCCTTTCTTAAGTGCAGCTGGCGATCAAAGAGCAGGCCCAAGCCGGACCTACAGAGTCTCTGTAGCTGTTGTCCTGTGAAGCACAGAGAGCCTCATCGTTTCAAAGTGCTGAGGTTTAGCCTTGCTTTGAAGGAGAATCTCCGCCCCACACAGTGGTGAATGGGTCTGATAAAAAGTACAGTGAAGTCACAGCTTAGCCATGGGGGTATTTGATTCAGCTCCCACTCTTACTATATATGTAGTGCCCAATTTCCATCTTACATAGAATAGTTTTAAATAGTTATAGAATCCAGGAGAGAGTCAATAGCATGAGACCAACCAGGACAAAGTTTCCAGAAGAATCAGATCCAGAGGTACGGGACAATGGAATGCACGTAACATATGAAATAACCATGACGAATGTGACAAGGGGTGCAGCTGAAAAGGTGCACAGCATGTGCAAGCAGATGGGGAATTTCAGCAGAGAAATGGAAACTATGAGTGTAAATAATGGAAATGCTGGGATTGACATAGCAGCTTATGTTCATCTGCAGCTTCAAAATCTGATGCAGATACCAACGAAAATGAAGTTGTACTAAATCTGTAATCAGGTTAGAGTTCTCCTGTCAGTATAAGAATGAATAATTCACTTCTGACTTATTAAAATTATAAGAGTATGTAGAAGATTTGAGTATTTCTATCAATCTATTTGACTCAACTCTCACAGACAGCACAAAGAAAACGCCATAAATACAGTTGTTATTTATAAATCGAAACAATAATAATACAAATACCACATCAGGTTTTAAAAGTACAAGTGTATATTTATAGACATTTGTGATGTAGACCCTCAAAAAAGTGGCACCGTACACACTGCCCTGTTCACAAATGGTGGAGCTCCATAACAGTACCGTAGATAGGAAAATTTAAATACTAGGAAATTATGCAGCAAAAATTCATGAAGAAAACATATCACAAAAAACTGCAGAATATTTTGAAGAAAATTATAGGGAAAGTGAATGTAGTAAAATTCATAATCCATTTGAAATAGGAATGGAGCGTTCTCCTGTATCATTATCTTTTACTTTTCTTCTTGCCATGCATAACCTTCCAAATTTAGAAGCTCTGAAAAAAAAAAACTAAACCTAAAATAAATAGCAGGGAAAACAATAGAGATAAAAGCAGAAATCAATAAGATAAACACCAGAGAAGATCAAAAGAAAGTATATGAAAGTATTCAGACAGTCTGTAAACCACAATGTATTGATCAAGAGGGAATAAAGCAGAATCAATGTCAGAAAATTTGAAGGAGCATATTATTATTACTAGTAGTAGTATTAGTATTATTATTAATCTTGAAGGTATGATGAAGATGATAAAATATGAACAACTTTCACCAATAATGCCAGTCTCCCAACTAAAATAAACCAAGAAAGAGCCTATATATATATATATATATATATATAATCTTTTTATTGCTTTATTTTTTGTGAATTTCACATCATGCATCCTAATCCCACTTACCTCTCCCTCCCCTCCTACTTGCTCTCCACCCTTGGAACACCCCCCCCCAACAGAAAATAAAAAGTCTCATTGTGGAAACCATAGTGTGTCACACAGTCTACCTTTTTGTCTACATTTCTATCTTTGCAAATGTTCATTGCAATGACTCGCTGGTCTGGTACCAGGTCTTTAACTTCTGCTACTCTGGAACTTTACTGGGACTCTCTGGGATATCCTGCTGTTGCTGTGTCATGGAGCTCCTGTAGTTTTGGATCTGCAGGACTGAGCCCTTGATGCTCACAGTTCATTGATGGGGTAGATGTTGGGGTGGGCCAAATCAAAGTCCCCTATCTGGGCAGAAGGATGTGGGCATAAGGAAGAGAGGTAGAACTGGAGACTGAGGGTAGAGGAACAGCCAGTATATTCTTAAAGCAACAGTTCTCCCCAAATTGACACGTAGATTGATGTAGTCAGAATTGCAATCCCAGTAGGCATATATTTTTGCTAGAAATCTTAAGATGATTATAAAATCGAAATGAATATATAAGTAAGTTTTAGAAACACGGTTAAAACTTGACTTGCAGCCTGCGATTTCAGCCTCTTGCTGTAAATGTGGATGAAGGGGCAGTGCAGGAGTCAGGTCAGAGACTGCAGGTCAGAGAAGAAAGGGTGGTCAAACGTGGTCCCAGGGAGTCACTGCAATCAGCAGCCTAACATGAGCTCTCTACAGGCTATGCTAGGAATGCTATAAAAGCCTATGTGAAGTGTGAGCCTTTTTTTTTTCTTACATTGTTCCACAGGAAATGCTGAATTTAATATGGTTACAGACCTGGAACTTTCAGTTTTTAGGAGAACAGTTTGAAACTAAGGGCAGCCAAAGATGGCTTGCATAAGGGTATATAAACAGTAACTGGGCGCTGGCTGTGTAGCATGGAGACCTGAGTTCAATCTCTAGAAACAAAAGGGTGGGAAAAAGAAAAGACATCATTGTGTGTGTGTGCGCGCGCGTGCATACACACACACTCATTCTAAACAGGAAAATTTGATTTCTATAAATATCTCATTAGCAAACATTACACAGCCACGCCACAGCGAGGGGAAATATTCGTACTGCACCTGTCCTAGTTTGCTTCCTGTTGCTGTGATAAACACCAGGATGAAAAGCACGTTGAGGAGGTTACACTTCAAAGTGACAGTCCATCACTGAGGAAAACAGGACAGGAGCTCAAATCAGGAGCCTGGAGGTAGGTCTTGAAGAAGAGACCATGGAGGAGGGCTTTTACTGGTTTACTTTTTCACTGTCTTACTCAAGTACCCTTCTTATGCAGCCAAGACTCAGTTGCCCAAGGATGGCACTGCCCACAGTGAGGTGGGCCCTCCCACATCCATCACTAATCAAGAAAAATGCCCCGTAAGCTTGTTCTTAGGCCAACCTGATGGAGACAGATCCTCATCAGTTGCCTTCTTCCCAGATGTGTTAACCGGACAATCAAGATCAGCCATTACAACATGTCTGAAAAGTGGATTGTACCCAATCCACTTGTCAAACGAATCTCATGATGAAGATTGATGACAGAACAACCTAGAAATCAAACGGCATTAGTAAAAGATTTCAATAATTATTCAAAATTAAGCCTGGATGCTCAGTGCATAGACCTCATTATTCAATGAATAAAGGGACTTGAAAGCAGCCTCGTAAGATTAGCAAATTTCTTGAAAGGCCATAATGTAAATACCAGCCGGAAGCAAAGGTCAGAAGGCTTGCATGAAATGCTCCAGTCACTGGAGCAAGCGACATGACAGTTTTGCATAAATAAACCTCTGTTCTATCGGTAATTTTAAGTCAGATTTTACTCATAAGAAATGAAAACAAATGCATATTCTCAGGGCCATAGAGAAAATAAAAACATTTCCTTCTGAAAATGCAGCCTGAGTACATGGTAGTATATCCATACAAGGTACTGAAGGAAGGAAAACAGACTCCTGGAATATACTTTCTACAATTTCATTCAAGTGAAGTTCTTAGAACAGTACACTTTTTGGTGATATGAACAGGTGGACTTAATTGATAGAAAGCACCTCTTTTGGGGAGCACGAGGTTTTACGTTGTAATTTTCTAGGTAGTTATGTAGATGCTTGTGCTGTATATGAGTTTCCACATATGAAAATTAAAGCTCAGTAAAAGCAAATGAGCCATCATGAAAGCAAGGTGAAATGGTGGTGGTTTCCTGGCACACGTTGCTTTCTAATGATTACTGTAGGGTCTTCATTACGGGCCTGCACACTTAAACCTTCATTCTATTCTCATGGTGACTGTTACACATTTTCAACATTTCTACCCAATCAAGGGGTATCAATGACACTTTTTTAATTTTATTTTTTATAATTTGTTCACTTTACATCCTGGTTGTAGCTCCCTCCCTTGTCTCCTTCTAATCCCACCCTCTCTCCCTCTTCCTCCTTATCCCCCTTCCCTAGTCCTCAGAAAGGGGGAGTCCTCTTCACCTACCATTTGACCCCAGCCTATCAAGTCTTGTTGGGACTGCCTGCATCTTCTTCCTCTGTAGATGAAAGTGATCAAAGATCTGGCAACAGAGTCCACATCAGAGATATCCCCTGTACCCTTATTAGGGTACCACAAGGGCATCCTTCAGGTAATATGCCCAGGAGTGGTGTAACTGGGTCTTGAGGTAGCACTATTCCTAATTGTCT
Organism: Meriones unguiculatus; assembly: GCF_030254825.1. Lineage (NCBI taxonomy): Eukaryota > Metazoa > Chordata > Mammalia > Rodentia > Muridae > Meriones > Meriones unguiculatus. The sequence goes on along the minus strand of NC_083368.1, from coordinate 15,209,252 downwards.
GAGAAAGCATCAGATTGATTTCCAAAGTAGTTGTACAAGCTTGAACTCCCACCAGCAATGGAGGGCTAGTCCCCTTCTCCACAGCCTCACCAGCGTGTGCTATCACTTGAGTTTTTAATCTTAGCCATTCTGACAGGTGTAAGATGTAATCTCAGAGTTGTTTTGATTTGCATTTCTCTGATGACTAAAGACTTTAAGTGTTTCTCTGCCATTTGATATTCCTCTGTTGTGAATTCTGTTTGGTTTGTACCCCATTTTAATTGGATTATTTGGTTTGTTGGTGTCTAATTTCTTGAATTATTTATATATTCTGGATATTAGCTCTCTATCGGGTGTAGGGTTGGTGAAGATCTTTTCCCAGTCTGTGGATTGTCATTTTGTTCTGTTGACAGTGTCCTTTGCCTTACAGAAGCTTTTCAGTTTCATGATTTCCCATTTATTAATTGTTGGTGTTCTGTTCAGGAAGTAGTCTCCTGTGCCAATGAGATCAGGTCTCTTCCCCACTTTTTCTTCTAGTAGATTTAGTATGTGGTTTTATGTTGAGGTCTTTAATCAACTTGAACTTAGTTTAGCGCAGGGTGATAAATATGGATCTTTTTGCATTTTTCTATATGTAGACATCCAATTAGAAGATTTTGTCTTTTTACTATTGTATGTTTTTGGCTCCTTTGTAAAAAAGCAAGTGTCTGTAGGGTTTATTTCTGGGTCTTCGATTTGATTTCATTGATCTACCAGTCTGTTTCTATGCCAGTACCATGCAGGTTTTATTACTGTTGCTCTATTGTACAACTTGACATCAGGGATAGAGATACCTCCAGAAGACTTTTTTTTTTTTTTAACCATACAAGATTGTTTTAGCTATTCTATTTTTTTGTTTGTTTGTTTGTTTTGTTTTGTTTTTCCACATGAAGTTGAAAACTGTTTTTTCAAGGTCTGTAAAGAATTGTGTTGGTATTTTGGTGGGGATTGCAGTGAATCTGTACATTGCTTTTGGTAATATGGCCATTTTTACTATGTTGATCCTACTGATCCATGAGCGTGGGAGATCTTTCCATCTTCTGATATCTTCTTCTAATTCTTTCTTCAGAAACTTGAAGGTTTTTTTTTTTTTTTCCATACAAGTCTTTGACTTGCTTAGTTAGGGTCACACCAAGATACTTTATGTTTTTGTTTGTTTAGTTTTGGTTTTTATGGGTTTTGTTTTTGTTTGTTTGTTTTGCTATTGTGAAAGGTGTTTCCCTAGTTTCTTTCTCAGCCTGTTTGTCTTTTGTATACAAGAGGGCTACTCATTTTTTTTTTTTAGTTAATTTTATATCTAACCACTTTGCTGAAGGTGTTTATTAGCTGTAACAGTTTCCTGGCAGAATTTTTGGGGTCATGTATGTATACTATCATATCATCTGTGAATAGTGATATTTTGACTTCCTCCTTTCCAATTTGTATTTCCTTGATCTCCTCTAGTTCTCTTATTGATCTGGTTAGGATTTCCAGTACTATATTGAAGAGATACTGAGAGAGAAAACAAGGACAGCCTTGTTTTGTATCCAATTTCAGTGGAATTGATTTAAGTTTCTCTCTGTTTGGTTTGATGATGGCTACAAGCTTGCTGTATATTGCCTTTACTATATTTAAGTATGTGCCTTGTATCCCTGACCTCTCCAAGACTTTAAACATAAATGAGTATTGGATTTTGTCAAATGTTTTTTCGGCATCTGAGGAAATGATAATGTGTTTTTTTTTCTTTTAGTTTGTTTATATGGTGGATTACATTGATGAATTTCTGTATATTTGATCACACCTACATGCCTGGGATGAAGCCTACTTGGTCATGGTAGATGATATCTTTGATGTGTTCTTAGATTTGGTTTGCAAGTGTTTTAGTGAGTATTTTTGTGTCAATGTGAATAAGAGAAATTGGTCTGAAATTCTCTTTCTTTGTTGGGTGTTTTTGTGGTTTAGGTATCAAGGTGACTGTGGCCCCACAGAATGAGTTTGGTAATATTCCTTCTGTTTGTATTTTGTGTAATAGTTTGAAGAGTATTAATATTAGCTCTTCTTTGAAGGTCTGATAGAATTTTGCACTGACCCCAAATAGCCCTGAGCTTTTTTTTTGGGGGGGGGGGAGAGGCACTTTTGATAACTGCTTCTAATTCCTTAGGGGATATAGGACTATTTAATTTCTTTACCTGATCTTGACTCAACTTTGGCAAGTAGAATCTATGAAGAAAATTGTCCATTTCATTTACAATTTTTGTGGGGTATAGGCTTTTGAAGCAAGACCTAATTATTCTTTGTATTTCCTCAGTGTCTGTTCTTATGTTTCCCTTTTCATTTCTGATTTTGTTGATTTGGATAGTGTCTCTCTGTCTTTTAGTTTGGCTAAGGGTTTGTCTATCTTGCTGATTTTCTCAAAGAACCAGCTCTTGATTTTGTTGATTCTTTTAATTTTTCTTTTCTTTTTTCTATTTTATTGATTTTAGACCTGATTTTGATTACTTCCAGCTATCTACTTCTCTTGGGAGTGTCTAGAGCTTTCAGGTGTGCCATTAAATTGCTTGTATGAGATATCTCAGATCTCTTTGTGAAGGCACTTAGTGCTATGAACGTTCCTTTTCATACTGCTTTCATTGTGTCCCATGAGTTTGGGTATGTTGTGCCTTCATTTTTATTGAATTTTAGGAAGTCCTTAATTTCTTTCTTTCTTCCCTAACCCAGTTGTCATTGAGTAGGAAATTGTTCAGTTTCCATGTCTATAGGCTTTTGTTATATTTGTTCTTGAGGTCCAGCTTTAGTCCATTTTGGCCAGATAAGATACAAGGTATTATTTCAATCTCCTGTATCTGTTGAGGCTTGCTTTGTGACATACTATGTGGTCAATGTTAGAGAAGGTTCCATGAGGTGCTGAGAAGAAGATATATTCTTTTGTGTTTGGGTAAAAAGTTCTGGAGATGTCTGTTAGGTCCATTTGATTCATGACATCTGTTAGCATCATTATTTCTCAGCTTCCATTTCATTGTCCTGTCCTTTGATGAAAGTGAGGTGTTGAAGTCTTCAACTATTAATGTGTGGGGATCAATGTATGGTTTAACTTTATTAATTTTTTTTCAAATGTGGGTACCCTTGTATTTGGGGCATAGATGTTCAGACTTGAGATGTCGTCTTGATGGAATTTTCCTTTTATGAGCACAAAGTGTCCTTTCTCATCTCATTTGATTAATTTTGATTGAAAGTCTATTTTATTAGATATTAGAATGGCTACTCCTGATTCCTTCTTTGGTCTGTTTGCTTGGAAAACCATATTCCAGCCCTTTAATTTCAGGTAATGTCTAGCTTTGTGGCTGAGGTGTATTTCTTGTGTGCTGCAGAGTGTTGGGTCCTGTTTACTCATCCATTCTGTTAGTCTGTGTCTTTTTATTAGAGAGTTAAGTCCACTGATATTGAGAAAGATTAATGACCTGTGATTATTAGTTCCTTTTCTTTTGATATTGGTTTCAGCAGTGTGTTTATGTGCTTGTCTACTTTTAGTTTTTCTGTAGTGAAGTGTTTTTTAATTTCCTGTGTTTTCATGAGTATAGTTAGCCTTGTTGAGTTGGATTTTTCCTTCTAGTATCTTCTGTAGGGCTGGATTTGTGGATTGGTATTGTTTAAATAAGTTTTTGTTGTAGAATATCTTGTTTTTCCATCTATGATGATGGAGAGTTTTGCTAGGTATAGCAGCCTGAGCTGACATCTGTGTTCTCTTAGGGTCTCCATGACATCTGTTCAGGCCCTTTTGGCTTTCATAGTCTCTGCTGAGAAGTCAGGTGTGATTCTGATAGTTTTGCCATCATACATTACTTGACTTTTTTCCCTTGCAGCTTTTAACATTTTTCTTTGTTCTGTACATTTAATGTTTTGATTATTATGTTACAGGAGGATTCTCTTTCCTGGTCTAATCTGCATGCCTTTTGCATGCTTTTATAGGCATTTCTTTCTTTAAATTGGGGAAATTTTATTCAATGATTTTGTTGAAAATATTTTCTTGGCCTTGGAGACAGGAATCTTCTTTTTCTTCTATTCCTATTATTCTTAGGTTTCTTCTTTTTATGATGTCTTTAATTTCTTGGATGTTTTGTGTCAGAATTTTTTTAGATTTAACATTGACTTTGATGGATGCATCAGTTTCTTCCACTGTATCTTCAGCACCTGAGATATTTTCCTCCCTTTCTTGTAGTTTGTTGGAAATGCTCATCTCCGTAGTTCCTATTTTCTTCTCTAAGTTTCTCTTTCCAGGATGGCCTCTGTTTATGCTTTCTTAATTGTTTCCATCTCTGTCTTCAGATCTTGAACCATTTTAGTGATTTCCTTCACCTGATTGTTTGTGTTTTTCTGTACTTCTTTGAGTGATTTTTTTTTTAATTTCCTCCTACAGGCCTCTCTAATGGCCTCAATATGTTTGACTGCATCTTCCTGTATTTCTTTACAGATTTTATTAATTTTCTCTGTTATAATCGTCATAAGCATAGATTTAAGTTAATTTTCTTGTGTTTCAGTAGTGTTAGGGTATCCAGGGCTGCTTGCCTTGGGATAATTAGGTTCTGAAGATGCCATATTGCTTTGGCTTTTGTTGATTGTGTTTTTACGCTGACCTTTAGCCATCTGGTTGACTATGGCATTAGGTGGTACTTTCTGGTTTCTGCTGGAGTCCTGTGAGGGGGGATAGTGCAGGAAGAGCCCTTGGCAGGAAGCTGGATATTCCCACAGGAGACTTACTCAGATTTGTGGGTTTGGTCTCTGACTGGTGGGTAGTTCTCAGGGAATTGTCTCAGCTCTCCTCAGGTGTATGATCCTGTGGAATAACTGGACTCCTTAGGAGCCCAGGTGTTCTCCTATCATCAGGGGAAGTCCAGAAGGCAGCCACTCTGCCAATGGCTTTCTTGTTCTGAGGTTAATGAGCTGTAGCTGCCCAGACACTGTGATCAGAGATTGTTTTGGGCATGGCCATCTTGGAGAACCAGCCAGCCCACAGGTTTGGTCGGTCTCCCTAGGGAGATGGGGTAAGCTTTGGAGCAGTGTCTGGGGCTATTTTTGTGGCTCCCAGGTTTCAGGAGGCCTGAAGTTGGAGCTTCTTGACCTCAGTACCCAGAAGGTATTGAGTGGCTGGTGAGCACAGCATGCAGGCATGTGGCTAGACACTGTAGACATGGTGCTGGTGGGAACCGGGGGACTTTTCAGGAGATTAGCTGGGTGACCTGGGTTCGGACCCTGACCTGCTTCTTTCCCTCATTCTGTAGGGTTTTCTCTTAAATGGGAAACCCAGTTTCTGGTGTTTTGGGGCCCACAGTTCAGTCCAGGATGTGAGTACAGTGTACAGGTGTGTGGTTAGGGGCCGGAGACCTGGTGCCTGCAGGAACCCAGGTACTTTTCCAGAGGTTAGCGAGGTGATCCGAGGTCAAACTGATTGTTTCCATCACTGTGGGGTTTCCTCTCACCTGGGAAACACAGTTTCTGGTGGTTTGGGACCCACAGTTTTTTTCCATTGGTCACTGTGCAGTCACTACTGTCCTGCTGGTCAGACACAGTGTGTGATTGGCATTGCCATCTTGGATCTCTCAGTTCTCAGCTTTGAACTGAGTGGGACTGGATTGTCTTTCATCTAGGTTTGCCATTGTGGTGTCCTGACCTGCTTGCTTTTTATCTCTGAGCTGCTGGTTTTACTCTGAACCTTGGCTCTGCAACCTTAAGTACACATTTATTTTATTACAGCTCACTTGCTTAGAATTCTTAGTCAGGTTAGATGGGACCAACTATGTAGGTTAAGATAGCTCTTTGTCAGGCCCCTGCCTGCTGCCATGTAGCTCAGGTGGGCAGGGAGACACCCAGAGGATCATCTGCTGCCTTGAGGTGTGGGCAGGCTGAAGCCACTACAATGAGCAAGTGTGTGGTGGAGAGGCAGGAGAGAAAGAGAAGCACAGTGGTTTGTGCACTATAATGAGTAATTCATGCTTTCTGCTCCCTTCACCTTCGTTTGCAGAGAATGGAGGGAGAGCAGCTCTCAGTTTGGGTTGATGTCAATCATGGTGTTTAAAACTGTGGATCATAAGCCTGTGGAGGGTCAGAAAACTGAATAGGGACACTGGGAAAATTTTTGCAACAGTGAAAGAATGCTGAGGGCACAGTGGCCAAAAATTAGCTCAAAGTCAAGTGTGTAATGAACCTGAGGTGTCTATGACAGTCCATGCCGTATCACATGACTTCTTTGCAGTGTTGGTTCCCAACACACAACATGAATGTTTAGCACTTGTTATGCCACAGCACCATGGGGACACAGCAGACACTGCCTGGGACACCCCAGATCCGACCTTGGTCTGCCTTAGGCTTTGACTGCACTTAAAACTCGAGTGCACCTAAAAGCTTTCTGCCCTTACAGAAACGCAATGATTTAAATATGGAAAATAAAGACTTGAGTATTTTACTGCCATCATTTCTCAGATATACGCATCAAATTAGTACAGTTTCAGATTCTATGAAGGTATAGGTTTGACTTTTTAAAGAAATAGCTTGAGTTAGTGACTTGCACTTCACAAAAAACAAAAACAAACAAACAAAAAAACCATTCATTGAATTTGGCCTGGGATTAGAACACAATTTCCAGCAATTCCTGCAACGGCCCTAAGCATACGTCTGTCATTATGTGCTACGTATTTATGTGAAGCAGCATTCTTCACACTGACAATTATAAACCCGAAATATCTATCAACTCTAAAATGTTAATGATGCCCTGTCTCCTGCAACATCTAATACCCAGCTAAGATCCAACTCGTTATGTAAAAATAAACAAGCACATAAGCACATCCATCTCATTAGCATGAAGATTTGCTTTTTTATTAAATGATAAAATCATATGTATGACAAGAAACTGCTTTAAAATGAATTATTTCTTCTTCTTTATTTATTTATTTATTTATTCATTTTGAGACAGGGTCTTACTCTGGTCTAGGGTACCTGGGACCTTACTGTGTAGCTCAAGGTGTCTAAACATTCAGAGCAACTCTCCAAAGTGCTGGGAGCCTGAATATGAGCCACCATGCCTGACTAAAAATAAATTTATGATTTATCATCATTAAAATGCTTAATGTGTATACCAACTTTATGTTCCTGTATTCTTGGTGGGGGGAGGTCACATAGAATTGTCCCGGTGAAAAAGAGGATCAAATTTTAATTAAGAAACTGCAGACAATCTTCAAACCTCTGCAGAGCTCCAAGTTGGCCATCAGGACGCAGTGTTTTTAGCCTGGGTCTAGCACTTGGCCATGTGTGCTCAGAAGACTTCTGGAAGGGCAGCCTGGGTTTGGAATCAGTTCCTCAAGGAGAGGAGCAAAAGAGGCAGAGCTGGCATCTGAGGTAAGCGCTTAGGGGAAGTGTGGAGCATGCGTTGTCAGGGAGAGGGAGCTGCTGCAAGAATCCTGTGCAAGAAAGCAGGCTTCTTATGACTTGAACCCTACCTCCAGCCCATGAATTCCTGTCTCCATCAGAATTTCAGAATTTTAGAAGGAAGCCCACCTCAAGGGCCAATGTCTTACCAGAGAACATTGGGCTTCCATAGTTTAGCCAGGTGAGGACTATGAGATATTTGCTCAATAAATGTCTAGAAATAGAACAATAGTGCCAAGCTATTGTGAGCTGAGCGCACAAATACTGACAAGGCTGCTCTTGATTTGCATCCCAGGCAGCTGTCTTCAGGGCTCATGAACAGGCTCACTTGCTGTGCATCAGAAGAAGGATAGCAATGCTTTTTCTGATGTTGAGACTTCACTCTTCTCCCTGAGAACCCTGTGTCTATGTCAATGTTGGTGTATGAGATTCCTGGGGTCAGAACTTTATTCCATCATCAGTAACTCTTGCCCCATCCACCCTGTTATGTCTAATTCTCCAGAGATGCACCATCTGTGCTCAGTAAAACTCACCTATCTGTATCATTAAACATACATGTTTAGTGAATATTTTTCTTTGCTGTCAGTCTGTTCCTTGTCTTCCGTGTCACCACCTTGCCAATCACCCCATCTGTGCCAGGTTGCCAGGATTCTTATTTTCTCTCCTGTTGCATGCCTTGGTCCTCTGAATTTCAGCATTCTCTCCAAACTGAAACATTGCCTCAGGAGGGAGGGAGGAGCTCACCGGCCTGGCCTCAGGTGTTAAACAAAAGCTCACCTATTTGAGGAGAACTGAGGGTTGGACATTCTTGGGGACTCCTGCCCTCAGTATAGAGTGACCAGTCGCTGGGGGTGGGACTATGACCAGCTAAACTGTTGAAAGAAAGAGGTGTTGGGGCTGCTGGCTTCGGGCAAGCTGCACACACTCCAGAGTGCAGTTTTTAGGAATCTTCACTCATGTCGGGGTGAGCTTTCTGGTATCACCGTGCTTCTCAGTTTTCTCTGATTTTTGTAAGTAACCCTTTTACCCATCGTTAGGAAGCCAGTGAAGACTCATTGCTTCGTGTGGTGCTTTATTTAGAAATGGCCCCATAGGCTCATATATTTGAGTGTTTGGTCATTAGGGAGTGGCACTACTTGACAGAGATAAGGAAGTATGGCCTTGTTGGAGTAGGTGTGGCCTTGTTGGAGTAGGTGTGGCCTTGTTGGAGCAAGTGTATCACTGGAGTTTGGCTGGGATCTAAGAGCAAGCTCTGCCAAGGATGTTTTTCTGCTGTGTTTTCTAGGAGAAATACTGACTTGAGGCATATTGAGTATTTATATAAGACACCCTCACATGAAATTACAGCTTAAGCATGTAGAAATTCTGAACAGGCACAACAAACACTGCTTTTCTAAGGTCTTAGTTGCAGGATGAAATTGAGCCTTGGAATGGTTAGGTGATCGCCAAGGTCACATAGGTGATACGTAATTGTGCTTGAGAAGATATTGATATCTCTCAGCTTGGACTGGCTGCCTTTTCCCAGTGAACCCCATGCTTGATGCCTCGTTGGGTGAGTGATTGATGGATTCATCTGCATGGGTACCTAAGATGTGGCTCTTCAGCAGCTGATGGTGTGGAATCACTTGAATGTGGGCCTAAGGAACAGATGCTATCAGGACAAGGAAGTGAGGAGACACCTTCTGAGATTCTTTTTTTCACGAGAAAACAAACAGTTTTCTGTTTGTTTTTGACAGTTAATGAAGTGAATGTGGAGGTGCCTTGTCCCTACTGATGAATGACACATCGATTTGGGCGAGCAGGTAAACTCAGGGAGATTGTCTTTCCCATCTACACTTTAAAAGTTTAGCACATGAATAATTGACCAACTTCCTGGCACACGCAGTATTTATTTCTTTGCCTGCTCAGGGCAGGAAAAGAAAAAAAAAAAAGAAGAAAACAAGCTGGGTATTAGCTTGGAGTTGATGTGCCTGCCATAGTTATATTTGCAAAGGAGTTTATTGGAATGTCTTGTTATTTTCCTGTTGTTACATTGAAGTGAAATATAACACCAAAACGGGAAAAAGAAAGGGTAGGGATCTGCTTGCTTAGTGCATGTGTGGGCTACAGGTTAGAACTTGTCAAAACCTGCTTGCTCACCCATCTACTCTTTATATATTGCTCAGTCCAGTACTTCATTGGAGGTGTTAAATCAGTGCCTTTCTCAGTCAAGGCCAGAAGAGGACATGGAACTATGCCTGTATCCAGTGCTCAGAAACAGTTTCTTTCTTTTTCTTTTTTTTTTTCCTCACTCAAATGTTAGCAGCACTGACCTGATTAAATCTGAGCTGTGTGCCCATAAAGACAATGAGAGCTTGCAGTCTAGTGGTGGAAATGTTGGGAACAAGCAAAGGAAACTTACTCTACACACTACCATTTTGTTTTCAGACTCTGTTTAATCATAGGGAGAAACTAAGTTCAAGGTCACAGGCCCTAGGGGACCTAGGGACTTGCCAATAGCTGAACAGCTTCTGTTGTAAGGAAACAGTTGTCTGAGTCCAGATAGCTTATCTGATGTCTTCGTCCCTGCCTCCTCATTCATCCTCAGGCCTTCTCTATCCTTTGTGTCTGTGTCCCTCTGTGTGAGTGGGGGGGGGGGGGTTTGCATACATGTGCAATAAAGCTCAGTTATAGACCCTTATTATCATGTTTTCATACTCTCTGAGGTAGACCATTTGGCTGAGTGCAGAAGAAGGGTAAGAAATAATTGATAGGTATTTGCTGACAGAAGCCGATCCTGGCCATTCATGATTTTCTTGCTCGTACCCTCATTCCTGCTCCGGGCAATGCCCATCTCAGCACATATTCAGCTATACTGAACAGCCCCTCCCCCCCACTGCAGCTCCTACCAGATGTACCATGTCCTTTTTTTTGTCCCACTGTCCTGTCTTCTCACTGGCAATAGTCCCTTGCGCTTCAGGAAGGGCTCAACCTCTATACAGCACACTGTTGCAAACTGTCCCTAAAATGCCTTTTGGGCAGGTCTTCTGCTTCCAGCAGGATCTTGTTTGAATGGCAATCTATGTGAATAAAGCATCCCCAGAAACTATACCTACTTTGAAAATCAAAATGTGATTTCAAGAAAAACAAAAAACAAAAAACACCTGAAGAAATAACTTATGACTCCTTAATCATCTAAAGTTGTCACCTCAGTGAACACTGGTTTATTCTTCCAGCTTCCTGGGGTTGTTTCTTTAAAACCAGTCACAATCTGGGCTATGCATTTCCAGGTTCTTTGTGTCCTATTCAAGGAACTGATATGAATGCAAACAGGTTTACAAGAAAATTTTATCCAAAGCAAAGCAATCATACAGCTGAGAAAAGAATATGCTACAGAGAGTGACATCAGGCCACGTGAGTGAAGGCCCTCAAGGGTCCTGGTTACTGTTTGGGGCTTCACTTGTGGGCTTTGGGAGGAGGAGTTTCCATACTAAGGAGCATAATTGGGGTGATTCTTTGTTTTGATTGGCAGGCATGGGTTTGCATGCTCTTGCTCCCTGCATGTGTCCCTTCCCACTGTGCAGTAATTTCAGTCATCTATTGCAATAGGGACATACATAGGCGTGTTGGTAAGTAGGGATTTTTCTCTCAAAGTCATTTCAGAGTAAACATTTTGCTTACTGCCTGTGGTGGCTGTAATGAGAATAGCCTCCGTAGATAGGCTCATATGTCTGAATAGTTGGGTCCTGGTTGACGAAGCTGTTTTAGGAAGAATGAGGAGCTGTGACCTTGTTGGAGGGGGTTTGTCACTGCGGACAGACTTTGAGCATCTCCAGTTTCAAAAGACCACCTCATTCCAAGGGATGTTCTCTCTCTCTGCCTTTCGCAAAGAGATCAAGATATAAGCTCTCAGCTGTTCCTGCGACCATACCTTTGCCCCACCATCATGGACTCTAACCCTCTGCAACCCTAACTCCCAAATTAAATGCTTTTTAAAAAATCAATTTCTTTGTGTTGTGTAGAAAAATAGAAAAGTAACTAAGATACTTGGCACACACTCAAAGATGGCCTAGGCTAGATTACCCGCTGCCTTCCATACCCAGATATGCTAAAAAGAATGCATATATATGAATCAAAACTAGCCAGAAAGGGAGTTTCTGTGGCTACCATGGGGGAGGGGGAGCTTAATCTGTCATTTGTAATGGGGTGTGTGTGAAGCTTAATACAGATAAGAGTCGTAGGTTGCCTGTGTTGCTAGATGTGTTATTATAAGAAGGGCACACGTGCACAGTATATGCGAATGAAACGGGCTATTCTCCATGTCCCGGGAGGGCTGGGAGAGGAGCGGGGAGCTTGCTGTGGGTGATTGACAGGGACCTGTGCCGTGGTGAAAGGTCTTGAGGGGGGCATGGACCCAGCTGAGAACCAGCATTTACCTCTACTTGCTGCGACCTGACCTTCAGCAAGGATAGGAAAGGCCTACAGCAGTGGAAGACGTGTGGGAAGGTGAAACTAGAGCCAGGAGGACAGGAGGGACAGCAGACGGCTCAGGAAGCTGAGGTCTCCTCTTCTCAGCCTGCTATTAAAGTCATTTTCCCAAGACGCTTTTAGTTCCTTTCCTGAGGATGCCATTCTGCTTCTCCTTCTTTTGGAGGGGAGGGGGAAAGGCCACTCCCTGCCTCTGTGCAAGCCCATTATTAAGACCAAAGTCACCCAGAGGAAGTAATTTTTACTTTTCTGGAGAAAAAAAAAAAAAGGAAAGGATCAAAACCAAGGTGAAATTTAGCTTTCTACAGTTTAGAAAAAGAGGAGTGGGGAGAGTTAGCATTTCCTTGGGTTAACTCCTCGTCACTTTGAGTTGTTCTGAAACTCTAAAGGAACATTCCAGTATTGATATCAACTGACAGTCACCCTCAGTGCATGTCATTTGATCTTGTGTGGGGTTCTAACACTTCTGCTTCCTGAGGTGGGAACAGAGTTGGGTACTCTTGAGGGTGCTGGGTGGTTCCCACAGTCTTTCCTTGCTTCTGGTCCTGCCTCAGCATTTCACCTTTCCCTCCCTTGCTTTCACTCTGCTTCCTCTCTCACCTTTCTCATCCCATGCTCTCTTTCGCATCTCTCTCGCTGGGGTTCTAGAAAGGGAAAGGCTTCCAGCTCAGTGCCTATTCTTGGCATCTTGGCCTATGCTCAGCAAAACTTGAGCCTGGGAAATGGAAAAGGAACTGTGAGAAGGAAGGTGCCTGAGCACTAACTGTAGGCAGATGAGAGCCATGGTTCACTTAGCCACGAGGAGAGGAATGGAAGGCAGAGAGGATGAAAGGAAGGGAGCACATAGGACAACTGGGAGGCTGTTTGGGGGAACAGTGTGATTTTTTTTTTTAAGTTCACATACAGTAGTTTGATTTTTTTTTTTTGTTTGTTTTTTGCCAATCCTCAACTTCCTCTGGTATTACCCACCCCCATTCTCTGTGGCCTCCATGCTGTCCTTCCTGAGACCCTCCTGCCCCTAGAGTCCTGGTTGAGGATAGCAATAAGGGCCAGGGTTTGCTAGGCTTTACCCACACTCACAGTTTTGAGAATGAGGGGCAAGAGGAAAGGGATGGGGAACTATGCTTGTGTCTGAGCCCAACAGGGTGAGGTGTTGACAACCTTGAGTTCCAGTCCCTGGAGCAAAGGATGCCAGGGAATCGATGAGCGCCTACGCCGCTCTTGGAATCGTCCCCAAAGCTGATATGAATTTCAGCTCTCCTAGCAATGCTGTGAATTATATATGAGTCCCGTTTTGCAGAACGGAGGGCTGGAGCTGGTCATGCACTCGCCTGATGTCACGTGCCTGTGAGATGTCAGAGCCAGAACTTCAAGCATGTACTAATGGGCCAGGACCCACATTGCTTATCTGGAAGACATCCAAGCTGCCCCAGACCCAGGCGGGGGTGGCAGTGAGTCTTTGTGAACTGTGCTTTCTGTCCCCACACCCCTACCTTGGTGCCATCATTCCCAGCTAATGGGTTAGTTCTGAATCGCAGACCATGGCGGGTGTTGGCAATGCCAAGCACATGTCATGTGCTTTCTCGTTCTCCATGAAGATTCTTCCTGGACTCTTGTTTGACAGAGGAGCCTGTGGGTGGGGTGCTTACTGCACACACAGTCTGCCCGGGGTGGTGTGGTCTGTGGGACCTGAAGCTCAAGCTGGGTGACTAAGGTGGAAAATAACCCTGCCTCCATTGTCAGGAAACAGCCAAAAATAGATGCCCTTTTGTAGCCTGGTGAAAGTACCCAGACAAGGAAGCATCCAGGCTGCCAATCCTAACAGGAAACCTTGGGCGCTCAGCTGCTGACTCGTGTATCAACCCGGGCATCAGTCCTGAGTGACACTGTGTCTGACCAAAGGTAGAAACCAGGTCAGGAATGTCATGTGATAGAAACCAGAAAATGGTGTGTTTTTATTTGCTGTGCTTGAGTGCTTAACTGTATCCATGTATGTGTACCACATATGTGACTACTGACTGGTGCCCATGGAGGCAAGGAGAGGATATTGGATCTCCCAGAATAAGCCCGTATCAGTTCCTGGTGCCTCAGCGTTCGGCCTGCTTGGGGGATGTGAGCAATGGAGGAAACTTTTCTCATGTTCTCCCAGAAGCTCCAGGGTAAAGGCAGAAAAATGGGTGGAGGGGCTACTGACACCAGTAAGGCTTTAAGGTCATGTGCTCTGTAGGTGAATGTCACCCCCAAACTACAGTCCATATCCAGTGGTGTTCTAGGCTGCTCACAGGGGATGTGACCATGACCAGAAGAGGCACTCCCTCAGGGAACTTAGCCTTTGGTGGGAGGCTTCTAAATAAACCAGCCCCACAGTATTAGGTACCAATAACCTCCGAATCAAATTCAATCTGGGGATACACTGTGAAGAGCAAGTGATGTGTTTCCTAGCAGAGTTTGAAAAGGGTAGTTGTTGAGTTCTCTGAATCAGTAACTCAGTAGCCATCAAACCCAGCGATGGGCAAGGCCCTGGGGGAAATGGAGGGAAAGGCTGAGGCACTAGGTTGTGGAGAGAGGGAGAGAGAGGACTCGGGCAGCTGGGACCATGTGGGGTCTCTGGGTGTGTGCACATTAGGATGTGATGTTCTGCATTCCTGCCACCCTGAACCGATGCCCGCTCAGACTCTCCTCTGCTGTGATTCAGATCATCTACTGCTGACAAGAACTGTCAGTGAGCAGGAGGCAGCAGAGGTCACAAGTGAGGCAACCAGAGGGTCTACAGCAAGCTTTCAACTCAGGTCATTTCCACTATGGAACCTTCCCCAGACCTCCATGCTTACCTCCTCTTCTACCGAGCACCTGTACTCTCTTCCCTCTGTACCTTCTTTCCCCAGAGTTTGAGCAGCTCCCTTTTCCTCCTAGTGCACACAATAGACTGTCTATTGACCTGGTCACAAAAACCAAACATAGGACAGCAATATGCCCCTGAGGGTGGATGGACATGCATATATGTACTTGAGTTTGAATGGAATATTTGAAAGAGAGAGAGAAAAAGCAAGAACACAGAGTGAAGTCTGTACCCCCACTGGGTTAAGGCCAAGTCTTCTGCCTGGACACTGCACAACATTAGGAAGAAGCTCTTACTGCATCCTAAGTCCTTGGGGAAAACATGTTTATTTCCACACTGTAGAAGTTCATATCAGTCATAAAAATTAGGAAAATACAGAAAAGTCAGCAAAGTAGCTGCTGCTAATTACAGGCAGTTTTATATTCACTTGAAAAGCCAGAAGGAGTAATAGGGAGAAAATATGATAAAATAGTAAGAGATGAAGAATGGCCACTGTTATAACCACCATTTTATGGCTGCAGATTAGTCCCATAGAATTGATGAATCGTGGTTGATTAAAAATCCATATCACTGTTATATATTTAAATTACATCCAAGTTTTTCCATTTTTTTAAAAGAAACAGAGTAATTAAACAGCATTCCCCTTGTTTACAATATTCTCAGACTCTCTGGCTTTATTCCTCCAAAATGTCACCACTGAATGAAAAAGTGCTAATAACTTTAAAGCTCTGAATGCTTGTTGCCAAGGAAAGTGCTGTTTTATGTGAGAGTTGGACTGATTTGCAAAACAGACAGTGGGGTGCTGGCTCATCCTCATTGTCACCTGACCGAGGA
Organism: Meriones unguiculatus; assembly: GCF_030254825.1. Classification (NCBI taxonomy): domain Eukaryota; kingdom Metazoa; phylum Chordata; class Mammalia; order Rodentia; family Muridae; genus Meriones; species Meriones unguiculatus. The sequence continues at coordinate 15,193,699 of NC_083368.1, read as the reverse complement.
GACACACCCCGGGCGTGTCTGTGAAGGTATATCTAGAGTTAGTTTTACTCTGAGTGTAGGTGGTGGCATATGATGGGCAGGGGTCTCAGACGGAATAAAGAAACAGAAGAGAAGGCTAGCACAGTACTGACATTCATCACTCTCTGCTCCCTGACTGGGTGTGACCAGCGACCCCAGGCTCACGCTGCCATGCTAGCCGATGGAGTTACTCTCAGAGCTTTGCCAAAGCCAGCAGAGCAGAGCTTCCTCTTCCACGTTGCCTTTTGTCAGCCGTTCTGTCACAGTAGCAATTAACCAACACTTAGGGCCACCCGGAGCAGCTTGTGCAGTTTGCATCTGTAGGTTTTAGGGTGGTACTTAGTGGGACAAGAGAAGGAAGGGGACATTTTTCATTTTAACAATTAAAATGCCTTTGGTTGACTTATTTTCCGTGGGGATGGACTTGGTGGAGTTTATCAGTGAGCCAGCTACCCACGGCCTAGAGATCACTGTTCAGATTGACAAGGTATCCGTGGTGAACCACTGTGTTCTCTTTCTCCCCTAACACACCACATCATCCCCCCAAAGCCCCGCCCCTTGCCTGTCTGTGCTCCTTCTCCAGCCTCACAACCTTTCTCTTCAATTTACTACCACCTCCTCCGAGAAGCCCCTGATCTTTCACCTCCACTAGCGCAGGCTGGGAGGACACCTCAGGAGCTGCTGCTTACCCTTCGTTGTCATCACAACGCCCCCGCAGCTTCGTGACCTGCATCACAGACACTATTTTCCAGCCTTGTGTGAACCTACTAAGCAGGAAGACCCTGAGGGCAGGGTCTGGGCCCTCCTGTTTGGTTTGGAGTTCATCATCAGAGTTTCTGCACAGCCTGGAAAATATCCCAGGTACCTTCTGAGCAGGGCTTAAGGCTTGTTTGCATTTGTGTGTCTCTATATCTGTCAACAGACTCAATGAATATGGAAGGACACACTTATGGAGTTCCTGAACTGTTGGAGAGCTGCACGTGTCTGTTACCACATGGGTAACAGTGAATTTCAGTGAATCTAACTCATATGTATTTGCCATTTCTGCATTTTCTGTGACATGTTAGCTGTGTTTGTGTGTGTGGTATGTGTTTGTTGTGTGTGTGCTAAGTATGTATATGGCACCATGTGTGTATTGCATACATTTGTTACTTTCGCTGTGTGCTTTATTGAATTTATGTACACATTTGTTGCTTTACTATGCATTTTATTGTGCACAAATGCCCCCAGACTGTGACCTGTAGCCTCTCTGCACTTAGCTGTGTGCTTGGGACAGAGGCATGGTATTTCTGATACTTAGCTTTCAGCAACCTTGACAGGTGTGTGCTGAGGAGCTTGGGGCCTGTGAGGAGCTATGGAGAGGCTGCCTCTTGAGTTCTCTGTGCTAACATTGCTTCTGTTTCCTTTGCCTCTTCATCTATCCAACCTGTCCCCTCTTAGAAATTAGTCAGAACTCCACCCTGCAATAGCTTAGCCAAAGGCTGAGACTGTATGCATGTTCGCTCTACCAAAATGCACAATTCATAGCCGCCAGAGCCTTCATGTAAGCAGACCTAAGTGGACTGCTGGCATAGCCTCCTGGGAGCATGGGATCAGATTAGACAGTCCTTTGGTCACATAGTGAGTGGCACTGGCTGATGTGTAGATGGGCATACAGCATCCTTGGTGGTTTATCTCTTGGGATACAGGTAAGATAGCAGATGCCTTTCTTCCAGCCCAGCTCCCTCTCTAGGTCTCCCTATTCTTTGAGGAAGATCTCTGAGCTGGAGAGCTGGCTTCAAATGAAGGTGTTTTGGGTATCAGAGCGCAGCCTTTTTCACTTGTGCTCAGGAAGTGATGGGTACCAAGGACTACAAAGTGCCATCTTCCTGTATGAGGGAAGCAGTGTGGACCATATTTATTGGTGTGTCTGTCCCAGTTATTTTCCTGTAGATGTGAGGAAACACCTTAACAAAAACAACTTAAGGAAGAGAGGGTTTTCTTTGGCTCACAGTTGTGAGGCACAGTTCCCCACACTGAGAGTCATTGGCAGCTAGATCTGGAGAGAGCTGGTGACCTTGGATTGACAGTCAAGATGAACGCTGGTACTCAGCTTTCATTCAATCCAGGATCCCAGCCCTAGGAGTGGCAGCTCCCTCATTTAAGGTGCTCCCCACCTCAGTTAACCCAATCAAGACAACCCCTGACCAGCATGGCCAGAGGGTTTCCTCCTAGGTGCAGCTCCTGTGAGGCTGACAATCCACTCCTGGAAATTACATTACTTGACTTTATTTCTCTCAGGAATCTCCATTACCCTACTCTCTGTTGCATCTTGTTGGCTGTCTTTTTAATTCTACTTTTTCATCTGTAGGTGGATTTACAGACTCATCCTCAGAACGTTCCATTTTAACCTGATCCCAGGCATAACTCTCTTGTCACATAAATTTTCTCTGCCTGATACCATTGTGTCACCAGGCGTTTGCAGAAAGAGGCCCCTGGAGAATGTCAGGATTGATGAGATTAAATGTTAAGAACGACAGCCACTTGATTTTGTTGGGAACAGCAGTAAGTAGCAAAGGTTATTAATTATACAAAAACGTTTCCCACAGAGTAGTCATTGTCGAAGCCAGCTGCCTGCTGTGGCAAGGCTGTCAGGCAGTGAATGATGAGGGTGGAGAGGTAGAAAGAGCCACTGTACTTTCCTCAAGTTCAGTTGACGTCAGTGAGAAGATGGAAGAATGTACCAGGACTCCTGCTCTCAGCTTGATAGCTCAGCTTTATTGGTGTCAACAGATTATGAGGGTCATGAATATTCAGGTACCCTAAACGCAACTTACACAAAAATCTTACACTTCTTTTAACTTCCCCCTCCCCCTTTTAATAGGTGTATAGGCATTTTGCCTGCATGAATGTTTGGCACTGAATGCATGCAGTGTCTACAGAGCTCAGAGGAGAGCGTCAGATTCCCTGAGACTGAAGTTACACATGGTTGTAAGTCATCCTGTGGGTTCTGGGTCCTCTGCAAGAGCAGGCAGTGCTCTTGTAACTACTGAGCTGTCTCTCCAGCCCCTTATTTCCTTTCTTGTTTGAGAATTTCATGCATGAATCTAATGTGTTTTGATCAAGTCTTCCCTCACTCCCTTCCCTACAATTTCTCCTTTATCCCCCCACCCCCGCTATTCCCTCCAAATTTCTCTACAAAGAAGAATGCAGAGTCCTAGTATCTAGTCCATGCCAAGTGTTTGCTTTGGATTCTTTTCTCTAGAGAATACAAGACAGTTTGAAACATCCGTTTTATCTATGGTGGGCCTTTGGGTCCATTTTTTAAACCCTGAGTCCATCTAGTCAGTTTTCTTTATGGGTGTGGGCCCTGATTGGTTGGTTGTGCTCCAGTGATGCTCCCATGCCCATAAGACTACACTAACTGGAATCCACAGGTTATTTTAAAAGAAGACATGATGAAGATCTTTTCAGTTTTGCCCTATTGATAATGTCCTTTGCCTTACAGAAGCTTTTCAGTTTCATAAAGTCTCAGGTATTAATTGTTGATTTTAGTGCCTGAACTTATTTTCTTGATTTTAATAGCTGAGTGGTATTCCATTGTGTAAATGTACCACAGTTACTTTATCCATTCTTCAGTTGAGGTACATCTAGATTATTTCCAGTTTCTGGCTATTGTGAACATAGCTGCTCTGAACATAATTGAGCAAGCATCCTTGTGGTATGGTAGAGTATCTTTTGTGTGTTTGCTTGGGAGTAGTATAGTTGGGTCTTGAAGTAAAAATATTACCAATTTTCTGAGATATCACCGGATTGATTTCCTTAATGCTTGTACAAGTTTACACTTTCACCAGCAATGAATGTTCCCCCTTGCTTCGTATCTTCGCTAGCATAAGCCATCACTTGAGATTCTGATCTTAACTATTCTGACAGGTGTAAGATGGAATCTCAGAGTCATTTTGATTTTCATTTTCCTGATGACTAAGGAAGCTGAAGGTTACTCTAAGTGCTTTTCAGCCATCAGAGATTCTTCTGTTGAGATTTCTCTGTTTAGCTCTATACCCCATTTTAATTGGTTTATTTGGTTTGTTGGTTTAATTTCATAAGTTCTTTATATATTTTGGATATTAGCCTTCTGTCAGATATAGGAAAAAAGTAGCATCTTCAACAAACGGTGCTGGTCTAACTGGATGCCTGCATGTAGAAGAATGCAAATAGATCCATATTTACCATCCTGCACAAAACTCAAGTCCAAGTGGATCAAAGGCCTTTACACAAAACCAGATGTACTAAATCTAATAAAAGAAAAAGTAGGGAATAGCCTTGAACTCTTTGGCACAGGGGACAACTTCATAAACAGAACAACAACAATTCAGGCACTAAGATCAGCAATTAATAAATGGGACTTTAAGAAACTGAAAAGCTTCTGTAAGGCAAAAAACACTGTGAAGTCCAGATAGTGCAGCCTTTATCTTATGGGCGTGGGAGAATTCACTGGAGCACAACCAACTAATCAGGTCCCATACCCATGAAGAACACTGATTCTTCCTCAGTAGTTATCAACTGCCCATGGTGCCTCAGGGAGAGGTAAAGTTTTGTCATCCCTCCTACTCCCTAACCCACACTGGAATGTCACTGGCTGAATTTTGTGCTGGTCTTCTGCAGGCAACCACAGCTGCTGTGCTGTCATGAGAAAAATGGCCCCTATCATGTCTGGGAGACACTGATATTACATCCGTCCTCCTCCTCAACCTCTGGCTCTCACAATCTTCCAGCCCCCCTTTTGTGATGTTCCTGAGCCTTACAGTGTGTGTGTGTGTGTGTGTGTGTGTGTGTGTGTGTGTGTGTGTGTTACAAAGATCCCATTTATAATCATTCTAGAAACACAGATTCTCTGCACTCTGACTAGTTGTGAGTCTGCACTAATCATTATCCACTGCAAAAGGAAGCTTCTCTGATGAGGTTAAGTCCATACCCTTAAGGTATGAGCCTCGTATTTGTCAAATTCACTGGATTTACTTTACAGATCTTCAACCATTATTCTACACTGTAAGGAAGCACGGGCGGACCATACACATGATATGCAAGTATTCTTACCACTGAGTTGTATCCTCAGCTTTATTGTTTTACTGTTAAACATCTCTTCCCACACAGGTTCTATTACCCTAAGTTGGAAAACATCATTTGGTTCTTTTGGAAATTCACATATATATTAGTTATTTCACTGTTGCTGGGATAAAGCACATGACTGTGGCAATTTACAGACGAAGGAGTTTATTTGGGGCTATGGGTTCAGAGGGATAAGTCCATCATGATGAAGTATGGTAGGAAGTGGCTGGCCCTCTGTCAGGAACAGGGAACTGAGAGCTCACATTTTCCAAGACAAATACAAAGCAGAGAGAATGATCCAGAAGTGTGACAAAGCTAGGAACTCTTGAAGCCTGACCCCAGTGACATACTTCCTCCAGCAGGGCTGTGTCATGTAAACCTCCTCAAACAGCACCACCAGCTGGGACCCCATGGTCAAATGCCTGACCATTTTCCTTTTCGAGTTTCTCCCCCCAAATACAAATACTGATTTGGGGTTATTTTATGTGACAGTTCCACTAGGTGTTCAAATACCTGATCTCATCCCTTTTCTACATTTTTGAGGGCAGCTAGGAATAACAAGCCAATTCCTTGATGCTCCTTATTTTGGCTAAAATATTGCTGCAAGCATCAATTCACCTAGAAACCTTTCTTCTCTAAAAATTTGATTACAGATGGATTTTAAGTAGTGTATGTATGTTTGTGTAGTATGCACGTGTATTTATATGTGTGTTTATATGTATATATGTGTGTTTGTGGTGTGTGTGTATGTTTATCTGTACGAGTGTATGTGTGCATGCAGGTGTGTGTGTGTGTGTGTGTGTGTGTGTGTGTCTACCACCATGAGTAAAGACAAAGGACTGACAATATCAACACTGTGGTGTTCTTTGAGTCACACAGAAGAACCTCGGGATGAAGGAGAAAGGGCAGATGGAAATGGGCTCAGGGAAGACTCATTAAGCAGTGTAGCTACAGAGCATGATGTATATGGCTGGCACCAGACAGCCCACGGCAGTCAAGGTACACCGGCGGACTAAGGGCTCAATGCCCACTCAACGTTTCCCCTCAATTAAAATACTCCAACATATTTTCTAGAGTGAACCAATGTGCTCTTAGAGTTCTGAGTGTGGCTTTCTATCTTTCCTCTTCTACTTGATTGTCTTGGGGAAAATGTGGTGCTAAGGGTGACTGGAGGCTTCTGAGGCTTCTGAGGTTTCTGGGGGATCAATCCCTAAATATCCACCAATGACATATTCAGTCCTGCTTATCGCCTCATGAACCCTCCGCCCACCTAAATTTATCATTCTGCTTCTTCTGTAGTATTCTGGGGTCAACATAACATGGAGCCTTAGTTTTTTACTGTTTACACTGACGTCTAGTCTACAATCACAGTACGTAGTTTGAAACATGCCTTGGGTTCCTAATAAATATTTGCCTAGGGAAGGTTTTCTTTCTTCAGTAAAAGTGGAAAACAAGTCTGGTGATCCATTTTCTGATTGTCATCGACAGTATCAGGGATCCCCTCAGGAGATCTGTTGATAACGATGCAGTTGTTGATTTACAGCTGTGACTGCGAACTGGGCTCAAGGTCCAGGCTACAGTAAGTATTCATCATTATCATGAACAACCCAGTCTGCCCCAGAGATAAGGGGGCTACAAGTAATCAAGCATTTTATAAATCCATCATTGAATTTTTGGCGTGTGTATGTGTCCATGGTGTGCCTGCCTGTATATATACATATGAGCTTGCATGGGAGTACATGTGTGTGCAGGGAAGTATAGAGTGGTGTGTGTAAGTGTGTAGAAATGCCAGAACGTCATAAGTCTTTTTTGTTTGTTTGTTTTGGTTTTGGTTTTTCAAGACAGGATTTGTCTATGTGGCCTTGGCTATCCTTGTAGATCAGACTGGCCTTGAACTCACAGAGATCCACCTGCCTCAGCCTCCCCGAGTGCCAGGATTACAGGCGTGTACCCCATCACTGGGCTAGGATGTTTGTTTGTTTTAAATCACTCTCTGCCCTATTGCTGAGGCAGGACCTCTCACTTAAACACAGATGCTTTGCCTAGTTAGCCAGCTTGCTCAGGGGATCCCCTGTCCTTGCCTCCCACATGCTAGGATTGCTGTTGGACCATTATGCTCACCCAGAATTTATGTGGCTGCCGGGATCTGGATGAACTACAGTCCTCACACTTGCAAGGCAAACACTTTACCTACTGAGCCATCTCCCAAAGCCCCATAATAGAACTTTTGTTAATGAAAAGTATGTGATAGGAATAGGGCCAGAACTGAAAACCAGGGTGGAGAACTCACAAATCAATCCTGTGTCCACTCCAAACTTGGGATGGGTGGGGACTACCAAACTTCCTGGGACTGAATTTTCATTCTCACTGGGTAGCTGAGAGGATGGGGAGCCCCTCTGAGGAGTAAGGACTCGAAAAGGGCCACATCTTCAAAGAGGAGATGGAGGCTATGCAAACGGCTGAAGATTCTTTTCTGATATATTTGCATAAAAATCACAAATAGTAAAGAGGTTTCTGAAGTTGTTTCATAGGCTTGCAGGCTGGACTTTCAAACCCATGGGCTATGGCTCAAAGTTATGAGGACTGGAGGCTTACAGCCCTGGGCGTTTAGGCATCTGTATGATGACTCCAGATACCCAGGCTCAGAGGCTAATTATTGCTCTAGGTTTTGAGTGGCAGGTCAGGACCTCAGCTCTCATTATTGGAGACCCTCTTTCCAGTTTCCCTTCTCCTGGGCTCTTTGAACTTTCTTGTCTTCTGTAGCCTCAGCTCTTCTGTTTTATTTTCCAGGAGCTTCCAGCCTCCTGTAGTTTTTCAGTATTTCATGGTCTTTGCTGCCTCACATTCTTCGACTGCCTTGTAGACATTCAGTGGTTTCGGAGTCATGTTCCAGCTACTTTCAGCTGCTTCTGCTAGTGTCTAGGATTAGATGCTCCATGGTTTTCTCCTCTTCCACCATCTCTGCTTGTTTTACCTGAGATTGTGAGACACACACACACACAATTAAAATTAAAGCCCCTTTTGAGACTTTACTAGAATCTAACATAGGATCTGGACTTACTCCATGACAGGCCTTAGTTCACTGTCAAAAGGAGCAGGCCCAAGTTTCCATTTCCCTGAAGTGAGTTAACATTTACTGGAAAAATCACAGGAAATGGGCAGCCAGTCAGAAGCCTCCTGACCTTCTGTCAGACCCTCTGCCAGACACTCTGCTAGACCAGCTGGCAGGAAAGATAAGGTTGCTTACCTCATGTCCAACCCAAAAGTTTGCTGACCACCTCAAAAATTGCCCATGCTTATAAGTTTGAATGTTCCAGTGATACTAAAGATTACCTCACCTACCCTGAAATTCTCCCCATGTATCTATAAAAGAAACCTGTGAGCTCAGTTAGGGGTTCTTCGCCATTTTGCTTTGCATAAGCAGGGGCCCCAGGGCACTGGATTTCTGCAGAATAAATGCTCTTTGCTGTTTGCATACTATTTGAGTCTGGGGTGTTTTCTTTAGCTCTGGACCCTAACAAGATAAAGATCACAGTAGGCAATAAAAGATCATTCAAGGGAAACTTTCGTTGAGGCTTAAAGTTACAACACAGGAGGAGAAATATATTACAAGGAGGCTTCCAGAATGATCGGAGGAAGCTGAGGTGTAAGCAAGCTGCTTATATGACCAGAAAATGAGTGTGGTTTGCTTGTGCCCTGACTCCAGTTATACTAATCACAACATTCTATATGTACAATGTTCCATCCACCAATCACAGGCTTCTTGCTGAGTCACAGCAAGAAGGTATTTCCTCCCTGGCCTGAGTGAGAAATGATGGAAGATAGAAAGAGAGGCATCTGGAGCTCCTGGCGGTGGGGTCATGTAGAGGTCACCAAGCTTATAGCCAAAGTGAAATCTGTTGTGGTTGGTACAAGATGCCTGGAGCAGTTGTGACTGGAACAGAGCTCCCTGAGGCAGAATTCGTGGCTTCTGCAGCAGCTAGAGTCTTGACAGCTAGAGTGGCATTTCATGTCTACAAAATGTTTAAAGCAGTCCGTCTGCTATGGAAACAGTTTGGCTGCTCACCAAAGGAAGGGCTTTTTTGACTGACAGTTCCACTCAAGGCAGTGGCCACAAGGAAGAGTCTAACAGCTGTCAACTGAGGTGCTAAAAAGCTCTTCCCAATAGCATAGACTGTAGAAAAGGAAAGGCTATTGCTCAGAATAGATCATGAAAAGGTGGAATTGTACATGAAGTGATAGGTATCTGCTCAGGACCCCCACGACCAAGTTCTTAGCAGAAAGAAAATTTATTTGACCCAGAGGGACAAAGATCAAGGAATAAGAGACAAAGACAGGAGGAGATATTGGACAAGAGACAAGGGGGCAGGGGTATCTGTCCTGGGGATGGGGGGGGTGAAGGAGAGACTAAAGACTGCCTCTGGATAGAGAGCAGACAGACGTGGCCCATAGGCAAAAGGTTATTTATAAAGGTAACTCTGTGTTAGGTAACCCTGTGTTAGGGTGAGGTGTTTAATTTTAATTGGGCATGTTAATTAGGTGAGCCAAAGGGAGCTCTTGATTGCTGGACATTCATACTTTGAGATCTGGACCTTGGTAGTCAGCCTCAGGAGGAGGAATTGGCAAATAAGAGAATGGATCTTGGTGGCTATCTGTAGGAATGTAATCTAATGGTTTTTAGCAAGGTAGAGGGGTTGGGGGAAAAGGGCCAGGCCTGTCAGAGCCACGTTTGCCAAGTTTGGACTAGACAGAGTCCCTCGAGTATACATCTGTTTGCAAAAGTAGAAAGATAATATAAAATTAATAAAAAGTGTACACCCTACATTAATAACCTTAACGGTCTCTAGGAAACTAAAGAGCATATGAAACAAGGAAGATTTCTATTTAATCTGAAATATTTTATTTTTTCACTTAAAATAGACCAAAAACAAATAAAATTGTTGACAGCAAGAATATAGCTTGTTTCTCATCACTCACACTCTTCTCTGTTTTTTTGTTTCTAAATTAAAAATAAATAAACCAGTATTGTGAAGAGTGACACACACACAAATTTTTTTTATTTTAGTGTCTTTTTTTTTTTTTCAATGCAGTTTATTCAGGAACCTTGAACAATCATCTGACCCTGGGGAAAGCCAGCCCACAGCTTAAATAGCCTCTGGGTAGCCAACCCAGGCGTGCCATGTGGGCAATGCAGATAGATCCACATACATGGAAGCAAGCCAGATCCTCAGCCTTAGCCAAATGTGGAATTGTTTGACACAAAATTTTTAAATGTTACATTTAATTTTAAAATACCAAATTTAATTATAAAAAAATATCAAAAAGTTCTCACAGAGCAAGAATCCCAGTCACCCTGTAATTCCTCCTAATAATTTTTAGTAGAGAACCAAAGGAAGTGAATTACAACTAATTTTCCATATAAACAGGTTGACAAAGAGCGCTCTCACTCATTTAAAGGCGGGCAGGCAGAGAATATTGGAAAACAGAGTTGGAAGGAATCCTACTCAGCTTTAGCTGTACCATCTTTGACACAACCTAGAATTTTCTCTGAAGAGAATCTTGATGGATTGCCTAGATCCGACTGGCCTGTTGGAATGGTTGAGGGGGTTGTCTTGATTGGTAATTGATATGGATAGACCAGCCCACTCTAGGTGTCACCAGTCCCTAAGAAAGCAGTGGTCCTGAAGTGAGGTTTTTTTTTTTTTTTTTTTTTGGTCTGAGGTAATGCTCTGTGGAGCAGCAAAGCAGGCTGCTTTCAGATTCCTGCTCTGAGTTCCTGGCTTGGTATCTCCCTATGATGGACTTTGACCTGGATTACAAACCAAATAAACCCTCTTCATTTGATCAGGGTGTTTTATGACACTATAGCAGGAGGGTTATATATTCCTTAGTCCTGTGGGGACAAGAAGGTGCAGGTGCCTGGTTGCCTGAACCAGATAGGAGAATACACAGGAGTGTCAGTGGATGCCCTGCGCCGGGACCTGAAACATAGAGAAATCACTTACTTAGACAATATGATCCAAGATACATCATATACATATACATCCAATATACATCAAGACTCAGCTAGTCACACTAGCCACTCGTTGTTTCCTGGGGATGGAGAGAAGGTACAGAAGTGGGAAGAGAGGGGGCCTTGCCATCTATGGTGATGTGTTTCCACAACAGAGGAAAAGCAGTGAGCTGAGCTCTTCATGGCCTCCTGCAGACAGATGCTGGGAGCTAGCTAGCTCAGTGTAACAAGTTTTATGTTTACATAATTCAAGACCTGAAATAAGTCTGTGTCTAGTCCTTCCTACAAAGTCTGCCCTACTTATTTCTTGGATTTTGGGCTTCCTTTGTGCTATCAGAGGTCAGCAGCAATGCTGGGCACTGGTGATATCCAAAGGTGGAGATCTGCTTGCAGCACACCCTGACCAGGAGCCCTGGTGTGCTCTGGCATGGGGAAAGCTAGCTTCCTCACTGCTTTTAACGAACGCTTCCTGGTATCTTCTTTTTTTTTTTTTTTCAATGCAGTTTATTCAGGAACCTTGAACAATCATCTGACCCTGGGGAAAGCCAGCCCACAGCTTAAATAGCCTCTGGGTAGCCAACCCCAGCGTGCCACGTGGGCAATGCAGATAGGTCCACATACATGGAAGCAAGCCAGATCCTCAGCCTTAGCCAAATGTGGAATTGTTCATGACAGAGAGCACTCACCATCGGGAAGGTGGAAGGCGGAAACCAGCTCCATCTTTAAGGCACAGCATTCCGCAGCTCTCTACAGTTCCCCCTTTTTGTTTTAGACGCATCAGGCAAGAGTCGAGGTCTGATCTCTGATATTAGAAATAAATTGGGACTTTGTACCGATGTTCATTTAGGTGTCATCCACCCAAAGAGCATCAGACCCGTCTGATACCTTTTTCTCAGAGGCGGGACCTGGGGTATCAACCCGTATGCAATCAGACATGCTCTTCTCTGGGTTGAAAGCGGCTGACCCTGAGTGCAGTGCTTAGCCTCGCATCCTGAGTGTAACATTTTAGCTTTTTATGGTATCCAACCATGCTTGGGGCGAATGTCCTGCTTCAATGGCTGTAAAGGCCTGAATGATCATGGCTGCATCACACTGTTGTGAGACTCTAATCTTGCATATATACCACAGGCAAACCAAGGAGACCAACACCAGAAGGCCTGCTAACGTTCCCATGCCCGCCCATTCCTTCCTGGTTACACGTATGCCTCGCTGGGTACCTGTGCCCATTGATGCCCCTCACGCTATGACTCTCTTCAGACAGAAAAGGGATCTTGGAACTACAGCCGCCACTGTTACTGCCATCTCATTGGCGGCTGTTGGAGCTACCACCGGGGCATTAGCCATGAGTCATACTGGGCAGACTGCTCAGACCCTGAATAATCATTTAGCCAATGTAGCTCATGCCTTAGTTGTACATAAAGGAATTAATGCTCAACTAAAAGGAAGCTTGATGGTGTTCAATCAGAGGATTGACCTCGTGCAGGAGCAAATTGATACCCTATGGCAAATCGCTCAACTTGGCTGTCAATGAAAATATGCTGGACTTTGAGTCACTAGCATATAACATGAGAATTTTTCCTGTGCTGCAAATCTGTCTAAACAATTGTCGAGCTATATTTTAGGTAATTGGACTGGAGAATTCAATACTACGATGGAGCAGCTGAGAGTGGCCATTGTCACAGTAAATTCTACCAGAGTGGACGCAGGACTAGCCACAGGATTATCATCATGGATTGCTGCAGCCATGAATCATCCTGGTATCTTCTTATCTGCAGAACTGTTCCCGTGAAACCATCTGTCATACACTTGTTTCTATTGTCAATAATAGACTACGGTTTCTAATTCACTGGAGGTCACCTCTAAATGAGGTGTTCCAGGATTATACTGGGAGTTGGTCATTCTTGAAATAATATATTTGATCCAACGATTCTATTTAGAGTTGTTTTCATCATGGATGAATGGGGTGTTAGTTATTGGAGGATGGACAACTTATCATTGAAAGAGAAGAAACCTCTTCCCCTGACATTCAAGCTGCACATAGATGCTCAGGGAGAAGTAGAGTCTCATGGACCAATATCCAAACCATCACATAAATGCTCATCACTTATTATCAACATTTGGCTAGTTATAGGTTTTTTAAATTTATTTTTTGTTTATTACAATTTATTTACTTTGTATCCCAGCTGTAGCCCCCTCCCTTGCCCAAATACTTAATAAAAAATGAAGAGTGGATGGGTTTAGAAAGAATTTTAACAGGAAATGGAAGGAATCAAAGAGGAGGAAGGGAGTGATGTATGGCTAAAATTCAGTATATATATGTATGAAACTGTCAAATAATAAAACAACTTAAGGTAAAATTTGATATAAAAAAGAAATAATGTAGAGAACGTAGACAGAAGTTAGAAAGCACACTTCCCATTTACAGTCTTGATGGCTTTATACATCTTCCTTAAATTAGTGCCGGAACCCTAAAGTGCCTGACCCCAGGAGCTATCTGATCCAGAAGCTTAAATCCACATTTACAGGAGATGTTACTGGCTTTCTTTTCCTTTTTAAATTTTATTTTATTTTGACAGGGCATAAAATGAATTTGCTAATTAGTTTTTCCTTTCTGGCTTGCGTTGTCTTATTGCTATAATCTGTCTTCAGTGAGACGAACCGATTTTGTCAAGTCCACACTGCTTCTGAAGAGCAAATATGAAACAACAACAACAAAACAACTTGCAGACAGTATGTAGTTCAAGGGTAAATGAACCAGCTCTGAAACTTGGCAGGTTGGTGTCCTCCCTTCGCCCTCTTCACAAGTCTACATGGGGTGTGTCATTGCTAGGGTCCCTCCAGCTAATGCTGGTAGAAATACAGTCTCCCCAACTCACTCAGAAGTTTTGTGTACAAAACAACCTAGTTATTCAGAAGAACCAAGGAGGAGATATAGCCTCTATGTGTTTCCCTTAACAAGCACTACAACTGGGGTTTTGTTGGTGTGTGAGTTGTGTGTGTGTGTGTGTGTGTGTGTGTGTGTGTGCACACGCACATGTGCACACTTTGTATGTAAGGGTTTTTAATACTTAGATGCATAGAATTTTAGAAATGTGGTTAGAAGGTCATTTTTCCTCTTACTGAGTACATTCTGAGTAAGGCCAAAGCTCACTTAAAAAGAACAACCATCATCGCTGTTGATTCTCCTCCAGCATAAGAGGCTCTGCCATTTCCCATCAAAACAACCCGAGCTGCCCAATGATATCCAAGCCATCAGCTCGTCCCAGGCAGCTACATTTTGGAAATGTGCCCGCCGACCTGTGCTGTTCACAGATAGGGTTTGGTAATTTGCTTTTAACACAGAAGAATGAGACAATCAGCCAAGTTCAAGAACCACTGATCTATTCCACTCTCAACAAATGAGTGAACTCAACTGTGTAGTCACAGTGACTCATCAATCAAATTTGCAGAGGCCTTTGATTTGTCTGCGGCATTGACTTTTGCTCTCTGGGAACTTCTTATGAATTCTCTTGATCAGACAGAGGCAGAAGGGTGCTACCATCACTTGCAGCTTTAGAAGACATCTGGAGCTGGCAGCAATTTCTAGTGATTCACATTCCTCGTCTGTATGTCCTTCCATAGCCTTCTCTCCCATTCTGTCAATTAAGATCAGCTTCCTATTGGGGGATTATTATCTCTGAACTTTGAACAGAGAGAAGTATCTGGGTGTGGAAATGTGAGAGTGGCTGGTTTATCTCCGGTTGTTGACTGATAATGATGCCCTGGGATAAGTGAAAACAATATGGAGAGTTGGAAAAAAAAAAGACATTTAAAGTACTGAATCATCATGGGTTTATTCATTATGTTTTTCCTCCAAGTTACATAAAAAGCAGTGAGACTTCAGAATGACTCCTAGTGACTCCCTAGTCCTTGGATTCCATTCATTTAGAAGGTACCTGTACAACAGGACAAAAAGACAGCCTGGACGGGATGGCCAACAACAGAAGTATATGGTCAGGTGATTAAAGGAAGGTCTGTGGTTTCTTCTGTGCTCTCTCTTGGCTCTACTCTGGGAACTAAACACAGAATGTTGAAGACACTTTTGAAGTTCCAAGGATAGTCCTGCATGATGAATAGCCAAGGCCATCTGCAGCAGCCAGAGCTCTCTCACTAGGCACCGGAGTACATCATCTAGGAAGGAGTCTTCCAACCCTTAGGTTCCTCATGGACACCCTCTCTTGCTGAATCCCCCCCCCATGGTTTTCTGATACTGAGCAATTGCAAGAGAGTAAGTGCTTATTGCTTTATGTTTAAATGAAGGAATAATTTCTTATATAGTAGTGGATAATTAATGTGAATGTTGAATGACTATCTCATAATCTTGTTTTCCAGGGGATAATTGTGAGTTTCTAGAACTGAACATAGGAAAAGGCCAGATTTGCAACATGAAAAGGTCAAGGCCAGTAAGTAGGAGAGATTCCTTCCAGGGCAGGGCAGAGAATCTCTACAGAGATCACAACTGCTGAAACTGAAAAGGAAGGAACATGAGCAGGGGGCCTAGGTCCCTCTCCCAAGGGGAACAAGTATCAATGATGTCTCTTTCTCTCAACAATCCACAACACTATTTCTTTTATGAACCACGGAGGACATTTTATTCCTCCTGGGTAGTATAGAAAACAACTGTGCACCATGGGAAAGCCATTTTGTATAAGACACTTGTATTCCAGTAGCAGAAAAGCAAACCTCAAGGAGAAATAGCCTCCCTGGCAAAGAGCAAGACGCTGGCAGTCTGTCTCTGGAGCTTGGTGTTTCCAGCCTTCAGCCAGGGCCTCCATGTAATGTGCTCTGCCCTGTCTTCATCAGCTTAGGAAACACAGTCCTTCGTGACTGCTGTTAGCCATTTTCTCAGACCTAGTAACTTGAACAGCTCAAAGTTGTAACCTCCTAGGTAGTTCTGGAGTTCAGAAGTCCCAAACGAGCAGCTGGAGTCCTAGATTCCAGGTGTAGCAGGGCTGGCTCCCTTGGGGCCTCTAGGGAGTGTCTTCCTCCACCCCCAAAACGCCCAGTGTCTTGATGTTGCTCTCATCCTTCAGCTTAACTTTCCTCCATCTCCCAAGTGAGCAGTGTGGGCTCTCTCTGACCTTCAGAGCAAGACCCCCTCGGATACAACAGGGCCAAATTCTTCATTTCTGAGGGTCTGAATGGCTAGTCAAGGCTCTCCTGGATAGTTCAGGATTATCTACATATCATAGGAGCTTGAATCACATCTGCAGAAGGATGTCAAAATTTTGGGGTCTACCATCTATTGAATAATGAACACCCCAGTCTAAAAAATATAACGTTCCTCTTTCTACTCTGTCTTCAGAGGGTGCCTGTGCCTGAATCATGCCTGATTTTCTTGTAGACCCTGATTCAATTGCTTCCAAGAACTCACCTCATGTCTTTGATGTAGTTAAGAAAGGCGCTCTAGGAATCCCGTTTTAAGTGGACATCTATAAGGACCTTTGTCAGGCTTAGAACACTGCCTCCAACTTGGAGCATTTCCGGGTCTGGTGAAGAACATGGCTTTCCCCCTGTTCACTGTGGACTGCCCTCTGGGTAGGCATTGGTGGGGCCTCCTCTGTGTCATTACTGTCACTGTGAAAAAATACAGACGAAACAACTTCAGGAAGACGAGATTTCTCAGTCCCAGACCATCAGCAGGGAAGGCATGGTGTTAGGAGTGAGTGACAGAGCTCTTTATGTGGGGGGTGAGGGAGGGCTAAGAAGCTGAGAGTGAGACATCCATACCTCAACCCCTATAGCAACTCACCTCCACCAGCCAGACCCTAATCCTCCCACCAGCTGGGAACCAAGCATTCAACCTAGGTGGGAACATCACACACCCAAACTAACGTAGTGACCATTTTTCTACCTCCTCTTCTTTACTATCCAATTTTTTATTCTGTTATCTCCCACTGAAATATATATTTTTTTTAATTTTTGTTTTTTTCTCTGGAAATGCATTGTACTTTTCTATTCATTGGCAGACATGTCTGGGGCATAGCAAAGTAAATGGCTACCAGTCTATCATGTTTGATCAGAAGCTTTGTCTGGAAGTATGTGTGTGCTTAAACTCTTAGGCAGGTAAATAACAAACAGTAGCACCAGATACTAGACCCCCAAGTCACACCCAGCATCTCCTGCCTCATTCTGTGGGAGGATGCTAGCAGGGACTGGATGCTATCCTTACCTTTCTTTCTTTCTTTCTTTCTTTCTTTCTTTCTTTCTTTCTTTCTTTCTTTCTTTCTTTCTTTCTTTCTTTCTTCAAGATTTATTTATTTATTATTTATAGAGTATTCTGCCTGCAGGCCAAAAGAGGGCTCCAGATCTCATCGTAGATGGTTATGAGCCGCCACGTGGTTGCTGGGAATTGAACTCAGGACTCTTGGAAGAACAATCAGTGCTCTTAACCTCTGAGCCATCTCTTCAGCCCGCCTACTGTTCTTTTATTTTTTTTTAAAGATTTATTTCCATGTATGTGTCTGTATCTATATACCATATGTATGGGGGGACCTGTTCTCACTTCTCTCTGTGTTCATGTCACTGCCCCACACGACCATCTGTAGCTTTCTGTTGTCCTTATCCTGGAACCTCACTTACCTGATGTTGCGTTTGAAGCTACATGCTTCACTTGTGATGATTTCTTCATGTGCATAAAGAGGCAAAGGCTAGTCCAAATCCAATGGGGAGCCATTAAGTATGAGACAGTGTGAAGCTCGTGATGGCCCTTGTTCATTTCCTTCACTGTTGTTTGGGCTTGGTCTCAGCTAGCCCCACACATTTTTTTCTGGGCCTTTCCTTCCCTGGGCACACCCCCCTGACACCGCAAGCCTTCCTTGTCTGTCATTGCACATTACCACGGACAATGAGTTTATAAGAGATACAAAGGTGTGTTTTATAGCCCATAAGAAGAAGCATATAATTTGTACCTATCACACACACTGGCCACCATGAAGGCAGAGGTCACATTTGATCTACTCACTGATATGTATGTTTTCAGTGCCCATCATGTGGATTGGCACAAAGCAGACCATAACTGACTTGTTCGGTTTCCAGTGTCAGTTTCTTCATCTGTAACTGGGTTGCTGTGGGGGCTGCAGTCAGAAGATGGGTGTAAGATGCTTTGGAATTCTAAAAATGAGAGACAAGAGGAAGCATCCTTGTTCAAATCTGCCTGAAAATGCACAAAGTGAAGCGCTTCCATGAGCCTTCCTCCTCTTCTCAATGCCCTCTGTGATTTCTATACAGAATTAAATTTGCCCCTTCCCTGTTAGTCTCTCCCCAGAGTTCTAGAACACATGTCCTCAGAGTAAGGAAGCAATGCTAGTACTTGGCCCAGAGTCACATAGGAGATGGACCAAAAGCAGTTCGCAGCTGCCTCTTTTCTGGCCTCTTGGGCTTAGAGAAGAACATTTTCCTTTTTCTACATCATTTCAGTATCCAGTAAGGTCCCTCACCATCTGTCATCAGTGAGCAACAAAAACAACCATTGAGATTGGCTCAGCCCATGTCATAATTAAGAAACATAAAATCCCCTCAGAACAGATCATGTTCTGACTTGGGCTTTTTGGGAGATAATTGAAAAGGAAAGGCTTTGGCATGAAGCATGATTCCTCCTTTATGGAGCCAGAGTCAAGGATAAAGAAGAGATAACAGAGCCACATGTACAAAAAGATGAAAAAGGTGGTCCAAGCCCAAGGGAGGGTCATTAAGTACACGGAGGGTGCCCAGCTCATGTCATAGCCTCTTTCCTATTTCCTCCATGGAGATGTGAGGTCATTTATGTACATATGCATGTGTTGTGTATGTGTTCTAGTGAAGGCTAGAAGTCTATGCTGGGTATTTTCAGTTATTCTCTGCTTTATTTTTGAGACAGTCTCTCACTGAACCCAAGCTTCTGGATTTATTATCTTCGTGTCTCCACCTTGTATACATTTGGGGTTACAGATGTATACTGGAGCCCTTTACAGGACACTGATGGTTGAAGTTGGGTATTCATCACTTTACCCACTGAGCCATCTTCCCAGCCTCCAAAGACAGTGGGCAGATGGCTTCTAACTGGTGTTGCCGAGAAACCAGTTTCTGAGCCTGAATGATGCTCTCTACAGTTTATTTGCCCCATTATCCTACTGGGGAGAAGAGGCGTTGAGACTGACTGTGGAGGTCTATGGCCTCACCCTCTAGTTTCACCGTTTATCAGGACCTCTCTTTCCCGCCTTCTTGTGTTGTTTTAACAGGGAATGCATTTTTTTTGGTCTTTCATTGTAATCCCTCTGCAGGAAAGACCTGCACTCCTCCTACCCCCCAGCTTCCTGTTCAACATCTGTGTGGGTGTTCATTTTATTCTTTGTGTTCAGTGCCACGGGATATCTTCAGTCTTCTCCCTTTCCTTATTTGTGAATTCTTTACCCAGCACTAAAAAGGCTGGTCCTTATCATCTGAAGAATTTTTTATCTGTTTAAGTCCAGAGCATAAAATAAAGTAGTTTCCAAGTCCCAGACTCTTGGGATTTTCCTTTTATTTGCAGCTTTCTGAAGTCCTTTATCCTTCGAAAGGCTATTTATTTGTCTCTTTCTCTGACAAGATTGTTTTCTTCTATTTCTCCGTTTTAACCAAAGAATGAAGTAGAAATAGTAATACCTCACACCAGGTAAGTGATGGACTTTATAGGAGGCTTTGCTGTACACATCAAGCATAGACGCTCACTAACATTTTGTTTTTCACCCCTCAGACCAAATTGCTTTGACATGAGTTCTCCAATTCATAGCCAACAAGATCTTGTGGAAATCTGGCCAAAGCCTAACATTTTTGGAACTTGGGATTTCATCCATCTATGCACACAAGATCGTTGTCACAAGTGCTGTGCAACAGGG
Source organism: Meriones unguiculatus (assembly GCF_030254825.1). Taxonomy (NCBI): domain Eukaryota; kingdom Metazoa; phylum Chordata; class Mammalia; order Rodentia; family Muridae; genus Meriones; species Meriones unguiculatus. The sequence continues at coordinate 15,173,686 of NC_083368.1, read as the reverse complement.
CACCTGCACAGCAGTGGGCTGTGTGCTTTGTCAAAGAGAGGACCTTCAAGCTGTCTCCATCCCCCAACAGAGGAGAGAACCTAGCTATTTACCTGTTTAGTCAGTGGTCTAGAACACAGCAGCACTAATGGAAAGCAAGCATCCCAGAGCCCTCACTTTCTGGATTCTTCTTTAAGATTTTTCTTATTGTTTTTTACTTTTGTATGCCTCATGTGTGCAGGTACCCACATGGTATTGAAGAAGGCACAGGATCCCCTGGAGCTGGAGTTACAGGTGATTGTGAGCTGCGTGATGTGGGTGCTGGGAACTGAACCTGGGTCCTCTGTCAGAGCAGCCAGTGCTTTTAACCAGGGAGCCATCTCTCCAGCCCCATGAAATAGCCTTTGTGTGTAGAACTGTCCCAACATAGAAATACAAAACTATAAGGCAATAAAGAGATAAAACAATTTTCGACCTCTTCATTCATGAAAAACAAGTGAAGAATCTTTTGAACAATGGAAATTGCAGAGAAGGGAATCCAGGCATTTCCAAGGTCTTCCCTTTTGTTTCTCAGTGTACAGAGAACCAGGTTTGGTGGTGGTGGGAGTCACACATGGTGGCAAGTGGCAGTAAATTTCTATTTCTAGACTTCTCCAGGAAAATGGAAACAAGAGGGATTAGCATCTATAAGAAGGATTTGTCCTATTTAAAATCAACTCAGTTAATAAAAGGCAACTTACGCACAAACTGAATTACTGTTTCATAACATTAACCTAAAAACATCTTTAAAAGTGTTTTACAGATATTGCTCCATCTCATGGAACTTGAGGACAAAATATAAGAAAAGGTTACCCTAATCAAATGGACTAATCTCAAGTAAAACAGAGAAAGGCTGTTGTACGTGTTAGCATACGAAGTCTAAAGAAAAAGAGATAGCAACTCCAAGGAACTGAAAATCACACATGTAGGTTTTTTTTTTCTGTGTAGTTTGACTTGTAAGATAACCACAGAATATTTGTATATCACTAAAAACAAGGCCAAATTTTGTCCCCAGATTTAATTACGCTGTATGGTCAGTCTTTCAAACAAATAAGATCTGGAGTTAGGAGCAGACACTGCTCTTCCAGAAGACGTGAGTTTGATTCTTGACACTCACACCCCCAGCTCACCATCACCTGTAATTCCAGCTCCAGGTGGGTGTGACACCTCTAGTGTCTGTGGTTACCTGTGATCACATGCACATGCTCATACACATACCCATAACTAGAAGAAAACTGCAACAGTATCACTGAGATGTATCAAATTGTATCAGATACTTTTGATAAGTAGAAAATGAATGAATAGCTTGGCTTGGTGTTTACATACATGTAGAAATGAAACACCCCTCTATGACTTGACTTCATAGTTGCTGACCGCTAACTCTAAGGTCAAAACCCAGGTCTTTTGATTTCCAAATGCACACTCTAATTTTCTGCTACAAGTTTTTTAAAAATAAAATTATGGTTTCAGTCTGCATCAAACCACATTTACATATACTGCAAGGTTAGAGTATTTCCATATTGCTGAGGGTTAGAGTATCTTCACATTCAAGCTCATTTATTTAAAGCCTTATTTCCTCAGGCATCTCTTTCTTTAATGTTTTAATGTTTAGAACCCTTTATCCTAATTATCCGTATGCTGGGCTCCGAGACTGGCCAGGCATGGCAATGCTGTTACTAAAGGTGCAGTCTCTGAGCTCTGTGGAGAATCTTCATCCATTCTATTGGGTGCTGCTTCTTGGTAACTCTGCAATATTTTCTGTTCATAGCTCATTTTCCTTTTCCCTCTTACCATCTTCCTTATCCTCTCATCTGCTCTCTCCCTACAGTCTCCCATTTCCCTCAAAGACACAAATATAGAACTCAGAGCCCACAAAGATATCATCAGGAGATTTTTTTTTCTGTAAGCCATTAAAAAATTCTGTTTTGAAGCTGGGTAATCGGGTAATCTTGGGAATCTTCAGCACACAGGACGTTTAAAATATTTCACATGAAACGTAGTTTGTTTTCTGTGACATTCAGTAGGGTCAAAGATCTATGAAATAGATATTCTTTTAGTAACTTATATGGGAAGAATGGTTTCTATTAAACCACAATGGCCTATAACCCTTCAGGAATATAAAAGTTTTTATGTTTTCTACTTTGTTATAAACTCAAGGGCAATAGCATAGATGCACACGAGCAAGTACACACATTATTAACACTGACACATTAGCAGGAATCAGAGGGACATCGTTAGGAAGCACAGTACAAGCACAAGTCACTGCTATTCATGTATAGACCATGCTCAGTGCTGCTGAAGCCAGCACTGCATCTCACTGTGTGCCCGAAGGTCGAGATGGCTGAGGAGTTTCCCACTGTGTGACTGGTCCATGTCCTTCCTATTCACCTGCTGACAGGCACTTGGTTGTTCCCATTTCTTGACTATTGTGAATGGCACTGCTGTGAGCATGAGAGCCAACCTCTGACGCAGTTTCCTTTGGATCTGTACCTGCGGTATGACTGCTGGATCACACAGGCCCATGGGGGAACCTACTTCTGTGCTAAATGGACAGAGTATCAAGTTACCTCAATTCAAACTTTATAGCCACAGTTCAGTGCAGCTCTCAGACCTCAGCAGGCAACTTTCTTTGTGCAGTGGATTAATAGAGCATCAATTGGTCAAAGTGGAGAAAAGAAGCACCAGTGGACATCGGCACCATGCCCTTCCCTGTGACCAGGGACCACTGCGACAGAAAAACAGAGAGACTGTAAGAGTCAGAGGTCAGAGAGGACCAGAATGGAACAGCATCTTCCTGACATGACCAGACTTCTGCACTCACGAACTCACAGAAGCTGTGGAGATCTCACAGAAGCTATTTAAGATCTGTATAAGATCAAGCCAGTCAATACTCCAGCATGGAGGGGTGGTGTGTGTGTGTTTGTGTGTATCTCACATACCCTGATCACTAGCTGAGGAGCTGCTGATAGTTGATTGCATCTGCTGAAGGAGTTTTCCTTAAGGGCATGGCTTCTTGTAGATCTACTATGCGCCCATGGGTGGCCCCATACCCAGCATTATATGGGCAACTCCAATCAGAGTCAATGGGTTATTTTATTTCCTTTTTGTAAAAAAAAAAAAAGAGGAAACAAAGCTCCGGGTAGGGAGCTGAGGGTGGATCTGTAAGGAGTTGGGGGGAGGAGTGTGAGGTAAATGTGATCAAAATACATTGTATGGAATTCTCAAAGAACTAATAAGAATATTTTTTTTTCAATGCAGTTTATTCAGGAACATTGAACAATCATCTGACCCTGGGGAAAGCCAGCACACAGCTTAAATAGCCTCTGGGTAGCCAACCCCAGCGTGCCATGTGGGCAATGCAGATAGGTCCACATACATGGAAGCAAGCCAGATCCTCAGCCTTAGCCAAATGTGGAATTGTTCATGACAGAGAGCACTCACCATCGGGAAGGTGGAAGGCGGAAACCAGCTCCATCTTTAAGGCACAGCATTCCGCAGCTCTCTACAGTCCCCCCTTTTTGTTTTAGACGCATCAGGCAAGAGTCAAGGTCTGATCTCTGATATTAGAAATAAATTGGGACTTTGTACCGATGTTCATTTAGGTGTCATCCACCCAAAGAGCATCAGACCCGTCTGATACCTTTTTCTCAGAGGCGGGACCTGGGGTATCAACCCGCATGCAATCAGACATGCTCTTCTCTGGGTCGAAAGCGGCTGACCCTGAGTGCAGTGCTTAGCCTCGCATCCTGAGCGTATCATTTTAGCTTTTTATGGTAGCCAACCATGCTTGGGGAGACTGTCCTGCTTCAATGGCTGTAAGGCCTGAATGGTCATGGCTACATTACGCTGTTGTGAGACTCTAATCTTGCATATATACCACAGGCAAACCAAGGAGACCAACACCAGAAGGCCTGCTAACGCTCCCATGCCCGCCCATTCCTTCAGATGATTCATGGCTGCAGCAATCCATGGTGATAATCCTGTGGCTAGTCCTGTGTCCACTCTGGTAGAATTTACCGTGACAATGGCCACTCTCAGCTGCTCCATCGTAGTATCGAATTCTCCAGTCCAATTACCTAAAATATAGCTAGACAATTGTTTAGACAGATTTGCAGCACAGGGAAAATTCTCATGTTGTATGCTAGTGACACAAAGTCCAGCATACTTTCATTGACAGCCAAGTTGAGCAATTTGCCATAGGGTATCAATTTGCTCCTGCACGAGGTCAATCCTCTGATTGAACAACATCAAGTCTCCTTTTAGTGGAGCATTAATTCCTTTTTGTACATCTAAGGCATGAGCTACATTGACTAAAAGATTATTCAGGGTCTGAGCAGTCTGCACAGTATGACTCATGGCTAATGCCCCGGTGGTAGCTCCAACAGCCGCCAATGAGATGGCAGTAACAGTGGCGGCTGTAGTTCCAAGATCCCTTTTCTGTCTGAAGAGAGTCATAGCGTGAGGGGCATCAACGGGCACAGGCACCCAGCGAGGCATGCGAGTAACCAGGGCATACCTAAATTCACTAGCATTCCAGCATTGGGCAAAAAAAAGCAAGTATCATTACCACAATTACTTGGCTCTATCTGGCTAACAATGAATAAAAATGGGGGATATAAAAAAACAAGTGTGGGTTTATACGAAATATTATGAGAAGCCTTAACCCCCTCGTTGGAACATCCTGCATCAGTTCTAGAACTAGCAGTGGTGGAGTCCGAGGTCTGAGTAGGTTCAGGAGACCATTGCCCGCAGGGGCGAGACGTGCTCCATGTAAATTGACTAACTCCATGTTTTCCTCCACTTTTGAAGGTCCTTTAAGGTTCTTAAATTATTTTTTTCCCTTTTTTTTAATTTTTCATCAATTACACTTTTTTCATTCTGCATCCCCCCATAAGCCCCGCCCTCCTCCCCTCCCAATCCCACCCTCCCTCCTCCCTCTGCTTGCATGCCACTCCCCAAGTCCACTGATAGGGGAGGTTCTCCTCTCCTTTCTGATCTTAGTCTATCAGTTCACATCAAAAGTGGCTGCATTGTCCTCTACTATAGCCTGGTAAGGCTGCTCCCCCCAGGGGGAGGTGATCAAAGAGCAGACCAATCAGATTATGTCAGAGGCAGTCCTTCTTCACATTACTATGTAACCCAATTGGACTCTGAACTGCCCTGGGTTACATCTGTGCAGGGGTTCTAGGTTATCTCCATGAATAGTCCTTGGTTGGAGTATGAGTCTCTCAGAAGTTCCCTGTGTTCAAATTTTCTTATTCTGTTGCTCTCCTTGTGGAGACCCTGTCCTCTCTAGCTCTTACTATTTCCCAGTTCTTACCTAAAATTCCATTCACTCTGCCCAACACTTGCCCATCAGGCTCAGCATCTGCTTTGATAGTCTGTAGGGCAGAGGCTTTCAGAGGCCCTCTGTGGTAGGTTCCTAGGTTGTTTCCTGTTTTCTTCTTCTTCTGATGTCCATCCTCTTTGCCTTTCCGGATGGGGATTGGACATTTTAGTTAGGGTCCTCTCTCTTGCTTAGTTTCTTTAGATGCACAGGTTTTAGTGGGTTTGTCCTATGTTGTATGTCTATATGAGTGAGTATATACCATGTGTGTCTTTTTGCTTCTGGGACAACTCAGGATGATTCTTTCCAGATCCCACCATTTACCTGCAAATTTCAGGATTTCCTTATTTTTCATTGCTGAGTAATATTCCATTTTGTAGATGTACCACAATTTCTGCATCCATTCTTCAGTTGAGGGGCATCTGGGTTGTTTCCAGCTTCTGGCTATTACAAATAAAGCTGCTACAAACATGGTTGAGCAAATGTCCTTTTTGTGTACTTGAGCCTCTTTTGGATATATGCCCAGGAGTGGTATGGCTGGATCTTGAGGAAGCGCTATTCCTAGTTGTATAAGAAAGCGCCAGATTGATTTCCAGAGTGGTTGTACAAGTTTACATTCCCACCAGCAGTGGAGGAGGGTTCCCCTTTCTCCACAACCTCTCCAGCATGTGTTGTCACTTGAGTTTTTGATCTTGGCCATTCTCATGGGTGTAAGGTGAAATCTCAGGGTTGTTTTGATTTGCATTTCCCTAATTGCTAGTGAGGTTGAGCATTTCTTTAAGTGCTTCTCTGCCATTCGGCATTCCTCTACAGAGAATTCTCTGTTTAGCTCTGTTCCCCATTTTTTAAGTGGATTACTTGGTTTGCTGCTTTTCAGCTTCTTTAGTTCTTTATATATACTGGATATGAGTCCTCTGTCAGATAAAGGGTTGGTGAAGATTCTTTCCCAATCTGTAGGCGGTCGCTTTGTTTTGATGACGGTGTCCTTTGCTTTACAGAAGCTTTTCAGTTTCATGAGGTCCCATTTATTGATTGTTGATCTTAGAGCCTGTGCTGTTGGTGTTCTGTTCAGGAAGTTTTCTCCTGTACCAATGAGTTCTAGGGTATTTTCCACTTTTTTTTCAAGCTGATTTAATGTGTCTGGTTTTATGTTGAGGTCTTTGATCCACTTGGACTTCAGTTTTGTGCAGGGTGGTAAGTATGGATCTATTTTCATTTTTCTACATGTAGACATCCAGTTGGACCAGCACCATTTGTTGAAGATGCTATCTTTTTTCCATTGTATGGTTTTGGCGTCTTTGTCAAAGATCAGGTGTCCATAAGTGTGTGGGTTTATTTCTGGGTCCTCTGTTCGGTTCCATTGATCCACCATTCTGTTTCTATGCCAGTACCATGCAGTTTTTAAAACTGTTGCTCTATAGTACAACTTAAGATCAGGGATGGAGATACCTCCTGAAGATCTTTTATTGTAGAGAATTGTTTTAGCAATTCTGGGTTTCTTGTTATTCCATATGAAGTTGAGAATTTTTCTTTCCAGGTCTGTAAAGAATTGTGTTGGTAATTTGATGGGCATTGCATTGAATCTGTAGATTGCTTTTGGTAAGATGGCCATTTTTACTATGTTAATCTTGCCAAGCCATGAGCATGGGAGATCTTTCCATCTTCTCATATCTTCTTCTAATTTTTTCTTCAGAGATTTGAAATTTTTTTCATACAATCTGACTTCCTTGGTTAGGGTTACTCCGAGGTACCTTATGTCATTTGTGGCTATTGTGAAGGGTGTTTTTTCCCTAAATTCTTTCTCTGCCCTTTTGTCTTTTGTATACAGGAGGGCTACTGATTTTTTTGAGCTAATTTTGTATCCGGCCACTTTGCTGAAGGTGTTAATCAGCTGTAGGAGTTCCCTGGTAGAGTTTTTGGGGTCACTCAGGTATACTATCATATCATCTGCAAATAGTGATAATTTGACTTCTTCCTTTCCAATTTGTATCCTCTTGATCTCCTTCAACTGTCTTATTGCTCTAGCAAGGACTTCCAGAACTATGTTGAAGAGATATGGAGAGAGTGGGCAGCATTTTCTTGTCCCTGATTTCAGTGGTATTGCTTTAAGTTTCTCTCCGTTCAGTTTGATGTTGGCTATAGGCTTGCTGTATATCGCCTTTACTATGTTTAGATATGTGCCTTGTATCCCTGATCTCTCCAATACTTTAAACATGAATGGATGTTGGATTTTGTCAAATGCTTTTTCAGCATCTAGGGAGATTATCATGTGGTTTTTTTCTTTCAGTTTGTTAATATGGTGGATCACATTGATGGATTTCCGTATATTGAACCACCCCTGCATACCTGGGATGAAGCCTACTTGGTCATAGTGGATAATGTCTTTAATGTGTTCTTGGATTCGGTTTGCAAATATTTTATTAAGTATTTTTGCATCAATGTTCATAAGGGAGATTGGCCTGAAATTCTCTTTCTTTGTTGAGTCTTTGTGAGGTTTAGGTACCAAGGTGACTGTGGCTTCATAGAATGAGTTTGGTAATGTTCCTTCTGTTTCTATTTTGTGGAATAGTTTGAAGAGAATTGGTGTTAGCTCTTCTTTGAAGGTCTGGTAGAATTCTGCGCTGAAGCCATCTGGTCCTGGGCTTTTTTTGGATGGGAGACTTTTGATGACTGCTTCTATTTCTTTGGGGGATATAGGACTATTTAATTGATTTACCTGTTCCTGATTCAGCTTTGGTAAGTCAAATCGATCAAGAAAATTGTCCATTTCATTTAAATTTTCAAATTTTGTGGCATATAGACTTTTGAAGTAAGTCCTAATGATTGTTTGGATTTCCTCAGTGTCTGTAGTTATATCCCCCTTTTCATTTCTGATTTTGTTGATTTGGGTGGTGTCTCTCTGCCTTTTAGTTAGCTTGGCTAAGGGTTTGTCGATCTTGTTGATTTTCTCAAAGAACCAGCTCTTGGTTTCATTGATTCTTTGAATTGTTTTATTTGTTTCCAATTGATTGATTTCAGCCTTGAGTTTGATTATTTCCAGCCGTCTACTCTTTCTTGGTGTGTCTGCTTCTTCTTTTTCTAGGGTTTTTAAGTGAGCCATTAGGGTGCTTGAATGAGCTGTCTCGAATTTCTTCTTGAAGGCACTTAGTGCTATGAACTTTCCTCTTAGCACTGATTTCATTGTGTCCCACAAGTTCGGGTATGTTGTGTCTTCATTTTCATTGATTTCTAGAAAGACTTTAATTTCTTTCTTTATTTCTTCCCTGACCCAGCTGTCATTTAGTAACAAGTTGTTCAGTTTCCATGTGTGTGTAGGCTTTTTGCTATTTTTGTTATTGTTGAGGTCCAGCTTTATTCCATGGCGATCAGACAGGATACAAGGGATTATTTCAATCTTCTTCTATCTGTTGAGGCTTGCTTTGTGACCCACTATATGGTCTATTTTGGAGAAGGTTCCATGAGGTGCTGAGAAGAAGGTAAATTATTTTGTGTTTGGGTGTAAAGTTCTGTAAATGTCTGTTAGGTCCACTTGATTCATGACCTCTGTCAGATACATTGTTTCTTTGTTTAATTTCTGTTTTGTTGACCTGTCCTTTGTTGAGAGTGGGGTGTTGAAGTCTCCAACTATTAATGTGTGGGGATCTATATGTGCTTTAAATTTTATCAATGTTTCTTTCACAAATGTGGGTGCCCTTGTATTTGGGGCATAGATGTTCAGGATTGTGATGTCTTCCTGGTGGAATTTTCCCTTGATGAGTATGAAGTGTCCTTCCCCATCTCTTTTTATTAATTTTGGTTGAAAGTCTATTTTATCAGATATTAGAATGGCTACTCCTGCTTGCTTTTTGAGTCCGTTTGCTTGGAAAGTCGTCTTCCAACCCTTTACCCTCAGGTAATGTCTATCTTTGTGTCTTAGGTGTATTTCTTGTATGCAACAGATTGCTGGGTTTTGTTTACATATCCATTCTGTTAATCTGTGTCTTTTCATTGGAGAGTTGAGTCCATTGATGTTGAGAGAGATTAATGACCAGTGGCTATTAGATCCCTTGATTTTGATGTTGGCTGTGGTCATCAGGTTGTGTGCTTGGTTGCTTTTTGTTTTACTGAAGTGAGGTTATTTATTTTCTGTGTTTTCTTGAATGTAGCTAGTTTTCCTGGGTTGTATTTTCCCTTCTAGTGTCTTCTGTAATGCTGGATTTGTTTGTAGGTATTGTTGAAATTTGTTTTTGTCCTTGAATATCTTGTTTTCTCCATCTATGAGGACTGAGAGTTTTGCAGGGTATAGTAGCCTGGGCTGACATCTGTGTTCTCTTAGGGTCTGCATGATATCCGTCCAGGCCCTTCTGGCTTTCTTGGTGTCTGTTGAAAAGTCAGGTGTGATTCTAATGGGTTTGCCATTATATGTTACTTGGCCTTTTTCCCTTGCAGCTTTTAGTATTTTTTCTTTGTTCTGTATACTTACTGTTTTGATTATTATGTGGCGGGAGGATTTTCTTTTCTGGTCAAATTTGTTGGGTGTTCTGTAGGCCTCATGTATTCTAATTAGCCTCTCCTTTAGCTTGGGGAAATTTTCTTCAATGATTTTGTTGAAAATATTTTCTGGGCCTTGGAGAAGGGAGTCTTCTTTTTCCTCTATATCTATTATTCTTAGGTTTTGTCTTTTCATATTGTCTTGCATTTCTTGGACGGTCTGTGTCAGGAATTTTTCGGATTTAACATTTTCTTTGACAGATACATCGATTTCTTCCATTGTATCTTCTACACCTGAGATTCTTTCTTCCATCTCTTGTAGTCTGTTGATTATGCTTACCTCTGTAGTTCCTGTTTCCTTCCCTAGATTCTTCCTTTCCATTATTTCTTCCATTTGTGTTTTCTTTAATTTTTCCAATTCTATCTTCAGGTCTTGAGTTGTTTTGTTTACTTCCTTCACTTGTCTGATTGTACTTTCCTGTTTTTCTTTTAGTTCCTTCAACTCTGTTTCTTTTATTTCATTCAGTGTTTTAAGCATTTCCTTTCTAAAGGGCATAAACTGTTTGGCTGCAGCTTCCTCTATTTCTTTACGGATGGCAATATTCTGTTTGAGTTTATCTTCCTCTATGTCTTTACATATCTTGTTTGTTTCCTCTGTTATCATCTTCATGAGCATAGTTGTTAGGTCATCTTCTTGGATTTCAGTTATGGTGGGGTGTCCAGGGCTACTTGCCCCTGGGTAACTGGGTTCTGGAGATGCCATATTGCTCTGTCTTTTGTTGCTTGAGCTTTTATGCTGGCCTCTACCCATTGTGCTATCTTAGGTGTTTGGGGTTGTTTTCTGGTGGTTCCTGGGGATCCTGTGGTGGAGAGAATCCCCTTTGCAGAAAACTGGTTTTTTCTGAAGGATGTCTTCTCAGCTTTTTGGGTATAGTCCCTGGATGGCTGGTGTTTTTTCAGGAGTTGCTCACCTCGGGGATATAGACCTGAGTGGTAACTGTGGTCTTTGTTAGTCGAGAGGGTTCTCCTCTCACCCAGGGAAGTCCTGAAGGCAGCTGCCCTGTTTCTGGGTTTCTGGTTGTAAATTTAATGATCAGCTGCTGTGACCCAGTTGGACATCAGGCGTGCAGCAACTGTTTGTGCCTGTGTCTGGAGCACAGCTGAGTGCTGGCGCCTTGGCCCCACTAGTCTGCTAGACTTTTTCTAGGGAAGGATTGGGTGATTTAGGTCAGTACAGTTTCCTTCTTTCCCTGTGGATTCTCTGGAGACATGGACTCCCAGTGTCTTTTTTTGCCCTGGTGCACACTGCTCAGTGTCTGCCAGCTGGCTGGCTACAGAAATTGCCTGTGCTTGGAGCACAGCTGTGTGATGGCGGCTCAGTCTCTCCCAGCTGTCTGGTGCGCAGAAACTGCCTGTGTCTGCCTTTGCAGCTTTTGGGAGCCTGGGTGCCTCCCTAAGCTGGGTAATTTTCCAGGGACCTTTTCAGGTTGGGGGTGTTGGCTGAGTGCTCTGAGATCAGACCCGCCGTTTCCCTCCCTGTGTGTTTGCACCCGACAGTGAAACTCATTCGCTGGTGCCCTGGTGCCCACAGTTCTATCTCCGGCGGCGAATCAGGCACGCAGGCAGGCAGGGCTCTGTGGTGCTGGAGCCTGGGTCCCCAGCTCTGGCTCCGAGCTGGCTCCTGGGGTGCCCGTGGAACCCGAGTCTTTTCCAGGGGATGTCTGGGTGACCTGAGGCCGGTCCCAGTCGTTTCCTGTACCCTTGGGTTATCTCTTGACTGAAAATTCCAATCTCTGATAGTGTGGTGCACACGGTTCAGTCTGGGACCGTGACCAGAGGCACTGGCTTGTGGCTCTGGGCTGGGGCTGGGGCTGGCGGCCAGCAGCCAAGCGTCTGGCGGAACCGGGATCTCTTCCGTGGTTTAGCCAGGTGAGTTAAAAGCTGATTGAATCCCACACCGTGGGGTATCCTCTCACCTGGGAAATACAATGACTGTGTTTTATGGCCGCGAGTTCTGATTACTGGTCACTGTGCTGATCCTGCTGCTGCTGCTCAGAATGAGAGTCCTCCCGGCGCCGCCATCTTGCCCCTTCCTAATAAGAATATTTTAAGCAATCAATTTAAGCAAAAAGAAAATTGAAATAGAGATGCTCGGATCCATTCCGCTGATGAGTACAGCCAACCTGCCTATGGCTTTTTACGCATCTGCAAGCTTTACCTGTGAACTGGGGCATGATAGTCCAGAGGCTGAGAGAGGCCACAAGCACATGTTGTGCTAAAAAGCTGGATGGATGATGGTGAGTCCAGCTGAGGCCCCAGTGGCCAGGAAGCCTGCTTTCACATCTCACTTCTGCTTGCTGCAAGCCAGGTTCCAGGAACTGCTCTGAAGTTCGCCCAACTCATGAGCAGAACATTGCTCAGAGGACTCTTATGTTTAAGGTTTCAGGTCTATTAACAAATGTGAGAATATGTCCTTTCTTCCTGGAGTATGAAATTACCCCCCACTATGTGGTCATCTTGTTTTTGGTCCTATTGGGACCCTGTATTGACCACCTAGGGGGTACCCAGTTCTGGAATGTGTGAACTCTGGCCATTCAGATCTGTCTCACCCTCTTCTGAGGCACAAATCCTGTACATCTGACTAATATAATCAGCTAGCTGCTTAGTTGCCCAGCAATTTTCTCAGTACTTGGGTTTTTTTTTTCCCCCGAGTTTAATGAATTCTCTGTGGGCTGATGGTAAACTTCTGTTTCTATACACACAAGTGTTTCCCAGAGAACATGTCTGTGAAAGGATTTTAAAATCCTCCCAAAGCACCTTCATGCTTTTCCTTCATGCTTTTGTGAGGTGATATGACACAAAAGTCAGGCAAATTTGAGGAGGCTTGGGGCGTTGTATGTGGCTCCTCATTTTCGTCCATACAGTGTGGGAGGTGGTGGTGGATGTAGCTTCCTTCACGTCTCTGTGGTTTGAGCAGGTCCGTATTTGTCTTCCATCTAGAGAGGTGGAGGACATTCTGTAACTGACAACAAGGTTTGCTGGAGAAAGTACCTATACAGGAAAGCAAAAGCTTTGCTTCTGGTTCCTAAGACAGTGGGCTTTTGCTCTGTTTGAGAACTGGTGCCCCCAGAGTCACATGTGATCTTGTAACTCCAGAGATGATGAAGTGAGGCTTTGGGGAGATAATGACATCATGAGGGTAGTGCTCTCATCAACAGGATAAATTCTTTGGTAAAATGATACCTTGGGACAGTTTCATACATGAGCCAGGAAGAAGCCTGCAGCAGCCATAGAACCTGCCAGCATCTTGAAATTGGATTTCCAGCCTTCAGAACTATGAGAAAACAATTTCTTTTTATGAGAAGCCTCTGGCCTGGGTTATTATAATAGTAACTTTTATTTGCCTGATGTAAGTGTTGTCTCTGAGGCTTACTGCCTCCATCTGCTAACCTCGGCCTAGCCCCGGAAGCTTCTAGCCTCAATACAATCTAATCTAGGCCTAGAATGCTTTCAGTCTCTGAGACTTACTGCTGAATAAGCTCTCCCTTCCTAGTTCTTTTAAAGCCCTGGCTGGCTTGTTCAACTCAGCTATTCTGGCTCAAACCCCCTTTCAAGCTGACTGGTTCAAACTAGCTTCTCTCAGTTTCTGACTGCTTGCTCTGCTTGTTCTCAAACTAACCCTAGTAATCTGTTCTAATTTTCTGGCTCTGGCTCATTCTGTCTTCACCTGTGTCTAGCTTGTTCTCTCTTCAGCCTTTCCCTATAAAACTCTCCTGGTAAAAAAAAAAAAAAAGAAAGAAAGAAAGAAAACTGCCAAACTGCCTCTGAATTCCATGAATTGAACTGCCACAAACTCGTCTCGTCTCTACTGTACTGCCTCTCTACTCACTGACTCAACCGAACTTACTGAACAGGACTGACTAGACCTCAGAAATATCCATGCCTCTATCTCCTGAGTACTGGGATTAAAGGTGTGTGCCACCATGCCAGGACCTAAGCTGTTTTTACCTGTGATGAACAGTGTGCTTCAGTCGCATCCAGGAACAACTGATCCTGTAACCGCAGAAGCCAGGAGGCCAGGTGGCAAACCTTCATGTTTTTGAACTTATCTTAAGGATATCTTACATCCATGTATGTTCCAGTGTGTGATCTCTACCTGCATATAGCCATGACAGGGTAAGTGCTGGCAGTAGCATGGGGAGGGCAATAGTGTCAGTGACAGATGAACGTTTGAGGTGATGTTCGTGTTCTCATCTTCATGGAGGACTGGTGTCATTATAGTAAGGCTGTTGGAGTGAATTTGCCCCATTCTGCCAAGTAGCAACATGTTTTCACTCACTTCTGTCCTAGCATTTACCACGTGAGAGTAACAGCTGCAAGGTATCTGAAAAACCAGATTTTGGGGGCTTCTTTAGGCTTAGGGTTTGGCCTACGCACACTCCACTTCTCAATTTGACTGGGCCTCTTTCATTGAAAGACTTTTCCCTGGCCCAAAATATCTTTTTTTTTTTTTTTTTTTTTTTTTTTTTTAGACTGGGCATCTTCAGGTTTAGGGGCTGGCCAAGGCCCACATTGGTTCTTGCTTTGGGCCCAGTATTCTTCCGGGTTAGGAAGGACTCTCCTCTTCTTGGACTGGCCCAGATCTCTTTCATTTCCGGAACTGCCCAAATCTACATATAATCATTTTTGGCCCAGGCTTCTCTAGGATAAGGAATTTACCAAGGTCCACATTTCTTTTGGGTTAGGCTTCTTCACATTTAAAGTTTGGCCCCAGTACTTCTTTTGGTAGCTTAAAACAGGCTTTTTTCAAGAATTTGCCCGGGTCCACATATATTCATTTTTGTGGCCCAGGCTTCTTCTGAGTCAGGGTTTGGCCCAGACACCCCCTTTCCTTGGTTTGTTCAGACCTCAGTCATTTGAGGGATTGTCCCAGGACCATATACAATCTCTTTTTGGGACCAGGCATCCTAAATTCAGGGACTGGCCCAGGCCCACATCTCTCTGATTATTGAGGCCAGGCTTCTTCAGGGTCAGGGTGTGGTCCTGGCACACATCTCTTCATTTTTGGAGCCCAGGCTTCAGGGTTAGGGTTTGACTCAGGCCCACATTTCTCCTAGCTTTGGACCAAGGATTCTTCAAGATCAAGATTTGGCTTAGGCCATTTCTCTTCTTGTTTTGTGCTCAGACTTCTTCTAGGTTAGGAATTGGCCCAGGCCCATTTCTCTTCTTGTTTGAGTCCAGGCTTCAGGGTCAGGGTGTGGCCCAAGTCCATATCTCTTCTTGTTTTGGGCCCAATCTTCTTCAGGGTAAGGATTTGGCCTAGGCCCATATCTTTTTTTTCTGGGGTGTGGGGAGCACGCTTAAGAATTAGGGCTTGGCCCAGGCCCATATCTCTTTTAGATTTGGGCCCAGGCTTCTTCAGATTTAGAGATTGGCCCAGCCACAATCTTCTTCTTGGTTTGGCCTGGATTTGATTTTAATTTGATGAATTTTCTCAGGCCAATATATCATCTTTTTGGTTCTGGATTCATTCAGACTCATGGTTTGGCCAAGGCTCCCATCTCTTCCTTTGGGCCTGGGCTTCCTTTGAATCAGTAATTGGCCCAGGCCCATTCACTTCTTCTTTTCAACCCAGGCTTATTCAAGGTTAGGGCTTGGCCCCATTCACAGTCCTCTCTGTGGTTTAACCCAGGCCTCTTTAATTGACGGATTGTCCCAGGGCTATATGTCATTTCTTTTTGTGCCCAGGCATCTTAAGGTTCAGTGACTGGCCCAGGCCCACATCTCTTATTTTGGGCACAGGCTTCTTCAGGGTTAGGATTTGGCCCAAGCACACTCTTTTTGGATTGGCCTGCACCTCTTAAATTTGAGGAGTTTGCCCAGGCCCATATGTCATCACTCATTAGTCTTGGACTTATCAGACTCAAGGACTGGCCCAGGCCCAATCTGTCTTGCCTTGGGCCCCAGCTTATTCAACTCAGTCAACTTCTGTCCCATGTACACTACTTCATTTGGTACAGTCCTCTTTTGCTTCAGGATTTGGCCCTGACACACTTCTCATCTACATTTGTGCCCGGGCATTATGAAGGTTAGTGTTAAGCCTGGGAACACCTCTCTTCTTGGTTTGGGTCTATGCATTTTGGTGTCATGGTTAAACCTGGAAACTTTCACTTTTTTAGTTTGGGCTTCTTCAGTGTCCAAGTTTGTTTGGTCCAAGTCCAAGTGTCCAAGTCCAAGTTTGGTCTTGGCTACTTTCAGCATATTGTTGTTTCTAGGCTTTGTGTGTGTGTGTGTGTGTATGTGTTGATGCTTTAGCCTGGGTATATTGCCCTAGTATATGGTCCTGTACCTGTTTCTCTTTAGAGTTGAGGCAGTGGAGTCCATGTGTGTCTGGAGCTTCACTGTCATTAGCACTTGTCTATGATCAGCTTTTCAGAAAATCAAAATAGTTAGCTATTGATAGAGCAAAATACTTGGTATCCTTCTATGGCATCTCAAATGTACTCAGAACGTCATTGACCTGTTCCCTGGGAAACACATACAGAGCCAGACACATATAGCACACAGTCCAGATGAAATAAATTACACATTGTACAAACAGATGAAATAGGACAGAACAGCAGTGGGAAAAATCTTACCTGTTGTATATCTAACTCTGCCTGTCAGGAAGAGGCACGAGCTCATGTGAAAAGATTGTTGCTTCTGAGTAGACAGAGCCAAAAAGCTTGAGCCAGGGGCCATGCAGCCTCTCCTCCCTTCTGTGGTCAGATCCCACGAAGGAATGCTGCAAGAGGTTAAGAGACACAGCAGAAGTTGGTCCTCCATGTGT
Organism: Meriones unguiculatus; assembly: GCF_030254825.1. Lineage (NCBI taxonomy): Eukaryota > Metazoa > Chordata > Mammalia > Rodentia > Muridae > Meriones > Meriones unguiculatus. The sequence goes on along the minus strand of NC_083368.1, from coordinate 15,157,043 downwards.
CTAGAGCAGGGGTCCTCAATCCTTTGGCAAACCTCTATCTCCAAAAATATTAAACTGCACACCAGAACAGTAGCAAAATTACAGTTATGAAGTAGCAACAAAAATGGTTTTGTAATTGGAGGTCACCATAACATGATGAACTGCCTTAAAACGTTGCAGCATTAGGGAGGTTGAGAACCCCTGTTCTCTAGAGGATGTCTTGCTAAGGCATCACAGGCTGTGCATATTTCACAGAGTTCTTTCCCTTTTGCAGGGCTGATGTCCTCTCCCTACACGTCTTGCATGGCCATGCTCTGTGAGGGTTTACCTCTGCTCCTTGCTATTGTTTTGTACATCAAAATCCCATGAGACATTGAATTGTGCCTCAGTCACTCTTTCCTTATAAGTCCCCCACCATGTTCACTAACTGATGTGAGATCTGGTCTTCACCCAAAGAATTTTCTTTTTTTTCAAAGAATTTTCTTACTGATTTATGTGAAAGGATTCCTGCTGACTTTCTCCTGGCTGTAAATCCTAGCTTACTATAATGGACCCTATTGCCCTCAGAACTAGGGCACACCCATAACCATGACAGTGACCCATCATGTGAGGTCATAGAGGCCAGACCTCATTTTCTTTGGGAAAGCTCAATGGTGTCCATCCAGGCACACAGGTGTCTTTTGGACTGGCACTTATGGGAAACTACTTCAAGGTTTCTGTTATGATCACTTCTTGGTAACAACCCCATATCTAGTTCCCCTGAAGGAAAATCTGCCCCAAGAAACAGCAAGGCCAGTAGGGAAGGGTCATATTCAACCCCAAAGTAAAAAGTTCAAGTCTTCCTCTATCATTTCTACTGCTAATCACCAAGTTTCTCTTGTCATCTTGGAGATGATAATGCTAAATGCTAAAGATGACTTGGAGTGTGCCATCTTAAGCATTTTGGGTACTGAGCTCATTGAAACATTTGGAAACTAAGCCTCCAACCTCTCCCTTCACTACCATTAAACATGGCTTGGAGTAAGATTGCTCAGAAAGAAGGATATTATTGAAGTTCCCCTATCTGGCCCTTGCTGCTGCTGGGCTGCCTTCCTGATCAGGTGGGAAGGTGTCCTGAAAACTCATAACTCCGAGGGCATAGAAGGTCCCAGTTCTGAGGTGGTGCAGTGTCTCAAGGGTATCCTGAGATGTGGGAGCCCAGGAACCACACAGCTCTGAGAGGAGGCCTCCTCAGCAGAAACATTGCAGCTCCCAGGAAAGGGTTACTGTTGGTTTTGGTGGCTTGCCTTTTGGTACTCAGATAGAACGGTGTCAAGGAAACTCACAACTCCAAGACTTCAAATCCTAGCTGCAGCAACAAGGGCTGGGAAGCTATCCCAGATCTGAGGAGAGAAAGTGTCTTAAAGGTTTCCTGTGGCACAGGCATTCAGGAACCACACAGCTTTGAGAAGAGACCTCCTCAACAGAGACATTGCAGCTCTCAAGGAGGGGTTACCCCAATCCCTGATGAGTTGAGGAGCATAAGAGCCTAAGCTCCACTTCTTCTCCAGACATTTGCAGCTCCCTGGGGAGGGTTGCCCTAACATCTGATGAGCTGAGGAGCTTTGAGTCTGAGCTCCACTCCTTTGTGTCTTCTTTCTCCTCCTCCTCCTCCTCCTCCTCCTCCTCCTCCTCCTCCTCCTCCTCCTCCTCCAATGAGTGAATCACAAAGACACAAATCCAGGAAAGGAGGCACGAATCCAGGCATAGCTGCCTCTGCTTCCAGGAGAAGGCAGCAGGAAAATGGGGCAAACACAGCCTTTATATAGGAATTCTTAGGGGGTGGAGTTTTGGGGGGCAGGGATTTCCAGAGTATAGATTGGCGGGATTTCAAGTCCTGAGTTTGGGGAGCTCAGGAGTTGGTGGGCTTTCCTGTTCAAAAATTTGTTTGTTTTCCTGCTCAGGGATTGGTGGGGTTTAGTGGGAAGCTCAACGATTGGTTGGTTCTCCTGCTCAGGGGTTGGTGGGTTTTTTTTCCAGACTTTTCACCTCAAATTGGCCTAATCTGGATGAGTCCTACTGAAGGGCTGGAAATGACAGTTACAGAGGTCTGGGGGAGGATCTGGGTAGTTGGAACTTCCTCAGGCAGGGGTTTGGCCACTTTTCTGCCTTGAGGGGTTATAAAGTATACAAAGAATCCAAAATTTACAGAGTCCACTGTGAGGGCAGCAGGCTGAAGCAGAAAAGGTTGTCATCATGGACAGCTTCCTTGGCAATAGGTATTCTGAGGCAGGAAAGGTGCTGGTTTCCATAGCAGGAGGTTGAGGCAGGAATAGCCACCATGGACAGCTCCCACTGAGTTGCTGACAGGAGCGATTTTTTCTTTATATTTTTTTATTTTAATTTTTATTAATTACACTTTATTCACTTTGTATCTCCCCATGGCCCCCTCCTCCTCCCCTCCCAATCCCGCCCTCCCTCCTCCTTCTCCACACATGCCCCTCCCCAAGTCCACAGATAGGGGAGGTCTTCCTCTTCTTCCTTCTGATCCTAGTCTACCAGGTCTCATCAGGAGTAGCTAGCTGCAGGAGCTGACATTTTGTCTCCTGACTTCACAGCCCCCAGGGTGGGAAGGAGGGCTTGAATGCCCTGAGGTGGGAGGCGCTGGCAGAAATTTTAGTGGTCTGCTGCTCAAAGGCTAGCTCTTGGTGGGAGGGGGGTTGTGGTCTGCCACAGCAGGGGACTAGTGGCCTGCAGGGCTGGGGGCAACAGCAGCTGCTGAAAGGGGCGGGGGCTGGCAGCAGTTCACCACAGCCTGGGCATCCAGATGGCTTCCTGCCTGGGCCACCTAAGCTTGGAGGGCCACAGTGACTTGGGCTGGGCTGGGCTGGGATGGCGTCCTGAGGCCTGGGACACTATCTGTGTCCTGGGACACATCCTGTGCACCTCAGCAGGACACCATGACCCAGCACACCCTCCTGATGCCACTGGCTGCCTCAGTGATGAAAGCCCTACAGCCTTCTGAGAAGGTCACTCAGTGAAGAGCAGCATAAGGGCAGAACTTCATCCTGCCCCAGTACGAAACCTGGTCCCAGGGTAGGCGCTGGCTCTGCCTCAGCTGCGGTCACCTTTTCTGACAGACACAGTGGAGATTATTAGAACTGGCATGCCCTCCCCACTTCCTTGTGTGCACACAGGCTCGTCCACCAAGCTATTAAGCCGCAGGCTATTTCCTGTTGAGTCCCTGCCTTTAGTCATGCTGGTGACCACTCACAGGCACAAAAGGCACAATTACTGCTCTGAAAAAGCAAAGTCTCCTCAGAATCCTTGACAAGACTCTGTGGAGCATCTCCTACATGCCCTGCAAATACGAGCTGCCACAACTGAGGGCAGTCTTTGCTTGGTGCACAATAGCAGACTTTCATCTTGCACCAGTGTGGAGCCGAGAGTCTTTTCATGCAGTACAGGCTATGTGTGGTCATCTCTGGTGAGTTGTGGGGATCATCTTTTGAGTCCTTGTTTGGCTAGTTCCTTGGTACCCATGCCACTGATACGTACTGTGATTTTTTTCTACTGCTGCAGCCCTGGTCCTGTTAAAGGTCATCTCAAGGACCACATTGTGTTTCATACCCTTCATCGCCCCCACCACCCAGAATAGCACACTGAGGTCAAATTAGGCACTCATCCCAGGAATCCTGTATGTAATTCCCCTACCACAGAGACCAAACCACCATGCACAACTGTAATTCCTTCTGAATCCCAGCCTAGCCCAGTAGACACTGTGATCCCTTCCATCAAGGGCACCGTCTTTATATGAGGTAATACAGGGCTGAGCACACCTCTGTCTGGATTCTTCCTATTTCCCTGAGTATAGAAGGAGGCATGGTCATGCTTTCCCATGCTGTGCCTAGCACGCTGCCCCAGCAAAGTGGAAGGGTATCCATTTGATGAGATGGTCATCTTACGAACAAAGGCCGAATATAAAATTATTATGTCTCATGTGATTACGTTTAATCGTACAATAACAGAATAACGTTTATAGAGAAAGAGATGTGATATTATTCAGTGTCATCAACATGTACTTTTACACACAGATATGAACCTACAGGCAGGACAACACACATAAGCCCACATACAAAGTGAAAATGTGTAAGTACAGCATTAGAGGGGGAAGTGCTGTCATGGTGTTTCCTGTCATAGTGACATTGATTCTGTTCCTATATTTTGGTGACTATCGGAGTACAAAAAATTGCTACTGCCAGGAACTGACATCCTCAGGGAAGGTCAAATATCAGTGCTAGGGATGCTTTGCCTACCTTTCCTGGACAAACTATGAGTGATGGTCAAATGGGGTATGATAGAAGCAGTATTTTCTTCTTTCTCACCACTCCTAGTCTATCTACACTTGTATTGTGTCATTCTGAGGCACCTCTTTCTGATGAGTGGATAAGTTCCTCTCCCTGTAGTCTTTAGTGGCCAGTCCCACTGTTAATGAGATTTCTGATCCCTGCTGTTTCTAGCTGTCTTCAGGCAAGGACACATCAAATATCTACCTATGCTTCAGTATCACCCATTTAAGGGCCCAATGAAAGAAATGCCTCACACTGAGTGAGTCGCTCACAGAATTAATTGTGATGAAACCAGCCCAAATCTTCCCAGACACATGAGCTTGCTTTGGGTCCCAGCCATCCTTGCCAGACTCCGAGTTGCCCTCAGGCTGTTATAGGGCAGAGATTTACCCCATGATGTTGCAGAGAGGCCTCACCTCACTTCATTCTGAGGATCACAAAGGCATCCAGGCCTCTATCTCCCAGCTTTGGCCCCCCTTGTTCTCTGCTGTGTAAACACCCTTGGGAATGCATAGCTTTGGGGAAGTAGCTGGAATTGTTTCTCACAGACCCTGGGAATCACCTACACTTCTCTCCCATCAGCCCTCCATGTTCCCACAGATGCTATCAACCTTGGGAGGAGGAACACAGTTGATAATGCTGTTTCCTTAGCTCAAATGGCTGAACCTCACACCCTGCCTCATCTTCTCAGATTTCTTACAGCCTTCATGGTTCATTGCTGTCACTCAGCTGGCAGGTGCCATCTTCTACCCCTTGTATATGGTTCCAACGGTTACCATACCTTGTTTTGTGATGTTATCTCTGTGCATCATTAATCTCTTGGCTTAGTTTCGTTGTGGGTTATTAGCTGGTGCGTTCCTACAATGCCAGTGGCCCTGGGTTATAGACTGGACAGTATAAAAGTACATAGATGAAATATACATGGCATGGATGGATTTCAATAATGGCATTGCTGGTTAAGGCTAGCTTGTGAGGTACAGAGACTTCTGGGAGCATCTGCTTTTACTTGTGCATGCCCAGCCGACCTGCCACCAAATAACTATCTGAGGAGATGATCACACTCTCCAGAAATGTGCCAAGCCCCCTGTCCCAATGCGCTGGCAGGTTGTGCAGTGGTGGGCTGGTTTGGTTAGCCCTGCTCTGACCCTGGACTCCTGGTCAAGCCATTCTTTTCCTGTGCAGGAGCTGTAGTCTCTCAGTTACCAGGTTTTCACTGTGTTGTTCACGAAGGGATGACAGATGGAAAAGATGACTGATAACTAAGACTGAGGATTGCTGGCCACTCGTGGCCATGAGGCCACCATACTGTCTCTGTAGTGACTCAGGGTGCTGCAAGGCTCAGCTGTTAATTGTGAAAAACATTAAACCTTTTCCTGGATCTGTCCTTGGAGACAGAAAGTCTAGCATCTGGCACAAGAATGTTTTAAGTGAGTCATGCTGTGTGTGTTTGCATTAACCTAGCCTCCTGTGTAACATGACTCATGAGCATGAGGACCCTGTGGGTGTCGTTTTGGAGATTCTGGGACAACAGGGTGGCTGATGGAAGGACAGGCTTTTATAGCAGGTGGAGGGGTTAGCCACTGTTGTGTCCCGAGCCAGCCATGTGTGAAGGTCTCATGGGCTCATTGTGGGTCTTGCTGGCTGTCCACTATGGAGCACATGTTATATGTGGCAATATTTGGTTACAGACAGACTTGTGTCACTCATTACTGTGAGAATTTGTTCTCTCTACCCAAAGTAGAACCCTTTCTTTGGGCTGAAAGGATGAACTGTGGTCAAACCCAATTAAACATTTGGAATTAGAATTTAAAGTAGAGTTAATTTTAAAGTCCCCTGTACTAGCATTAAGGTCTTTTGTACTAGTGGTATACTGGTGTGTTAATTCTATGTTGAAACTCACAGTTCCGGTTAAATGCCCCCTGTGAATTTGTTTCACAATAAGTTGAACATGTGTGCCAATTTTTGGCCAGCCTTATCTCTCCCAGGATCTGTAGCCTCAAGTCTCTCACAGTAGAAATGGTGTGAGCCTAGCTGCCCACTGCTTCCTGGTTGGGATTCAGATTGCCCAGTTACTAGTGTGTAGGTGGCCATTGTCTGTGCTCCATCCCATGCTGTGCCTTGCCCCATGGATGGTTGCTGGCCAACTCTCAAGGGCAGTGTGACCCTTCAGGGCCTCTATATGCACATGTAAGCCTCGGTGATCTGTTTACTTGAGCGCTTTTTTGTCCTCACCAATCTTGGGCTACCTCTTTCCAGTCCATATTCAGATACAGTTCTGGCTGAGGACCATGCAATCACTCGTTCTCCCAGACAAAGAAGTCGTGGGAGCTTCACTGTGCTTTAGGGGTCAAGCAGACATCCCCAGCTGGATTTTGCTGCTGCTATGACAGGCTAGAGAGAACAACCACAACCTCAGAGCTAGGGAGGACTCACAGGTGGACCCACTCTTTCCTGGGGGGTGTGAAACATGCTAATGGGCACCCAGGCTGTTTGCTCATAGCTGAAGGCAGCGTTCAACCAGTAGGAGGGAGGCTAAAACCAGAGGGTATGGACAGAAAATTGGGAGAGCTGGAGCGATGAAAGCCACAGAGGAAAAATGAGGCGTGTAGAAAGAGAGAGACCTTCATGATGTCTTGTAAACCTGTCCCCTGCAGATTGTCTAGTGATCCTGAACTTTATCACTTTAATGTTCTTATATGTATGCCTGAGAACTTAGCCTCATTATAGAAAATCACAGACAAATATCTTTCAATTAAGAAAGGCCTCAATAGTCCTCATTTGGGCATAATCTTGAAGGAAGAGGCACAAAGAGCCAAGGAACTCTGGTGGACTCCTGCCAAGACAGGTTTGCTTTTGCTCCCTCCCCCAAGTCACAAGAGCTCTTCTAATGCACTGGTCCTGGGATTCTATCTCCCCAACATCTTCACACACTCCAATGACTGGGCATCATGTGGGCCGGTTCACCTGTCCCCACCTTCCCTCTGGTATAGACCTACCTTCTCCTTCACAAGTCCCATCTCCCACATCAGCCACAACTCAAGGATTTGGTAGACATCTCTCATGTGAACCCAGCTTCTCCATGGTTGTTCTCAGCCTCCTAGGAGCATGGATGATGTCTTACACTCCTGTGGGTGTGCCCAGGACTTTGCTGAGAATTGGAGTATATGAGATATTTAGAGTGTATCTCTTGGCAGGAGTGGTTGAAATGATGTTTTCTCACTTAATAGATTGCCACAAAGATCAATGACCAAGATAGGTCAAAGTTCAGATCACCTGCTTCTTCACTTGAGGGTCCTTTACCCGGGCACAGGAAGCAGCCCTTCTCTGAACTCACTTTCAGGAATTGTCTCTCTAGCCACACAGATCTGAGTGCCCACACATGTACTCTGGCTGTTTTCTGTTGTTTGTTGCTGCTGTTTTCTTTTTTAATTTTCTATTCTTTTCTCCCTTAGGATGACTTTCTGTTCTCCCAGGACCCCTTAAAATATCCATCATCGAGAGTCCCAAGTTTCTCCATGAACATGGGTAGAAGGCATAAGTCATAGGGCCAGAGAGCAAGATGTGACCAAAAACCAGGAGACCACAGCTATGATACAGTTTCTTCTTAAACTTCCTGTGTCTGTGGCCTCAGAAAAGTCAGGTGAATTCTTTGGGCCACCATTTCATCTCAGGTCCAACATCATTAGGGTCAGTTTCTCAGTTCTCACCCGAGTATGAAATAAGCCTGGGTAAGAAAATGCTTTGAAACATGACAAGCATCATTTCAACCATCATCACCACTATTTTCACTGTGTGAATGGAGCCCACCAGGTCTGGCTTGTGAGATCTAGAGAGGTCTGCTGGGCTAGCCTGTGAGAATTTCTGGAAGGAGATCCAAAGACTGTGTCACCTCATTTCAGAAAGGGAATTCCTACTTCCAGGCTGAACAGTGAAAATGAACAGTCCTGTGCCCCAGAGCTTGTCCAGGAAAGACACAAATCTCATAAAGATCATGCTTGAGGAGACCATTAGCCCCAGTTTCCTGCTGAGAAAAAATGCTCACTGGCCCTGATGAACACAAAACGCTAGCTAAAATTAGTCTGTGTGAGCCCTTAGGTAAAACTTGGCTGCAGCCATTTGGGGGTCAAACATCCAGCTTTGGTCATTTCTAAGCCCTACTTTGGGTTGGAGAGACCCAGGGTCCACCCTGATCTTGTAGCTCAAAATCAGAAAAACCTTGATTAGGAGTGGGTTTCCTGGATGTGTTGCAGGCCCTCCAGGAGAACACCGGAGCCTTTCTCAACCAGGGATGGGAAGGTGCTGCATGACTGAGGGGTACCGAGGGGTACAGCTGATGGAGCTGGTGTATTCACTGTGGTCCTGAGGAAGGCCAGCATTTGCATCCTAAGATGGAGCCTGCCGTGCTTCCTGGATGCAGGTTTAATGTCATCAAGTGCCCCATGATGTTGGTATGGTCATTTTGTGAGAGGGTCCAGCATCGGTTTGAGGTGGTAATACTGTCTTGGTACACCAGTTATCAGTACTGTGTATCCCATAATGCAATGTGTATGTGTGTGTTCCACAAAAATCATGCCATATGCCTTCATTGGCACCTTCCCAAGCAGGCACTGTGCCTGATACTCATCTCATAGATAAGAAAACAGAACATGGAGAAGTTAAACACTTTTGTGTGTGTATATGCCTGTGTGTGTTCGTGTGAGGAGGCTAGAAATCAATGTTACCTGTCTATCTCAATTGCTGTCCATCTTGTTTTTGAGATGGTGTCTCTTTCTGAATGAGAAACTCACTGACTGGCTCCTTGGACCCACTTGGCTTCACCTCCTCAGTACTAGGATTGTAAGTGTTCGCTGCCACACTTGGCTTTGGGGAGCTAAGGATTTAAACTCATGTCATCATGTTTTCACTCTAAGCGCTGTGCTGACTTAGCCAACTCTCCACCATTTTAAACAATGTTTGAAGCTACAGAGCTATTAAGAGACACTTTTAAAATAGCATTGAAGCCAGTACATACATAGAACTTGGAAGCTCTCGGCCACCATGAGAATGAAAGGCCCTGCCTCATAATCTCACCTTTGCACTTAGCATGCACAGGATCTTCAGGGGGTGTTTTTAGATCGAGTCACCAGTGTGGCATCAAGGTGGGAGCAGAGCATCTGTGGCCCAGCGTGAGAGGGAAATGAGCTGGAGCAGAGCCTCAGGAGGGGACAGTGGTTCTGAGGATGGGGAAGTGGGAACCAAAGCAGGTGAGGGAAGAAAGACAGAGGGGAGAGGTAGAGAAGGACAGTACAGCAAGGGTGAATGGCGTGGCAGGGGAAGTAAGCCTAAAGGAATGAGTACCAGGCCTTAGAAAAGCCTTCATGCAGCTGTGGTGCACACCTCACCCCAGGCAACGACTCCTGGTATTTCCACACTGAGGTGTAGCAGTGTGTCAGGCACCCTGGCTGCATGAATGCTCTGTGGGCAGGCCACCTGATCATTTTTCTAGCCTTGTCCACTCACCTCTTAGCCCTCCTTCCATCTGAGAAAGGAAGTACTTCTGTGGCCAAAAGGACACAAACCCCCAGCAGGTGACACTCAGTATTAAGAGCCCTGTAGACCTAGTGGAATTTATTCCTTGTGAAACTAGGAAGAAGCCCTCATGAGTCCTCTAGTCCTTCACAGACTCAGCCACCATCACAGTATTTTCAGTTGTTCCTCACATTTTATTCCACACTGGTAGGGAGATTCAGAGGTGGGGCACAGGACCCCTGAGCACAGCAACTTTCTCTCAAACACTTGTATAAAATTCCCCACGTGGTCAAGGGAAACAGGCTATTTCAGAAGGCAGGGGGTGGAGAAGGAGGGTGGGAGAACCCTGAGGCCTAAAGCAGGGGAGATTTTAGAAAGTCATCACAGCACAAGACCAGCCAACATTTTGGAAGTGCCGGGTTAGGTTAGTGGGTCAAGGAGATGGGGTTTTAGATATCAGAGAGGATGTGCTGTGTGGTCAGAAAAGATAGGTTTGTGTGTGGGATAAATAGAATAAAATGGCATTTTCACATTTCCTTTTATAAATGAAAATGTCTCCCTTGTAGACATCTTTGCATCTACCATGTTTAGCACAGAAAATTTGTGTGCTTAGGAAGTATTTATTGAATTGGAATGAAAACAAAATTCTGAGACAGATACTCCAACCATTCATGGAGATAACCTAAAACCCCTGCCCAGCTATAGCCTGTGACAGCTCAGTCTCCAAGTAGGTGTCCTAGTAAGGGGAACAGGGGTTATCTCTGACATGAACTCAGTGGCTGGCTCTTTGATCACTTCTCCCTGACAGGGGGCAGGGAGCAGCCTTACCAGACCACAGAGGAAGACAATACAAACAGTCCTGATAAGACCTGATAGGCTAGGGTCAGAAGGAAAGGGAGGAAGACCTCCCCTATCAGTGGACTGGGGGAGGGGCATGGGAGAAGAGGGAGGGACAGCACGATTGGGAGAGGCCTACATCTGGGATACAAAGTGAATTAATTATAATAAATAAAAAAAATTAAAAAGGAAAAAATGAAGATGGGTTATAATTTTGCCTTAATTTAATCCTAAATTTGGTTTGTAAGTACAGAGGCCCAGACAAGTGGACTCTTTACTGGCTCTTTCTGGTGGCTGCTCTGTGCACTTCACAACTCTCAGTGCCTTAAGAGGAAACCTCAAGCCAATTGACTAACTGGACACTAAGGACTGGGTATGACTTCCTGTGTTTGGGTGGGACTTCCTGTGGCTCGAGAGCTGAGGTGGACCAAGCTCCACCCACTCCTTGTACTCCTGAACAAGCAGAGTACAATGTTTGAAGCTGCAGAGCTATTAAGACACACTTTTAGAATGACGTTGAAGCCATGTTGGGTTGAAGCCATGTTGGTGAGGCCACATATGTTGGTGTTTGTGGATCTTTCATCATGTGCTGGTTTGTTTCTCTTAGGAGCCTTCCATGTTCTTGCCTGGTGGTACATGTCTGGCCATCAGTGTCTTCAGGGGCAAGCAGAGAAAAGCAGTGAGAATGATTTTTTTTTTTTTTTGTTTTTTTTTTTTTGGTTTGGTTTGGTTTGGTTTTTTTCTACTTGCTTTGGTCATCTTTTAAATGTCTTCCACTCTCCCTGGTACTTCTGAGACCATATCTATAGCTTAATAATCCTGTTAGAGACTCGGGTGTCCCATTTTTATCCTCTCAAGAGGCTCTTGTCCATGGACAGAGAAGATGACCTAGAATCCCATTCACAGAATATTCTTGGAGGCACTCCATCCTGGCTACTGTGATTGTTCCTCTGACTGTGGCTTCCCCCACCCAACTTCTTCATTGCTTAGGCTCCTTTATTCCTTCTTGGTTGGGTGGTATTCCTAGGTAAACTGCTCATCCATTTGACCCAGTTTCAGGCCCAACCTCCAAGTACCTTAGGAAAAGTATGTCTAGGGTTATGGGGCTTGGAGAGTGGTCTGGCCACCTGGCTGGGCTAGAGGGGGTTCTGAGTATTCCTTATGCAAATTGCTCCCTGTCCCCTGTTTTCAGCCTGCCCTTCAGTCCTACTTTCCATGGATCCTGGGGTGTTCAATTCCTGAGGCTTTTTCACAGCTCAGTGGTGTGAAACGCTGGCTTTTTATTGCTTTCTTTCTCTGCAGGATATTAGGTTTCAGCGTTTTCCACTCTGATGTATTATTTAGCACCCATGCATCTGCTTTGCCTCCTCTGAGATTTTGTTGACTTTGACACCCCTCATCTGGCATCACCTCCTGGGCACTTTCCTTGTCCTTGCAGCCCCCTACACAGTGCCACCCAGGGCTTTCTTTCCACTGGACCCTGAGGGAGACCACAGGGAGAATAAAGGCAGCCAGCCTTCCACACCCATGATCACATGCTCATCAGGAACTCAGTATTTTCTTGAGGCTCAGTGTGACACAATAGCCTGAAACCTGCACTCCACTTCTGCCACGCTCATAATTAACTGAGATCTGGAACCAGGCAGCAAATGCCTCCAAGCCTCAGTTTCCTCTTCTGTAAAATTAGCTGTGTGGATTGATTGCCAAGATCCCTTTGAGCTCAGAAGTGCTATTGTTTATGCAGTGTGCCACATCTTGAGGGGACATTTGATTAACTTGTGAGTTTGGGGAGACTGGGTTCTGCACCTGCCTCCCAGAAAATGCCTGAGTGATGAGCTTGCCTCAAGCAGAAAGATGGCTGGTATGACTTCCGCAGGTTACCTTTTACACTCAATGAACTTCCCAGCAGCCACTTGATACTTTAATTCCTCCTATGGGCACTTCTACATGCAGAACACAAACCTTTGATCATATGGAGTTGCCTGGGCTTTTGCATTGATTGCCTTCGTTTGCTAAGATTCTCTGTTTTCTGGAATGAATGGAGACAGAGAGGTGAAAAAAAAAATCCAAGACTTATTTGGAGAACAAAAGGTGCAATGAAAGGAAGAGGCAGCAAGGCTGGAGGGAAGAAGGGAAGGGGGATATAGGGGGAGAGGTAAAGGAAGAGGCAGGAGGCTTGAAGGGAAGAAAAGAGGGAAAGAGGGAGGGAGGGAGAGAGCTAAGGAGGTAGGAGGAAGAGAGAGATGGGGAGGGAAAAGGAGAGAGATGGAGAAAGAGAGTGAGAGAGAAAAAGAGTGAGAGAGAGCCTTGATAACTATTGTTTCCAAGATCTCTGCTCTCACTTCTGACGCTGAGATTTGTTTGCACACTGGGAGGGCGTGTCAAGCTTCTCTCTAAGGAACCATTTACTAAGGAACCATTTTCTTTGCTTTCCCGTGCTCCACCTCCTTACCAGTGATTGTATGTGTGCTGTGCAGCAGCTGTGGGAGCCAGGAGATTCTTATCTAAAGAATAAGACTATATCAGGAAAGAGTATTTTCACTCTTTAAAGCCTGGACTTGCACCATCTCTACCCAGAGCCTCAGTGTCCCCATCCAACCCCGCCCTCAGCTCCAATATCACTCCCTGTGCAGGACACCTCCTCCATCACCCCAGACTAGGATGAGCTCCACCCTTCTGCTCCCAGATTATCTTGGAATTATATAGTTACACAAGTTTCCTTTAGCATAAATGTCATCTTGAATTTGTAATCATATATGTACAAGATACCCCTGTCTATTTGGTTTGTGGTTGCAAAGCCTGGGCATACAAAACAATGCATTGCCACATATCAGAGAGAAGGCCTAGGTGAACTAACTGTTCCAGGCCTCTGAGGAGCGACAGGAAGCTGCCTACATCGGTGCTATTGATTCTCTCCCTGCCTGTGGAAGAGGCTGTGGAGCCTGGCACAGAGGAGTGAGGTGTTACCCCCTCTATGCCACCTCTTCCTTTGCACCTACTGCAGCTTTTACTCTGATTCAAAGGCGCGAGTCTACTGCTCTTTCTGCAATGTGGATTTCAGTACAAACAATGGTAATACTAACATATCCAAAGCTTATCCCTTTTCGTAAACTTAAAAAGATTCCTGTAAGCTTCAAAGACTCTACTTGGATCCGCTTCTCATGGATCAAAGGGACTCCAGATGAGTACCCCTGTCAACCAACAGCTTAAGGTTTCCCATCTATTGCCCATTCCAGAAGGGTGGAATTTTACTCCCTTTCCCTGGTCTTGGGACTACCCCCCAACTGCCAAGACCATGGGCCTAAAAGCTTCAAATGTACACCTAAAAAAATTTCCATAACTTACTTAAATCTATCTTTTGCGCTCTCTCTCTCTCTCTCTCTCTCTCTCTCTCTATATATATATATATATATATATATATGCTCCATATATATACTAAATATAATGAGAAAAAGAAAGTATATATTCTTAAGAAAACTTAGAAACTTGATTATTAAATATTTACACATAATAGCCAAGCCAGAAATAACCCACCAGTAGAAAAACTAGATAGATGAATTGTACTGTATTTGTATAATGAATTCACAGGCAACCATTTTTTAAAAACGAACTAACTATACATGAAACATGATCAAATTTAAAATCATTGTGCTAAGTGAAGGAAAAACCTCATACCAATGAGGTGATGGTGATGTGTTAATCCACTTATAAAATCCTTGGAAAGGAAAACTAGCCTCATATGGCAGGTACATTATTAGTGATTGCTTAGGAATGAACACATTGGAGTTTTTGAGAAAAAATGAAAGCTTTAAAAACACTCCTAAGTCAATTTTATAGAGTAACAGATATGTTCATAATTGTAGTGATGGTCATATGAACATATTAGAAACTTTAATAATATACCTCAAATATGTCTGTTGCAGTATCCTGCCAAGCCCAGGTGTTTCCTTAAGATCTCCATCCAAGATGGCTTCAGCATGGCTAGCCCCTGCTGCTGCAGCCCAGCCTCAAAGACTACTTCCACTAGGCTTGCAGTTTCCTAGCCACAGATGGTCTCACAGAGCCTGGACAGCCAAGTGAAACAGCCAGCTCTCTCAGAACTTTGCCAGCATCCTAATTTTCTTAGGGTCCCCAAAGATGGCACACCCCCAGTCAGCAGGAAGTAGTCTAAAGAATACAGCACCCTCACTCCTGCCCTCCCATCACCCCTGCCAAGTTCCTCATTTTTAATTAAATAGAAAGGGAGGAACATTAGCATACAGGTGATTTCACTAGCCTCTCCTCAGGGACCTAGCAATGGCTTATGTCACCACCTGCCACCACTGCCAGGTACTCCGGGTTTGCCAGGTTTTTGCTAGGTATAAAAGGACCTCTCTCTGTGTTCCTGGCATTCTCTCTCTCGGCTCTCTGTCCTCAACATCCCCTTTCTCTTTTTCTCCGTGACCCTCTTCTCTGCCCTCATGGGTCTGCTCTTGTCTGTCTGTCTACGTGTCTACTTGCCTGCTGTTACCCCTTTTCTAAGTCCTCACTCCTCTGCTGTTTTCTAATAAATGTCCTTAGACCAGATCTGTTGCAGGGTGTGATTTCTCAGGGACACATCTTGGCATGCTACATCCTCTCCACATCACATTTCATAACAGTCATGGTTTGAATATGAAATGTAACCTGTAGACTCATGTGTCTGAACACTGGGTCCCCAGCTAGTCTTGATATTTAGGAAGGTTATGGATTAGGATGGGGAGCCTTGCTAAAGTTGAGTATGTGCTGGGCTTTGTGGGTATATAGCCTGGCCTTGCTTGCTGTTTGCTGTTTCTTGAGTAAGGATGCAGTGTCATATTCTTGCTCTAATTATCACACCTTCCCTGACTTCTTCCTGGCTAAGATAGATTGTATCCCTCTGGAACTGTGAGGCAAAACAAGTCCTTTATCCCTAGAATTGTTTTTGTTGGAGTATTTCTTTTTATCATAGCAACAGGAAAAGAAACAGATATAGATGGAGAATGGAGTTAGTGGCAGTTCGAGAATCACAGAGGTGTGGTGGTGCCCAATAGACCCTGGGTTAGTTAGTGTAAAAGGGCAAGGCTGGGAGTTGATGACTGGGGGGAAAGGCAAATGCGGAGCTCTTGAGAAAAAAGCATCATTCCCATGGGAGGCACTTATGAGTTGTTGACTGACAGATCCATGCTGAAGGAGCCACCATCGGAGAAAGCCCCCCACCCCCATTAGAAAGATGGTCTAGAGTTCTTTGGGACAAAGCGGAGAGTTGCCAGGAACCAATTGAGAAGTGGTTTGTCAGGGCTGAGGATGTCTCTCATGTGTAGAGTGCTGGCCTGCTATGATCAAAGACCTGATCTCAGTTCTCAGGACTAAAAGATGAGGCTTTGCTTAGTGGAAAGGGGTAACGAGCTCAGGATGGAGTGGCTTGAGATGTTCCCAAAACATAGACACCAAGGAAACAGGCAGACACAGAGAGAGGGAAAGAGACACCAAGGGAACAGGCAGAGACAGAGATGGGCAGAGGGAAAGAGAGGCAGGTGAATTAGTATTTTAATATTTGTACAGCTCGATGCACTGACCTTAAAACAACAGTTCACCTGCCTTGTACATGTACACAAACCTTCTTGGAGCTGTAGGGTCTCATGTGATGGTGACAGAATGATCTCAAGCATAGTCAAGGAGTGACCATGATATCCTCCTGACACTCCAGCAATGTAGGTCAGTCTTTTTCAGTGCATCAGTCTCTCTTTTGTTTGGTTTTTACTTGACATAATCTCTCATTAATGTCTCAGCCTTGAACTATCACCTGTCCTCCTCCTTAACACAGCAAAAAGAGCATCTGATGGAGATCCATGCCTGGATCATCCATCCCCGGAGTGCTCTAGCCATAGTCAGGGCTTGTCTGTCTGAGGAAGAGATGTAAGATGTTATTCATTAGGAGGCAGAGAAGAGGCAGCTCCACTGGATAGCTAGACAGAGCAGGACAGGAGGGTGCAAAATCCAAATACCATGAGCAGTTACAGTTATGGTTGTGAGCACACAAGGGGTGCAGAATTCAGGTCCAGCACAGATAAGGAATGTCTTATGGCAGTCCCCTGGGTAGTGCTGCTGATTCACAACAGCTTCTAGGCTGCTACTGAGAAACAGATCTTAGTGCCTAAGGAATAAGACCCGTGTGCAACAAATGTGACCCCCTCTTGATCTCTCCACTCTGCCATTCAGTTACAACTCAAGACTGTCTTGAACATCAAAGTGAAAGCACCACTCTGGAGCTTATTAAGACAGAGATACTTGGTGCTTATACTGATGGTGTTGTGAGAGTTGAGGTGGGCTTGGAAATAGACATCATGATTTTATCATGGCCCTCAGACTGTGAAGCATGTGGCTAACTCAACCAATTTGCACGTGCTAACTGCCTGCAGTTGACTTTATCTTCCCTGCTTTTCCTTCTGAGTGTTACGTAATTAAAACTGAGCTGGTGGGCGAGGGATTCAAGAGGGGCAGGAAGGGAGCAAGGGTGCAATTAGATGTTTCAACAGTAGCCTGACAGCGGGTTATTTTAGCCTGTAGGGCGGCAGGTGGGGATCCCTTCTGACAGCGGGCAGAACAGCCCATGAGCCACCCGCCAATGTTTGCCCACACGAGACTGACTTTGCTACTTGGTGATGATGCTGTGAAAGCCTGCCTCCCCCTAGCACTGCCTGCTGAGTAATTTATGGGAGCCAGAGGACAAGGAAAGTAATTGGGTTTTGTTTTCTCTTATTGTCAGGTTCATTCTGCTGGTTAGGAGGTCTGGTTCCTGGGAAGTCTACTGCTCTGTCACATTCACAAGGAGAAGAGGAGGATGTTTATAGTCTTCTGAAAAACAACTTCCAAAACTGTGCTTTCTTTCTGCACACAGCAGTAGTTAAAAATAGAAGCCAATTAGCCCAGGAGAGAGTTAGGTGCTGAATAGCTGAGGTATCTGGAAAAAACAAAAAAAGCCCACCCTCTTCGCTATTTTTGGTAAGGGGAGCAGCATTTCCAGCAGGTGTAATTACAAATGTTAAGTCTGAAATCACTGCGTGGAGACCACCACTCACATATGCAATTGGCAAGAGTGTTTTATTTCAGGAAAACCTGCACGCAAGGGTCAAACCATCTCACAAAATGGTGACCTGAGGTAAAGGCATGTGGACCTTTTATAAGAAGCTAGGGGAATTCTAGCAAGGGTTAGGTAATCTAAAACCTCATCAGCTGGGTGCCAGGGAAGTTACAAGTGGTGATTCCTGATGGGCTTGCGTGCAGGTGGTCTGTGGGCTTCACTCCTGTGCCATAAACGTTTAACTATAGGATGAAGTATTGCATTCCTATGCCATGAACGTTTAACTATAGGAAGAGATAAGGCTGCCTGACACAGATGCCCCATCCTGAGTTATTTTCCCATTCTTGTGGTTATCTCTAGGCTGGTCCTTGGGTAGGGGATTTTATGGTCTGTTTCTGGAACAGTTGACCTATGGCCTAGTTTCTGGGACTGATGACTTTTCTTTTAAAGTCAGGCCAGGTCCTAAACTGGAGACAAAATGTCCTCCTCTCACAAACAGTAACAACCTGTGATAACTTTGTTTCTCATAGGCTCATGTGTACCCAGGATGTTTGATGCTGCACTTGAGAGTAAAGGGGATGCTGGCTGGCAGGTGCAGATGGACTTAAACTGTGGCTTTTTAGGTGTCTGAGTGTTGTTCCCACAGAGACACCATGACCCAGGCAACTCTTATTAAAAAAAAAAAAGCACTTAATTGGGGGCTTGCTTACAGTTTTAGAGGGTTAGCCCATGCTCATCATAGTGGAAAGCATGGCGCTGGAGCAGTAGCCAAGAGAGCTTTACATCCTGATCAGCAGGCCGTAGAGAAACACCAAGCTTGGTGTAGACTGTTGAAGGACATGTCTTTTCACTACAAGGACACACCTACAGCACTAATGACACACCTCCTAACGCTTCACAGCAGCTCACCAACTGAGAACCAAGCATTCAAATTTGTGAGCCTTTGAGAGGGATTCTTATTCAAACCACCACTTTTGGCAATGGGTAGTTTCTTGTTACAGCTCCAGGGAAGGATGAAACAAACTAGCCTGTGCTGGGGCCTAAACGGTAAATAACTTCCATTCATTCACTCAGCACCTGTGTGTGTGTGTGTGTGTGTGTGTGTGTGTGTGTCTGTCTGTCTGTCTGTCTGTTTGTGAAGTAGCAGTTTGACTTCTAAACCCTTCTTCTCCTGATCTGGTTATGAGCATGAATCTAAAAAAAGATTCTTGATCCCAAACCTTTTCAGCCAAATAAGTTTCAAGTTCTATCAGTGTTTTTCGAATTTTCCTGGCCAAGAATCACCAGGACGGTGATTATAGGAAGGGCCTTCCACTAAAGACTGGTTCTGATTGCCAGGCCCAGTCTCATCTGCCAGAAACACTGTGTGAGCCAGACAGAGAACATTAATTCAGATAGCTTTCATTTCATCTAGTGTACTCAAAACGAATATCCTTTCAACAAGTAATCAATATCACGTCGCAATGAGAGGCCGCCTGCTCTTTCTCGGGGGTCTTCCAGCCGCACTGTGCATCTGGTACATGCTCCACCACTCACTATGGAGCAGGCATTTTTTAAGTGCCTGCAGCTACCAGGGACCAGGGTCTCTTGGTGGACCATGCTCCCAGCCCTGGAATATGTGCTTCTGACATGTGCCCCAGGAGGTCTGGGAGATGAGGCCTCATGCTTGCTAAGGTGCTCCAGTTCAACACTGGGTTAGAACATTGTGGTTGGGGGTGATATCAGTGAACTATACATAGGTGGAGTCCTTCAGTTTGTAACTAACTAATGTACAGGTATTTTCAGACCTGCTCTTCCACTGCTTATTTCACTCTTCTGTTATCTATCTATCTATCTATCTATCTATGATCTAATGTTTTGAGGCAGGGTCTTACTGGGCAGCTAGCTCTGCCTGACCTGGAGCTCACTGTATTGGTCAGGCTGGCCTTGAACTCACAGAAATTCACTTCTTTCTCATTCTCCTCCATGCCTGTATAACCCCCTCCAGCTGACAATCATAAAGACATAATGGTGCCAAAGATGATCCAAAGAAGAGAATTTTAAGTGATCAAAGGCATATGGAAGCTGTCTGGTGAAGACAAACTCAAAAGAACAAAAGACTTTAAGCTTGAATGAGGAGGCTGAAAGGCAAGGATGATCAAAGTCTGCAGAGCCAGGAAGCAAATGGAGAGGCTGAACATGAATGTAGGTGATCTTCAAATAGCCAAGCACCAGGGAATGATGGGTAGACGGGAATAGGATGCATAGGACAGGCAGGGAGAAGCTGTGTGCCTGGCTATCTAGAGAGCAGGAGCTCTGTCCCCAGGATGCAACAAACTCTGTGAAACACATTCAGGCAGTGTTACAACACACTAAAGTATCCCATATTTCCTTAGTAAACAGTCAAGCCTGTTTTTATAAAGGATGCTTTCCATCTGTCTATCCACTCACCCACCCAGGGCCTATGCTGTGAGACAAATTTTGTTGTAGGTCTTAACTTGCAGAAATTCATTTAATATACACAGTTCTGTGGAGTATATGTTGCCATCTCTACTTCATGATGTAGACACATCCCAAGAAAGGTTAGAGCCTTGTCCGGGTTCATTTGGTAGACACTTTTCTTTGAATGCTAGAAGCATAAACCCTGTCTTAGCCACTTCCTTGTTGCCATGCTAAAATCTTCTTAACTGAGAAAGGGTTTTTCTTGGCTTACAGTTACAAGGTGGTACAGTACATCATGGTGGGGAGACATGGCCACAGGCAGTGAAGGTGTGGCGTTGGCAGGAACAGGAGGCTACCGGTTGCATTGTATCTGCACTCACGAAATGGAGAATGAACAGGAAGTGGTGCCAGGCTATAAAATCCCGATACCCACTCCCCTAGTGAACTGCTTTCTCCTGTGAAATTCCAGCTCCTGAAGCTTGCAGAACTTTCCCAAAGAATGCTGCTACCTGGGGACCAAGTGTTCCAACACTTGAGCCTATAAAGCAGTGGTTCTCAAGATGTGGCTCACAACCCCTTGGGGAGGTAGACCACCAGAAAAGACAAATATTTGAATTATGAATCATAACAGTAGCAGAATTACAGTTATGAAGTGGCAATGAAAATTTATGGTTGGGGGTCACCTCAACATGAGGAACTGCATTAAAGAGTCACAGCATTAGGAAGGTTGAGAACCACCGCTACAAAGGTATGTTTTTTAGGGAGATGCAAACATACTTGTCTATTCCCCTCAGAAAGGGACCTGGCACAGACCAGAGTCATGATTGTACCAATGTCTGCTTTACTGAACCAACAAGTTGTTTTGTTTTCCCCCGTGGCTACTAAAAGGACTATGGCTGAGAGGTTATGGGGTAACCTACAAAGAGCAGGGATAAGTCAAAAGCAGCTGCATCACTGGATAGCTTACCCTAACATTGTGGTGACCCTGGAACCCTGGAGCTCTCTGCCCAGCTTGCTGATGACTCCACAGTCTCAACATTTCTGTTTTCTGGTCAGAGTCTCCATGTGTCTCTCTTTCCATTTCTGTCTGTCTCTGCTTTTGAGTAGGGACTCTCCAGAATCTTCCACATTCCTATTCTCACTCACTCCTGATTCTTTGTTCACCTCCTGATGCTCCAAGACCTTCTGGTCCCTCCGCTGAGCAAATGTTTCAATTTCCGGAGAATGTTGCAATCCTAGGGAGTGCCCTCCCACATTCAAACCACAACAGTCTCCGAAAGGTCTGCACCGAGACCTTTTAGTGGTGCCTGGGACACCAGGGCTCTGCCCTGGTCACTGAATGAAACAGATTAGAAAAGGGAGCCAGGCAGGAGTTCAGCTGGATCTTGCTGTCTTGTCCGTGTGTCTTTGCTATGAGGTGATGCACAAGCAGCCCTCCCCATCCCCGACCAGAGGACCCTGCATCTTGGCCTTTTCAGCTCCAGAGCTATGAGCCCAAACAGTTTCTGCTCATGCTGACTTACCCTATCAGTCATAACACCAAACATGCTGGAAGTTGGCAGGCCATTGGTTGGTTTTAAATCCCGCTCAGTCTTGGAGATAGCTCATTAGTTAAAAGTACTGCACAAACATGGGGTTCTGAGTTCAAACCCCAAGCACCCACATGAAAAGCCAGGCTATCTGCACCCATGTAACTGCAGTGCTATGAGGGCAGCAGCATGTCTTCTGGGCCTTCCAGGAAGCCAGCCAAGCCCCAGATTCAGTGTAAGACCCGGTCTCGAGGGAATAAGGTAGAGAGGGATAGAGCAGGACGCCTTTCTGTGGAGGCACCTGCCAGCAGAGGTGAATGTGGTCCATCAGTTGCAATTCACAACTCAGTCAGAACTCTCTGTGGCCTGGTCACAAGCCAGTGCTTCAAGGAGGCTTTGGGCTGCTCTTCCTCAGCTGCAGGTGTGCTCAATGAGGTTCCCGTGGAAAGGAAGAGAGGCTACCTTTAGATGTGTCGTTAGTAAGAATCACACACTCCCATACTGTTATACCAATTAAGAAAACCCTTCTCAACTTTGTAGTTCATAGTAATGGCCCACATCCTGTGCATCAGTGACGTTGAACCTAGGATGGGATTAGAGCCAGCCTGCCTACCAGCCTGCCTACCAGCCTGCCTACCAGCCTGGGGTCTTAGGTATCTTTGTCAGGTAGGCAGAGTGAGTCAGGGTTTGACATTTTATTCTTGACATTTGGTTGAGATGCCTGAAATATGTTACATGGACCCAAAGATCATTAGAGTCATTAATACAAAACAATAAGTGGTGGCTTTCAACCAAAAGAGGTTGAGGGTTAGACAAAATCACTCAGGGAGACCCTGGAAGGGTCTTCTATTCTTCTATTTGCTTTTGGTAGGTCCCATGTTTGGATTGTTTGCGTATGGTAACATGTCCATCTCGAGCAGCCTCCTCACACATTGGGTCCCACTCTCACTGTCCAGTGTATCTGCTAGAGGGGCTATGCTGTCATAGCAAACGCATTCCAGAATCTCAGCCACGACATGGAATGACTCTATCACCTTCAGTGGCACTGTGTGTGTGTGTGTGTGTGTGTGTAGGGGGTTACTGGGCTTCTTTTGAGAGTTTCTTCTGTAGTGCTCATTGCCATGGACCTCCTGCATAGGTCTCCTGCATAGGTCTCTGTTGTGGGTCTCTGTCATGAGCGTCTTGCTAAGTTCTTGGACATGGACCTCCTACACAGCTACGCTGCAGGGCTCTCTTGCAAGTCTCTTCCACTTGGCCTCACTTTGCTCTCTGGTGGACATGGATTTTCTTACTGCTAGTGACTTGGAGATCTAACCTATTTTCTTCCTATAGCTCTGCCATGTTAGAGCCTAAACAAGAAGCAGGGGAGTAGGATATGGGATGAACACACACCTTTATAATTGACTTCCATCTCAGAAAGGAAGGCACACTGCATTCTATTCATGTTCCCCTTGAGAATGTCAGGTGACCTCCTTCAGGTGCCATAAAAGTAACTTTTATTCACCTGATTTAATTGTCATCTCTGAGGTTTACTGCCTCCATCTACTAACCTAGGCCTAGTCCTGGAAGCTTTTAGATTCCCTACAATCTTGTCTAGGACTAGAATGTTTTCATTCTCTGAGACTTATCCTTTCTAGCTCTTTCTGAAATCTGAGTGGCTGGTTCAACTCATCTCTTCTGGCTCAAACTCCTCTCCAAGCTGACTGATTCAAACTGGCTTCTCTCACTTCTGACTGAATTGCTCTGCTTGACCTCATACTAATTTTGGCAATTTGTTCTAATCTTCTGGCTCCTTCTCACTCTCTCACTTCAACTGCCTCTGCTGACCTGCACTGAATTCACAAACCAACTCAGACCTCACTGTTTCCTTCTCCCCACTAATGTTACCTTCATTGTTTTGAATTAAAGGAGTGTGCTAAGGGCACATTTGTATTCCAGCCAGAGCAGCCTTGTTGCTGGATTAAAGTCCCTCCATAAAATGTCCTAGTTCTGAAGATAGCAAGGAACATACAGATTCTTGGTGAGTAGAAATGGTCTCTTGCTGCCAGATGTGTACTTCGCCCCTCTGTAGCACTACCTTCTCACAGACTTCCCTGAGAAGTCTAACTTGAACTTTGCACCTTCAAGGTAAACCGAAAGCATCTAATTGGCAAGACTCTGAACAGCCCTCTGACCCTGCACTGGCCTCAGGCAGCTCGGTCCAGGATGGACCTGTTGTTTCACCTAAGGCAGGCTGCCTTCTCAGAGGGCTCTTTGTTCTCTGTCCACGGTGCTGAAAATTTGTCCTGTCTCAAGTGTTAGCTCATAGTTAGATGCGCTTGCAGGAAGGGTACTTCTGTCATCACAGAAACAGGGATGGGAGTACTGGCTTCTCAGCCACATAGTGGAGAGGGCTATAGAGCATTAGTTCACTGTGAATACACTAACCTCTGGTTCCCAGTGTTGTGCTAAAGATGCAGACTAATTCTGCTACTGGCTGTGACAGCTCTACTCGATTATCAACTTGGTTGAACCTGACTGGTTGAAACAGCTATACGCATGGCCCTGAGTGAATCCATGAGAGCATTTTCAGGAAGGATACTTGGGGTGAAACATGTGGTCTCATTTCTACTTAGGGAAAAATTTCTCTCCAACCTTCAGCTCTCTCACTGAGCGGTAGCTACAGAGGGGTCTCTGGGAGCTGTGATGTGTTCTAGGCTTTGCTGTATGAGAAGGGCTGAGTTAGAGGTACGATGAAGGGACTTGACAGTGTGGCTCCTGTCTAACCATGGTGAGTAGGCAGAGGGAGGGAGCATGGGGCCTCAATGAGGAAATAAAGAAATCCCATAGAAGTTAGTGTTAACATCTGGAAGAAAGCATATTCTGACTCTAAAAGAGAATTTACAAAAAGATTCCAGTTAGTAACAAAGTGCTGGGGAAAGAGCAGCTTTGCAAGCTCTCAAGCCTGGAGGAAAGGTCACACCCAGTGAAGATGGGAAAGAGATTTGCGGGCCCCAGAAGCTGGGTTGGTGTTTTGTGTGGCCTACTCTCCTGGGACATGCAGAGCACCCATGTGCTCTACCATCATGGCAGAGAAAGCACCATGTGTCCCTGATACTTTAGTCTAGCATTCTGTGGGATGTCTCCATCTGATGCCCAGCTGGTGCTTACACCTTCTAGCCACAAAAACTAAGCAGCTTCAGGAGGCCAAAGGCAAGAACCAAGAATAGACACTGCAAAGTCACTGCCATTAAGTGACCCGGTTGGGTAAGCAAGCCCTGCCTTAATGGGTGGTACTTCAGGGGGAAGGCCTTGCTCCTGCTCCACAGAAATCACTACCACATCATTCAAATGGACCAGCTTGAGATTTGCCCAGTTCTACCACTAGTCATGCCCAGGCAGTGGTGGCAGCTGATTGATGCAGGGTCCAGTGTGGCTCACACAGAGCTGAGCAGTGGCTGAAGAGACCACATAAGTGAGGGGAGAAGAAATCCAGGAAACCGAGTCTGAGGCCATCTGAATTCTGCTGTTCAAGGAAGAACCCATCGGGTCTGCCTGCCATTCAACCTTATGGGTTGGCATGGCTATCGACTGCCATTCAGCTACCTGGAAAAACTTTATTCTGGATGTTTCTACAAGGTTAATATTTGGAGAGGTAGTCTTTGAGCAAAGTAGGAGTCCCTTCCTATTAGGCTTCAAGTTCCCAGTTGAAGGCCTCACCCTTCTCAAGTTTGAGAGCGAATTCCTCCTGGCTCACTGTTCTGGTCAGCTTTGCATTGTTGTCACAAATTGCCTGAGAAAAGGATTGGCCTGACAGTTGTTGGGGCAAGAGTCCAAGATCATGTAGCCATGGCTTTGGGGCTATACTAAGGTGGGGGTGGGGCAGTCATTGCAGAATTAGGTGGCAGAGCCAACTGCTTACACATGAGCCAGTAAGCAAAGGAGATGAGCCAGGACACCCCATCATCTTGGAAGGGGCAGTTTCCATATCCTAAGCACCTCCTCCTGGGCCTGCCTCTTACAGCTTTACCACCTCCTTTCTTCCAGGGACACTTTTACCACCTAGAGACATCCAACTTCCAGACCTGGGGTGTTGACTTTTTCCTGCTCCTACAGTGATCCCCAGTCTCATATGGGGCTGTCCTGTAGGTTAGGGACTTATAAGTCTGCCTCCTTGCTCCATCTGCCTCTCTCTTTGTCTCTCGTGTTGGTTCTGGATTTCTGGGCAAATATGATTAATATATAATGTTTACTGACCAGCAGGGTCCTCCAACAGTGAAGCTGGATGGAAGTCTGTTCTGCCAGCACAAGGTCCTAGGGACAAGGTCCCAGTGATGAGTGGGGAGAGGACAGCTGGCCAGGTGAGCCTTTAATATTTGACTTGGAAGCTACTCAGGATGTTTTTTTCCTGTGCTTTGGCTTATTGTTTGTGAGTAACTGAAACAACTTTTATTCAGTAGAAGGGCATTAGAGTTTCTTTTCCATGGAAGGCATCAGCCACTGGCAGACAGGCTTCCAACATACATCTACCGTCTGCACCAGTCTTTTCTTGAGACTGCCCTAAAGCCTTATCTGGGGGAGTGTCGGACTCACAGAAGCACTACCCAAGTGGTGCAGCTGGGGCCCCAGAGTGCAGAGCTCCCAGAGTGCAGCCCTTTTCTTCTGAAGGCATAAATGCAGGAGATTGCACGGCCCTCCCATACTTCAGCTCACCCACAATGCTCAGGACAACAGCATGTTTTAGAGGTTGTTAAGGTGCCATCTCACTGTGTTCGGTTTTTCTCCATCTCTGCCCTCTCCCCTCCCTCATTCCCTCCTCTCCTCTTCCCTTACCCCTTTTCTCTTCTCTCTGTCTGCTGATATTGATAATGAATGGCCTCCAGGCATAATGATGAGTAATGTCAACTTGACAGAATCTAGAATCCTGTGCGAAAGGGGCCTCTGAGCATGCCAGTGGGGGATCATCACTTATGTGAAATGACGTGGGAAGCACCATTTGATTGTGGATGGGGCCATTCCTGAGCAGGACCCTATGCCATATAAAATGAAAGAAGGGGGATGAGCTGAGCAGGAGCACGAAGTCATTCCATTGCTCTTTTCTGACTACAGAGACCACATGAGCGTCTGCTTCAGGATCCTGCCTCCTCGCCTTCCCTACCATGACAGACAGTACTTGAACTCTGAGGCAGGATAATCCCTTCCTCTCTTAAGTTTCTCTTGTCAAAATGTCCTTTATCACAGCCTCAGGAAAAGGAGCTGAGCCAGCAGGGCATCTTGCGGATTGGGTGAGCACTCTGCCACTCTGTTGAGCCAACCCCTCCCACCCTGACAGCTCTTGCTTTCCCTCATATTTCTCACTCACCGTCTGCTGCTGGCTTCTTTCACAGCACTCCAAGACTTCACATTATCTGAATTTCCTCCCTTGCTCCCACTAACGTTTGACGGTATCCCTTGTGTACATCCAAAGAGACACTTCTTAGAAGTAAAGAAAGGTAAAGACACTGCTAACAGTTGCTCTTCTAACTTTTTTTTCCATAACACTCCTCAAAGACCCACAGAGACGCGCCATTAGCTGTGGGAGAATGCAGAGAGCGCTGCATTTAGACCTTGTATTCTCTCCCACCTCACTGTGGAAGTCAGGCCATGTGTTCTGAGCGCAAGAACTAAATGATTTGAGGAAATTCCGCAAACCGAGTCTGAACACGGTACTCACATCCTACTTGCAGCTTGGAGCTGTGTGGAGACTGGTGAGCGAGCACTGTGTGCAGAGGCAGCCATGTAGTTCGCAGTCGCTGGCTGCTTTGTGTTGGTCGCCTTTGAGGAGGCAGAAATTCCACTGACCATATTACAAGCTTTATCGACTTCCCTCACATCGAAAGGTAGCTTTTGCAAATAGGAGGCCCAAGGTGCTGAACAGTCAAATGACTTGCACAGCTGGAGTGCGCACACAATCTCCCTTGAATGTATTTCCAAGCCTCCCATATAGAATGCCTGACACCCATTTAACCCGGCTGTGCTCTCACCTCCACCAGCTCTCCCTAACGTCATCAATTTGCTGCACAGGATTTTGAAGTCTGATGGTTTATTAATGTGGTATGCGGCCTCTGATCCCTTCGAGAGGTCTAAGACCAAGAGACCCTGAGATGGGGAGGACAGAGGCCACTGTACAAGTCAGCATTCTTTCCTCTCTCATGAAGCTGAGGGCTGACCATGGTCATTCAATGCCTGGGGCACCTAGAGCCTCTGGGTTGCTCTCCTCTCTGCTCCTCATACAGAGAGATTGAGTACACAGGCATCACTCCCAGTTTATTCTCATGCACCGTGTTGTTCAGACCTGGCTGCCCTTGAATGATGAAGGGAGAGGAAAGCTTTTGCACACCCTAGATATCAGCTATCCTTCCATGGTGACCTTCGCAGCCAAAGGCCATTTGCTCAGTATGTACTCTGTGGGGTAATCTCTGTCTCTGGGGGATGTGCAAAAGCAGGGAGAGCAAGGGTACCTCCATAAGCAGAAGGATGGTTGGGGGCAGCTACCATGCACCCCAAACTCAGAAGAAGCTGGCTCCAGGAAAAGCCAGCTGCTCAACTCACTGGTGTTGGGGGACCTCTGCTCTGGCATCTGTAGGCCTGCATTCTGATTTTGGTTTGGTAGGGTGTAGCATCTGGGGAAGAGCTGTTCCCGAGTGCCCTGATTTGTGCCCTGTGGTTGGTGGTACTCATTCCTGGCTCATTTATTTTGTGGGCACGGGCATTGAGGATCCTGTTCTTCACACGGCACTGGGCCTGTGAAACTGCCGCGGAAAGTTCTTTGCTTTCTCTGGCACTGCCTCCTCCACCCATACGCCAGCCATTTTCTACCGCTGTCAACAGAGTACCAGACTGAAACACTGTGAGCGAGGAGGGCTGCACTGCTCACGTGTTGGCAGAACGTTACGGTGGGAGGAGCCTGTACTATGGGAAGCTGTTCACGTCATGGCAGATAGAAAGCAAAGCGCAACATAAGAGTAAGCAGCAGGCGCCGATTTTAAAGTCCGCCACTTCCTCCAGCTGGGCCCCACCACCTAGAGCAGAAGTTAGGGAAGGGAAAGGGAGAGAAAGAGAAGCAGGGGGAAGGAGAGGGAAGGGAGGGGGCATATGATAAAAAGGTGAAAGAAAAAGAAAAACCAAAATCCTAAATCCTTTTCCTCACATCTATTACCATTTTTTTTTTTTTTTTTTAACCAGAGTCTGTTGGTGCTGCCGTCCTCCTGTGTCCACACTGTTTTCTAGGTCAGCACCATCCTTCGCTTGCACACACCTGAGGTTCCCCAGCCTAGCTTCCTATACCTTCCCAACATAGTCTGCAATTACTGTTAGAGGGACAGCTCAGGGCCACCTGAGAACCCACTGAGAAAGCTTTTCTTCAAGTAAGTTACTGACAACTGTTTTTTGGATAAGCCAAGATGAAAAAGAAATCCGCCTTAACGTATCTAACATTCTCCAAGCATTCTGTCACCCAGCCCATGTGTTTCCCTCCAGTCTCTGCTCTCGCCGCATTCACAGGCCAGTGTGTGCACCTCCACCGCTCTTGCCTCAGGGAAGCTGCCTTCAGGCATGGAGGACGCCCCACCATGCTCAGACAGCTTCCAGCCACCCTTCCGATGGTTCTCAAAGACGCCTCCTTTCTCATGCCACCACCTCTTCCCCACTTCCTTCAGAGCACTTCATAAAATTTTCCACTTAAGTTCACGAGGGTTTAATTATGATTATTTAATAACATTTTTCAAATACCGTAGATACATCTAAGAAAAGCATTCCACTTTTGTTCATCTCATCCCACTTAAATAGCATACTGTTTAACAAGCAGAACACAATAAATATTCCCCGAGTGAAAGAGCAGTGAAGTGAATAGAAAATCCTCAGGTGGATGGGAACCAGAAATGGATGTGAAGCGAAGTACGTCTGCGTGCACTTGCTGGTAAACGCAGGGACTGAGAGCCATCAGTCTCCTCTCCCCCCAATCTCTCGCTACAGCGCAGGGACCCAGTGTGCCTGGAGTTCACCCTGGTGTCCTTACCTCAACCAAGCAACGCGGCACACACAGCATCGACACAGCTGCTGAGCTGTTCAGCCTCCGATGCTGCTCGCTGTCTGTTTTGTTTTAATTGATTTATTTACTTTACATCTGACCAAAGTTTTCCCTCCTCTTCTCCCAGTCCTACCCCCAGATCTCCCCTCCCCACATCCCCATCCACTCCTCCTCCCTTTCTCTTCAGAAAACAGGTGGCGTCCCATGGATACCAACGAGAATATAGTTTTAATGCTGTGACACTTTAATACGGTTCCTCATTGTGGTAACTCCCAAGCATAAAATTATTTTTGTTGCTGCTGGATAACTGTAATTTTGCTACTGTTATGAACTGTAAATATCTGTAACTGAACTGTAAATATATACAGGATATCTGACATGTGACCCCTGACCCCTAGGGGTTTCAACCCTCACGTTGAGAGCCACTGCTTTAAGGAATCACATTCTTCCTTATGAAAGACAAAGGATATCTGAAATGCAGAACTTCTGCAGTCCAACTGGAAGGCCCAGTGCCCCTTAGTCAGCTAGAACCTCACATGGCATCTCTCAGCCTTCCTCATTCCAAACGCACGTTTGTTGGACATCCCTCACGCCCTTTTGTTCTGTCATCCTTTGGGCGGTGCGATCTGCGTCCTCTAGCGCTTGGCTTCTCCCTCTACCAGGGGAGGCTGCTTCCTGTTAGCAAGTGTTTGGCGTTGGCATGTGACTTAGTGACATGGAGAAATCAGTTTCACACATGCACATACACATGCACACATATGTATATGGAGTCACATCTCAGGACTTGCTCTTCTTAATAACACTGCTCTGATGTCTCTAGTCTTTGGTGTTTGAAAATATTGTGACGGGGGCTGGAGAGAATTTAAAAACCTGCACCGCTGTTTCAGAGTTCCTTAGTTCAGGTCCCTGCACTCACATCCAGTGTGTTAACTACCTGTAACTCCAGCTCCAGGGATCTGATGCCCTCTTCTGGATTCTGAGGGCACCTGCAGTCACATGCGCGCACGCACGCACACACACACACACACACACACACACACACACGCACAATTTAAAAGAAACAAAAATGAATCTGAAAAACATTGTGACTTATTAATTGACTTCACAATGCACTAACAAACTTCTGTAACTTGCAGTTTGAAAAAAGTTGTAGCTTTGTTGACTCAGGTTAGCTATTACAGATCAAATCCAGTATGCACAGACCACAAGACAGGCATTGGTATAAGGATGCAAGATAATGCTGCCCAGAGCATCTCTCAAAGGATGCTTGACGCTTGTCGATCTCTTTGCTGAGCCATCAGTCTTTGGCAACACTGTCTTCTCAGAATCCCTGAGTGGGACATTTGTGATTTCTGAAGTTCTTCTTGGTTTGTCCAATTGTGGTCCTTAAATTTTGTTTACATCTCTGGCATTTCCTTGTCTCTGGGTGCTCTGTTCTGTATCCTTACCAAGGTCCTTTCCACCCTAGTTCTCCCAGTGGCCAAGAAAATCTGGACACCCTACTTCAAGATTGACTCCTCTGTATGTTCACAGATGCCAGAAGTGAAGCCACTTTTAAGAAATGGTCTTCTAGTGCCCTCTCGGTGATACTTCATGGATGCAGACAGCACCATTCCCAGCACAGCGGGCACAATCAGATCACACATGGTCAGGGAATCGGTTGAGAATTATTAGTAGGTTTTAGTGAGTGCTGGGTGTGCTCCAAGCAATGGCCAAGAAGACAGCTGTTTTCTGTAGAAGGCCTCCTTCCTCCCTGTTAAGCCTATACGTGGCATGCCACAGAGCTTTTGCATATTTGGCTCTTTTTTCTGTGGCCTGTATGCTGGGACCATCAGGGCAGTGGAGGACTTTACTCCTTTCATTGGAGTTTTGATGGGCCACATCAGGATATCTGTGCTATGTAGGAAACTGAGTGTTCCACTCTGTCATTGCTTCAGAAAACAAAGTCTTCCCTGGAAAAATAATCATCATAAAAAGCTTACAGAATGGAGAGACAGCTCAGGGGGTAAGGGCACCTACTGCTCCTGCAGAAGACTCAAGTTCAGTTCCTAGTACCCAAGCTGGGGGACGCACAACTGCCAGTAACCCCAGCTGCAGTCATTAGTGTCCTCTGCTGGCCTCGGTAAGCACTGCACTCAGATGTATACACCCACACACAGTCAAACACACACAACTAATAATAAAAATAATGAACAGTTTGAATGTTTTCTTAGGCACCCCATGAAATAGCTTATGATAAATAAAACACCACCCATAACTTTGTTCAACTTATGGTTTTCCTTATTAAGAACCAAGTGTCCAAGTGAAACTGCTTTACATAGTCTGGGAATGTTATTTTTCAATTGAATAATCAAGTTTATTAAAAATAGAAGACAGTTTGAAGGTGATTTATTAGACTGCCGCTTTGAACTGTTACCATAAAAAGGTCATTTAAATGGTGAAAATGTGCTGCTTTAAAAGCACCTCATCATAAAACTTTAATAGTTGAATATCATATGCCTTTCATTCAATTATTGCACAAGTGAATTATGTATAGGGAGGTACCTGGCGCTTATTTCCTTATTTACATTTATGAGTAGACCTGCATGCCCCTGGCGTGTTTTCTGGGGCAGCAGCTGGAGTGAAGCTGAATTAGAAGAACATGGAGAATTTGAGCAACAACCTGGCACTTGGAAAGTACTGACCTTGGAGGCACATGGTGTCTTGAACTATTGCCGATGTGAAGCTGAAGGCCTCAGAGCCAATATTGTCTCGTTGCCTCCAAGCCCCCGCCCCATTGAAGTGGAGACATGCCACCCCTTGCTTAAGGTCCCATTGCTGTGTCTGTGCCCTCCCACAATATTGCACATATAACTGACCTTGGTCTGTGTGCCTTTTGGTATCTGGGATGCATCCTAATGGCTGCCTGAAGCAGCAAATATAAGGATTCTTCCAGCAGCCAGTCTCCAGTGGAGACAAGTGTACTCACATGAATAAGACCGGCTTCACTGGGCCTGTTTGGGTTTCTGTTGGATCGTGAAGCCAGTCTTATTCATGTGAGTACACGTGTTTCAGCTTCATGTATGAACCCAAGCAGGTCTCCCGGGGGAGCCGAGGCCCAGGATATCACCTGTGCTAATGTTCACCTATGAGAACCAGCATCTCACATCCTTCTGTACTCTGTGTTGCATGGGCTCCGCCTCCTAATTCTGTGTGGTTGATTCAGAATGATGGTCCCATTGAGGCTGCTCAGCAGCTACACTGCCTTATCCTTCCTGGAGGGGCAATTTTGTTCTCCAGTTCTCCCTCTGTTAGGGGAATTCCTAGCATATGTCTGACCAGTTCTCTTTCTGCTCTAGACGTTTGGCTTCTTTGCCTCAGTCGACTGTGTTCTGACTCCCTCTTCCATCCTAGCACCCAAGTCTGCTCCACATTGGATCCACGCATGGCTTTTCTCTCAGATGTGACTATCCCCCATGGAGGCTGATGTGCTGTGGCCTCTGTCAACGCCACACTGCTGACGAACAGAAGGGATGAAGCAATCTTTATTTACGTGTCCTTGGTCCTTTCTCTCCCAAATTCTAACAGAGTACACCTAGAGCTTGTGTCCTGCTGTCTCCAGCTGTGTCTCCCCTTTTTGCTTGGCAGTCCTTTTCCTACTATCCTGTTTGAAGGATATCCTGTTCTCTGAAAATGAGGTTTCCCTACATTAACTCAGCCATTGGGGGAGAGGAGACTGCCAGAAAGTGTCTTCTCCATGGCAGCCTTTTCCTGACAGTAAATCTTCCCTTTCCAGACAGTCCCTCCCATTATTGCCCCAGCCCTAAGGCACCACAGCCTCCTGCTGAGGTCCTAGCTTCAGAGAAAGGCACACCTGGGAGATGGGGGTGTCAGCTTACCGCAGCCTTTCTGCATCTGAAGCTGGGAAGCCCTTGCCTATCTCTACGATGCCCCATCTGGTCTGACTTCATTGATAGTTAGCTCATCGTCATTTTCATAACAGCCCAGCCTTTCCGTACAAATGAGGTCACACGACCTCTGCGATGCATGCATTAATATTGATGTGAGACAGCTTAGGAAATACTAAGATGTAAAAAGTGATATACGGGCTGGGGGGGGAAGATGGCGGCGCCGGGACAACTCTCATTCTGACCAGCAGCACAGCAGGATTGGCACAGTGACCAACAATCAGAACTCTCGGCCATAAAACACAAGTGATTGTGTTTCCCAGGTGAGAGGATACCCCACGGTGGGGATTCAATCAGCTTTAACTCACCCGGATAAACCAAGGAAGAGATCCCAGTTCCGCCAGGCACTTGGTCGCCAGCCCAGAGCCACAGGCCAGCATGATCTGGTCACTGTCCCAGACTGAACTGTGGGCCCCACAACATCAGAGACTGGAATTTCCAGTAGAGAGATAACCTCACAGTCCAGGGAACGATTGGGACCGACCTTAGGTTACCCAGACATCCTCTGGAAAAGACTTGGGTTCTGAGGGCACCCCAGGAGCCAGCCCAGAGCCAGAGCCGGGGACCCAGGCGCCAACACAGAGTCCTGCCTGGGTGCATGATTCGCTGCCCCAGATAGAACTGTGGGCCCCAGAGCACCAGAGACTGAGTTTCTCTGTCGGGTGCAAACCCACGGGGAGGGAAACTGCTGGTCTGATCTCAGAGCACTCAGCCGATACCACCACCCCGAAAAGGTCTCAGGAAAAATCACCCAGTTTAGGCAGACGCCCAGGCTCCCAAAGGCCAGAAAGGCAGAGCCACATGTGTCTGTGCCTGTGGGTTCTACTCGCCATCCCAGATAGAACGGCGGTCCCCAAAGCAAAGACTGCGTGTCCCTATCAGGAGGAAACCCCACAGCGGGGTGGGGGGATCATCAGGTCTAACGCTCAGGACACCCAGCACCAAAAGACTTTCTGGATTCACGCAGACTCTAGGCTCTAGCCTTCTACTGTAGGCAGGAGTGCTGTGCTCACCCGCTATTATTAAGTACCACTAGGGCACTGGGGCACACAGCTGCATCCTCAGACCTAAAAAGCCAGAGAGCCATTGCAGGAACCCTCAGACACTGTGACAAGGATCAACCAGTTATCCCTAGCTAGACTGACAAAACTGTGGACATCCCTGGTCCTTCAAGAGGGCTGCACCCAAAAATTACACCTTAAGAGCAACAGCTGATGCTCACTAAATTCAGAGCAAAAAACCTAGCAGCAGGACAGCCATAACCAGGACCTCTCCTGATGAGAGGAGAGCCTTCCTGAATACCACAGTTACCATACAGGTCCATACACCTGAAGGGAACTGAGACAATTCCTGAGAAGCACCACTATTCAGTTGACCATACCCAAAAAGCAGAGGAGAACTTCAGAACCCCGCAAGTGGATTCTCCCCACCCCAGGACTCAACAGGCACCACAAATTAACAGACAGCACCTGAGACAGAGAGATGGGTAGAGGCCAGCAAAAAAGCACAACCAACAAAAGGCAAAACAACATGGCATCCCCAGAACCCAGTTATCCAGGGCCAAGTAGCCCTGGAAACCCTAACATAAGTGAAATTCAACAAGAAGATGACCTTACATCTATGCTAATGAAGAGGTTAATGGAGGAAGTAAAAAAAAATGTGTAAAGAATTAGGGGAAGATATAATAAAACAGATTATGGTCATCTGTAAAGAAATACAGGAAGATGCAGCCAAACTGTGTCACTGAAAGAAATGAAAGAAACAGAGGAATGTTCAAACAAACAGATGAAGGAATTGAAGGAAAAACAGGAAAATACAGTCAGACAGGTAAAGGAAATCAACAAAACGGTTCAAGATCTGAAGATAGAATTGGAAGAATTAAAGAAAACACAAACAGAGGAAATCACGGAGAGGGAGAACCTAGTAAAGAAAACAGGAACTACAGAGGTAAGCATAACCAACAGACTACAAGAGATGGAAGAAAGAATCTCAGGTGTGGAAGATACAATGGAAGAAATCGATGTATCCATCAAAGAAAACAATAAATCTAAAAAATTCCTGACACAAACCATCCAAGAAATCCAAGACAACATAAAAAGACAAAACCTAAGAATAATAGGAATAGAGGAAAAAGAAGATTCCCTCCTCCAAGGCCCAGAAAATATTTTCAATCATTCATATAAAATCATTGAAGAAAATTTTCCCAACTTAAAGAGGAAGCCTATAAGAATACAAGAGGCCTACAGAACACCTAATAAATTAGACCAGAAAAGAAAATCCTCCTGTCACATAATAATCAAAACAGTAAGTATACAGAACAAAGAAAAAATACTAAAAGCTGCAAGGGAAAAAGGCCAAGTAACATATAATGGCAAACCCATCAGAATCACATCTGACTTCTTAACAGAAACTATGAAAGCCAGAAGGGCCTGGACAGATACCATACAGACCCTAAGAGAACACAGATGTCAGCCTAGGCTACTGTACCCAGCAAAACTCTCAGTCCTCATAGACTGAGAAAACAAGATATTCAATGACAAAAACAAATTTCAACAATACCTACACACAAATCCAGCGTTACAGAAGATACAAAAAGGAAAAATACAACCCAAGAAAACTAACTACTTTCAAGAAATCATAGGAATAACCTCACTACAGCAAAACAAAAGTAGCCAAACATACAAACACACTACCATGGCCAAAATCAATATCAAAGGACCTAATAGCCACTGGTCATTAATTTCCCTCAACATCAATGGACTCAATTCTCCAATAAAAAGACACAGACTAACAGA
This sequence comes from Meriones unguiculatus, assembly GCF_030254825.1. NCBI lineage: Eukaryota > Metazoa > Chordata > Mammalia > Rodentia > Muridae > Meriones > Meriones unguiculatus. Next base: position 15,120,571 of record NC_083368.1, on the reverse strand, counting down.
ATGGATGCGTAAACAAGATCCAACAATCTGTTGCATACAAGAAACACACTTAAATTACAAAGATAGACATTACCTGAGAGTAAAGGGCTGGAAGATGGTTTTCCACGCAAATGGACCCAAGAACCAAGCAGGAGTAGCCATCCTAATATCTAATAAAGTAGATTTTCAACCAAAATCAATCAAAAGAGATAGAGAAGGACACTTCATACTCATCAAGGAAAAAATCCACCAGGAAGATATCACAATCTTGAACATCTATGCCCCAAATGCAAGGGCACCCACATTTGTAAAAGAAACTTTAATAAAACTTAAACCATACATAGACCCCCACACATTAATAGTGGGAGACTTCAACACCCCACTCTCAACAAAGGACAGGTCAACAAAACAGAAATTAAACAAAGAAACAATGTATCTGACAGAGGTCATGAATCAAATGGACCTCACAGACATCTACAGAACCTTTCACCCAAACTCAAAAGAATTTACCTTCTTCTCAGCACCTCATGGAACCTTCTCCAAAATAGACCATATAGTTGGTCACAAAGCAAGCCTAAACAGATGAAAGAAGATTAAAATAATCCCTTGTATCCTATCTGATCATCATGGACTAAAACTGGACCTTAATGACAAAAATAGCAAAAGGCCTACACACACAAGGAAACTGAACAACTTGCTTCTAAATGACAGCTGGGTCAGAGAAGAAATAAAGAAAGAAACTAAAGACTTCCTAGAATTCAATGAAAATGAAGGCACAACATACCCAAACTTATGGGACACAATGAAAGCAGTGCTAAGAGGAAAGTTCATAGCACTAAGTGCCTTCAAGAAAAAATTCAAAACATCTCATGCAAGCAACTTAATGGCTCACTTAAGAGCCCTAGAAAAAAAAAAGAAGCAGACACACCAAAGAGGAATAGATGGCTGGAAAAAATCAAACTCAGGGCTGAAATCAATAAATTAGAAACAAATAAAACAATTCAAAGACTCAATGAAACCAAGAGCTGGTTCTTTGAGAAAATCAACAAGATAGACAAACCCTTAGCCAAACTAACTAAAAGGCAGAGAGAAACTATCCAAATCAACAAAATCCAAAACGAAAAGGGGGACATAACCACAGACACTGAAGAAATCCAAACAATAATTAGATCTTACTTCCAAAGTCTATATGCCACAAAATTTTAAAATCTAAATGAAATGGATAATTTTCTTGAACAATTCTACATGTCAAAGCTGAATCAAGACCAGGTAAACCAATTAAATAGTCCTAAATCCCCTAAGGAAATAGAAGCTATCATCAAAAGTCTACCATGCAAAAAAAGCCCAGGGCAGATGGTTTCAGAGCCAAATTCTACCAGACCTTCAAAGAAGAGCTAACACCAATACTCTTCAAACTTTTCCACAAGATAGAAACAGAAGGAACACTACCAAATTCATTCTATGAAGCCACAGTCACCTTGGTTCCTAAACCTCACAAAGACCCAACAAAGAAAGAGAATTTCAGGCCAATCTCCCTCATGAACATTGATGCAAAAATACTCAACAAAATACTTGCAAACCGAATCCAAGAACATATCAAAGATATCATCCACCATGACCAAGTAGGCTTCATCCCAGGTATGCAGGGGTAGTTCAACATATGGAAATCCATCAATGTGATCCACCACATAAACAAACTGAAGGAGAAAAACCACATGATCATCTCCTTAGATGCTGAAAAGGCATTTGACAAAATCCAACATCCATTCATGTTTAAAGTATTGGAGAGATCAGGGATACAAGGCACATACTTGAACATAGTAAAGGCGATATACAGCAAGCCTATAGCCAACATCAAACTCAATGGAGAGAAACTTAAATCATTCCCACTGAAATCAGGGACAAGACAAGGCTGCCCACTCTCTCCATATCTCTTCAACATAGTGCTGGAAGTCCTTGCTAGGGCAATAAGACAGTTGAAGGAGATCAAGAGGATACAAATTGGAAAGGAAGAAGTCAAATTATCACTATTTGTAGATGATATGATAGTATACCTGAGTGACCCCAAAAACTCTACCAGGGAACTCCTACAGCTGATTAACACCTTCCGCAAAGTGGCTGGATACAAAATTAACTAAAAAAAAATCAGTAGCCTTCCTGTATACAAAGGACAAAAGGGCCGAGAAAGAAATTAGGGAAACAACACCCTTCACAATAGCCACAAAGGACATAAAGTACCTTGGTGTGAACCTAACCAAGAAAGTCAAAGACTTGTATGAAAAAAAATTTCCAGTCTCTGAAGAAAGAATTAGAAGATGATATCAGAAGATGGAAAGACCATCCATGCTCATGGCTTGGCAGGATTAACATAGAAAAAATGGCCATCTTACCAAAAGCAATCTACAGATTCAATGCAATTCCCATCAAATTACCAACACAATTCTTTACAGACCTTGAAAGAAAAATTCTCACCTTCATATGGAACAACAAGAAACCCAGAATTGCTAAAACAATTCTCTACAGTAAAAGATCTTCAGGAGGTATCTCCATACCTGATCTCAAGCTGTACTATAGAGCAATAATACTAAAAACTGCATGGTACTGGAATAGAAACAGAATGGTGGATCAATGGAATCGAATAGAAGACCCTGACATAAATCCATACACTTATGGACACCTGGATTTTGACAAAGATGCCAAATCTATTCAATGGAAAAAAGACAACATCTTCAATAAATGGTGCTGGTCTAACTGGAAGTCTACATATAGAAAAATGTAAATAGATCCATACTTATCACCCTGCACAAAACTAAAGTTTAAGTGGATCAAAGACCTCAACATAAAACTAGACACACTAAACTGCTTAGAAGAAAAAGTGGTGAATACCCTTGAACTCATTGGCACAGGAGACAACTTCCTGAACAGAACACCAACAGCACAGGCTCTAAGAGCAACAATTAATAAATGGGACCTCATGCAACTGAAAAGCTTCTGTAAAGCAAAGGATACTGTCCTCAGAACAAAATGACAATCTACAGATTGGGGAAAGATCTTCACCAACCCTATATCTGAGAGAGGGCTAATATCCAGTATATATAAAGAACTAAAGAAGTTAAAGAGCAAAAAATCAAGTAATCCAATTAAAAAATGGGGTACAGAGCTAAACAGAGAATTCTCTGCAGAGGAATATCAAATGGCAGAGAAACACTTAAAGAAATGCTCAACCTCATTAGCCATCAGGGAAATGCAAATCAAAACGACCCTAAGATTTCACCTTACACCCATCAGAATGGCTAAGATCAAAAACTCAAGCGATAACACATGCTGGAGAGGTTGTGGAGAAAGGGGAACCCTCCTCCACTGCTGGTGGGAATGTAAACTTGTACAACCACTCTGGAAAGCAACCTGGCGCTTCCTCAGACAACTGGGAATAGCGCTTCCTCAAGATCCAGCTATACCACTCCTAGGCATATACCCAAAAGATTCTCAAGTACACAAAAAGGACATTTGCTCAACAGTGTTTGTAGCAGCCTTATTTGTAATAGCCAGAAGCTGGAAACAGCCCAGATGCCCCTCAGTGGAGGAATGGATGCACAAATTGTGGTATATCTACACAATGGAATATTACTCAGCAATAAAAAACAAGGAAATCCTGAAATTTGCAGGTAAATGGTGGGATCTGGAAAAGATCATCCTGAGTCAGCTATCCCAGCAGCAGAGGGATGCACATGGTATATACTCACTCATATAGACATATAATATAGGATAAACCTACTAAAATCTGTACACCTAAAGAAACTAATCAGAGGGAGGACTCTTGCTAAAATGCTCAATTCCTATCCAGAAAGGCAAAGAGGCTGGACATCAGAAGAAGGAGAAAAGAGGGAACAAGTCAGGAGCCTGACACAGAGGACCTCTGAAAAGCTTTGCCCTGCAGACTATCAATGTAGATGCTGAGACTTATGGGCAACCTTTGGGCAGAGTGTAGGGAATCTTAGGAAAGAAGTGGGAAACAGTAAGATCTGGAGAGGACAGGAACTCCACAAGGAGAGCAACAGAACCAAAAAACCTGAGCACAGGGGTCTTTCCTGAAACTGCTATTCCAACCAATGACTATGCATGGAGATAACCTAAGACCCCTGCACAGATGTAGCCCATGGCAGTTCAGTATCCAAGTTGGTTACATTGTGATAGGAACAGGGACTGTCTCTTACATGAACTGATTGGCCTGCTCTTTAATTACCTCCCCCTGAGGGGGAAGCAGCATTACCAGGCCACAGAAGAGGACAAGGCAACCACTCCTAATGAGACCTAATTGACTAGGATCAGAAGGAAGGAAAAGAAGACCTCCCCTATCAGTGGACTTGGGGAGGGACATAATTGGGACGGGAGGAGGGAGGAAACGGGGGGGGATACAAAGTGAGTAAAGTGTAATTAATAAAGAAAAAATTTTGTGGGTAAATGGAAAAAAAAAGTGATACACTGTGTTGTCTTTTTTTCCCCCTTAGAACATGTGCTGCACATAGATTCAGAACTCCTTAGAACCTTTGTTGTTCTTGCTCTTATTCCTACCCAGCTTTATGGACTTGCTTGGCTTCACCTTCCATTTTTTGTTACATTAAGTGAGAAACCACTGATGAAATGTTTCCCATAACATATACCAAAAAAAGTGGGGTGAACATAGCAGAAACACCAGACTCACACTTCCCATGATCCTTTGCTTCTCTCTTCCTCTTCCTCCAGCCTGAGGCTGAGAGCTGAACCTTCAATGAAGAAGTTTCACTTCTGCTCTTCAAAGAAGGACCATTCTTTTCAACACTCTGAATCCATGGAGGATGTGGTGAGTGGGTTCTAAGTTTTCTTTCAGGGCTGCAGGCCCCTGGTAGATATGAGCCTTCTCTCATTTGTGGAATTTCTAATCTGGGTTCTGCTATGATAGTTCACAGGATGTACCATCACCCCAAATTAGTCCACTTAAAACGGAGCAGTGGGGAGTCTGACCTAATATGGTGGTATAGTAAGGGGACAGGATTTCCTCTGGAAAACAAGACTCAGTATGAGGGACATTGAGCACACTAGAAGGTCTGTCTGCTGGCTTTGGGAAGGAAGGCTGCCCTGTGTAAGGGGAAGCAAGCCCACACAGCCAGCAATATGGCAGGAAGGACCTCATGTCTGTAACCATCAGGAACAGATTTTGTCACATTTGATCTCCAGATGAGAACACAGCCTGGAGAACACTTGACTTTGAGAGAACTTGGGCATGGGACAACCACAAGTTTGTACCTCTGCCCCACAGAGCTCTGAGCTGATCAATGGATGTGGCTTCAGGCAGCCAAAAGCGTGCGGTCATAGGTACACCACAAATGAAAATCTGTAAACAATGCTGAAGTGAAGGAGTGATTCTCCTGGCTACTCAGTGGCTACATGGGCATTGTGCCAGTCAGTACTCAGGCACTGGGCAGGAGTATCCACCCTGGGTTGTGGATAAAAATATGGTGTTGTCTTTAAGGAATGCAGCATTTTCTGTCAGGTTATTCAAATAAACTTGCAAAACTTCTTGCACACACCCCCCCCCAGGACGTTGTGGGTGGATTGTATGAGGCAGCAGCAGAGCGAGCCCCTTGGGCTACAGAGCTTTTGTTCTCAGCTCCTCAGTGTCCTTGGTGCTGAGCCCAGAAGTGGGCTGGCCCTTTGTTCAGGAGCCTGTGGTATCAAAGTCCAAAGCTGGGCTCCCAGGAGGGGTGCCCATGTACATTCCCAAGGCCTATGGCACTGAAACAGAGGGGCAGTGGTGTCTGTTCTCATTCCCAGATGCAGGGCTCCATCTTTCCGTCCTTCCAAACTTGGCATCTGGAGAGAGGATTCAGAGGGAAAACAGGTTTTAAAAAATGAAATCACTGTCAATATTTCATCAACGTCTGGTACTCCAGTGCACAGGTTCATCCACTGAGCCTAGATACCAGTGTTTACTCTTCCCAATCCATCTTTAAAATCTGACTATTGGTTTCTAGATCTTTCTGTTGGTAACTGGCTGGTCTGGCATAGATTCAGAAAGCCACATGATGGGATTTGGGGCATCCAGGTCATTAACTTGCTGTACTGGACTGACAGTCTTCCAGTAATGGGAACCCAGACCACTTTGGTGAATTCTCATCCAAGAGTCTTGCAAGCATTAGTTACTGCTATACGTGGTCGTTGTCAGACCTTTAGAAGATGCCAGAGCAGAAAAACATGGTACAATTCATACTTATAGAGTATAAAATGCAAACACAAGAGAAGTAACTTCATTTGAGACACAGGTTCAACACGATTACAATGCTTTGTCTTTGTGGACCAGGACAAAATGTATCCATGTGCAGCTGAAACACATAGGCATGTTGCTCAAATGGAAGTAGATGCACCCCTACTTTTCTTATCTTACTCCCTTGTAAAATTGTCTTTACTGTTAGAGCAGGGGGTGCGTTCATTTCAGTCATGTGGTCTGAGCTTACCCAGCAAAATAACAGAAAGTTTTCGTTAGACTGTAACTGAATGTGTGCTCCCCACCTCTCCCTGTCAATGGAGGCTTCAAGTAGATGTTTAGTATCTGTCGGATGCCATCTACTCGTGTGTGAATATCCTAAGTTCCAATAGCACAGTCATCCTCATGACTCATCAACAGAAGGGAGTGGTGTTTTGGAGGCTTGTCTCGTGTAAGGAAGGGCTGCCCCTTGGATAGGTAAGGCTAAAATTCAGTGCACTACAGGGGTGTGTGGGACAGGACTTGAAGGAGATGGGCTCTCACATTTTGGAGGAATGAAGTCTCTTCAGTGTTGTAGAAATTGGGATCATCAAATACACTTTAACTGCAGAAGAGAGCATGTCAGTTAACTTATTGATGTGCTCACCAGTTCCCTTGACTTGGTTTAAACAGAATTGCATGTTGGTGGATCACAAAACTGAGCACTTTAGAGGATTCATGGCCAAATAATGGAGCGAAATGGGAAAGCATGATCTATTGGAAGGTTTTAGTGTTTTCAACTCTAGCAGATTAATTTTCACATATATGAGGTGGGACAGCTCAACTCAACCTACAACAAATGTGAATTCTAGAATATTAAAGTTCCCAGTACACACAGGAAAGAGAAGTACAAAGTCACAGCATTTATAAACAGCTGTCCATTATTCTTGGCACTGACCAAAGGGAGCATCAACAGGAACTGGCCTGACCCCTCCATGCTGTGATTGTCAGGTGAAGATTGTCAGTGACATAAAGGACAGAGACATTTCTGTCACTATTGTTTAGTTAGTTTGTGTATGTGTGTGTGTGTGTGTGTGCTTGTGGGTGTGCATACGAGTGTGTATACATTGTATGTGGAGACTGGAGTATAACCTCAAATTTTTTGCAGTCACTATGAACTTTTTGTTTTGAGACAGGGTCTCTTGTTGGCCTAGAATTCTGTGAGTAAAACTGGGTTATGTGGCCAGCAAGCCTCTAGGATCCTGCCTGTTTCCTCTTCCCATCTCCCATCACTGGGATTACATGCACACTCCACCTTAGAGCGCTTTTTTCATGGGCTTTTAGGGACCAGACACAGGTCCTTGCAGCCGTGACATAAGCGCTTTACCCACTGAGCCATCTTCCCAGCCCCAAAGTTAGTCTCTAAACAGCCAGAAAGACAGCTCCCAAAGTTGCTTTGTGAAGATGCTTCATTGGGCTGTCCTTTTATCTTTCCTCTTCCTGCCTCTTCTCCCTCTCAGTCACGTGTGTCCTGAAAAAGGACCTCATTGCCAGAAGCCTGAGACTCTGATGCTCTTGGTCTTCTGCATCCTGAGAGATTATTGCTATTTCCCGTGCTGGGGAGTCTGCCCATGATGCTCCTCAAGAGAGGTAAACTATTGACTCCCTTTAAGAAGACTTCCTGTTGAGCCAGTAAGCTTCATCTAGAAGAAGACAGAAAAACTCACACATACAGTGATCCTGAGGTTTGTGGCAAATGTTATAATCACTTGACAATTACAAATTAGGTAAACTTTAAAACCACTTTCCAAAGTAAAATTATGTTAAAACTTTAAAGTGATATCGGTAGGCATTCAAACTAAGCAAACATTCTTTTAATAAATATTTGAAATGTAGCATTCTTCTCTGGGTACTGAAACATCAGGATTACAGGATAAATTCTGCCAAGTAGAGGATATTTTTAGTTCTCCTTTTATTTTAAAATGACAAAAATTATCATTATGTTCACAGGTAGATTTTTTTTCTTAAATGCTAGATATTCTAAAAATACTGTCTTTTGTAAGACAGAATTCATAAAATTCTTTGGAATATGATCAAATTTGGATGCCAAAAATCATTGACCTTCTCCGAGTCATCTTCTTCTACTAAAAAAATACAGATGTAAGCTTTAAAATGTTGAGATATTCCAAAACACATTTTTAACTTAATAAAAAAATAGGTTTTATGAAGTTATTTTATAAAGTCAGGAGACGCTTCATTTTACTGCATGGAGGGAATGAATGTCTCCTCTTTATTTGTTGCATTTTCGATAATTGCCATTATCACAGTTATTTTCATTATTGAAATTATTTTTTAAAGCTTATATTTACTGTGTGTGTGTGTGTGTGTATGTGAGTACACGTGTGCATGTATGCATGCTCTAACACAAGTGTGGAGGTCAGAGTTCACCTTTATTATTGGTTCTGGGGACCAAATTCAAGTCACCAGGCTTTCACAGTCAGCACTTGTACTGTCTGAGCTGACATGTCAGCCCTGAAATCCTTTAATAAGAATATTTTCACTGGAGAACATTTGAACCCTAACCTTTAAGCAATTTTGAAACACACAGCAAATTGCTATTAATTATAACTGCCTTTCTGTGCAATACATCAGCTCATTCCTCCTACGTACTTGGAATTTGGTAACTTTGGTTAGCCTCTCCTGCCCTCCCTGCCTGCCTCCTGCCTCTCTAACCACCACACTGATAAGTAACCAAGATGATGAATATGTGCTTAATAATTCCACAATGTGGAAAACTCTCAAAACATTACATAGTGTTTCACTGTTACGTGGCATTAATTGATAGTCAAAATTAAGAACTTAAAAAAGACTTAGATCTCATTTTGAAGAGAATATAAAGTTTTGAGGATGTGTTTACTAATATAAGTTTATGACTGTGGAGCCTGGGGCTGAGTTGCACCTGAGGGTCCCGAGGAACACTGCCCTGAAGGGAGGGACAGATTTTCTCTGAGAACAGATGTCAGCATCAAGTGTTTCTTACAAAATTTTGTCCATTTTCTTCCCTCCCTTTCCCTCTTCTCTTATTCTCTCCTCTCCTCTATCCTTGCCTTCCCTCCATCCCTACATCTCCTTTCTCCTTGTTTTCTCTGTGTCTGTGTTTTTTTTTTTCACACACAATAAAGTTGAAATATTTTTGTGCAACATAATAGTTGATTTTTAATACAGATTTATCATGGTATAACTTACATATCATTAAACTTACCCACTTTAATTACACGACACAATCAGTTTTGCGAATTGATTGAGTTGTATCAGATACTGCCATGACCGTTTGTATTTTGATCCCTGCAGAGCATTCCTGACAATCAATTGTCAGTTCTCTCTGCCTTCTGCAGGCTTGGGCTTCACTGATTTGCCTCCTATTTTGTAGACTTTTCTTTTATTTCCTTTTATTTGTAAACCTAATTGGTAAGTAGCATATCTATGTAATCCCCACCTCTCCCACCTCCCTGTAACTCCTCCCATGTCCCGCCACTCTCTTCCTCTAAAATTCAAGATCTCCCCTTCACTATTGTCACATATGTATGTATATAAATACAGATGTAGGTATGCACACTTGTGTATTCCACCGACTGAGTCCTTTGGGTTTGAACACCCTTTGGGAGGTCTTCCTGACCCTCCCTCCCAGCAGTCATTGCTCACCTGTAGCTCCCCATCTAGGGCTAGAGCAATATGGAATTTCCCCGGCCCCTGTTGGCATGTCAGCTGGTACTGTCGTTATGCTGGTCTTGTTCGGGGAGCCAATCATCGAAATGTTATTTGTGCGGTTTTTCTTGACATATCTAGGGAACACCATGCAGTAGCAGGTGTATTCTCACGCCAACACATTAGAGAAAGTCTCCCGTGCTTGACATTGAGGTCTTGGTTAGACAGTGCATGGTTTTTTAGGGACGCGCTATCATCCCATGTGGTGTAATTCCATTAAAATGGAGAGGAACACATATATCCATACATGTGTAAATATATATGTACCTGCATATACATTTATGTATACATAAGATTGTAAAGTAATGTTTCCCTGTGGCCTTTTCAATTATCCTTAATGTCACCTCTCCTTTCTTTTTTTTCCTGCCTAGTAAAGTCTCCCCATTTTCTCATCACCCCCTTTGTAGCACCTGTTTCCTAGTATCACTCTCACTAGAGTTCCTTCCTCTCCCCTCCACATGGTCCACTCTTACCTCCCTGGCTTCTTCAAGTATTTCAGGTTATGTGTTCACATCTAAACATTTGGAGCTAGGAATTGCAGATAAGAGAATATGCACTGTTTTGTCTTTCTGGGTCTTGGGTATTTCACTCAATATAATATTTTCCAATTTACCTGCAAATTTCATAATTTTTCAAATTTCATAATACCGAATAGGATTCTGTTGCACACCTGTATCAGAATCTTATTATTCATTCATCATTCAAAAGACATTTAAGTTGTTTTTGTTTCCTAGTTATTGTGTCTAGAATGACAATGAATATGGCTACATAAGCATATATGGAGTAGGCTGTGAAGACCTTTGGACATACACCAAGAAGTGGCATCGCTGGGTCATATGGGATGTTCTACTTTTAGCTTCTGAGAATTCTCAACACTGACTTCCATAGTGGTTTCACCAGTTTAAAACTTTACCAGCGTGAATGGGGGATCCCCTCTCCCTATGCCCTCACCAGGATTTGTGGTCAGTTGTTTTTTTTGTTTGTTGGGTTTTATTTTTTTTAATCTTAGTTACTCTAGCTGATGGAATCTCAAAGCTGTTTTAATTTGCATTTCACTAATTGCTAAGGATGGTGAACATTTAAAAAATATTTCTTAGCTATTTTTATTTCTTCCTTGGAGACACACCTGTTCAGATCCATTGACCAGAGATGTGTCGTGTCTGAACTGTTTGTTTTTGAGTTCTTTATGTATTCTAGATATTACTCTTCTGTCAAATGTACAGCTAGAAAAGATCCTTTCCCAATCTATGGGTTCCTTCTTCACTTCCCTTTGTTGTAGAGAAGTATCTATCTTCTTGTTTCATGAACTCCATTTATCAGTTGTTGGCCTTACCTGAGCAAATGGTGTCCTATTCAGAAAGTCTTTTCCTGCATCTGTGTATTGTTGGGTACCATCTATGCTTTCTTCTAGAAGTTTCAGCATTTTGAGTTTCATGTTGATGTCCTTGATCAATTGAAATTTATTTTTGTGCATGATGATAGCTATGAGTCTAATTTTATTCTTCTTAGTGTGATCATCCAAATTTCCCCAGCACCACTTGTTGAAATTGCCATCTTTCCTCCAGTGTATATTTTTGACATCTTTGTTAAATACCAGAAGGCTGCAAACCAATATTTGGGTCTTTTATTCTATTAGTTTGCATGCCCATTTTTATGACAGTATCATGCTGATTTTATTACTATTGCTTTATAATATATCTTGAAATCTTGTGTTGTAATTCTTTTTTATTATTATTATTATTTTATCAGTTACATTTTATTAACTCTGTATCCCAGCCGTGTCCCGATCCCTCATTCCCTCCCAGTCCCTCCCTCCCTCCCTCATCTCCACCGTGCCCCTTTCCAAGTCCACTGATAGGGGGGACCTCCTCCCCATTCATCTGATCCTGTTTTATCAGGTATCTTCAGGACTGGCTGCAAAGCCCTCCTCTGTGGCCTAACAGGACTGCTCCTCCCTTCGGGGGTGGGGAGACCAAAGAGCCAGTCATTGAGTCCTTGTTCCCCTCACTTTGGGAAACCAATTGGTTACTGAGCTACCACAGGCTATATCTGAGTGGAGGTTCTAGGTTATAACCATACATGGTCCTTGGTTGAATGTCAGTCTCAGAAAAGACCCTGTGCCCAGATATATTTGGTCCTTGTGGAGCTCCTATCCTTTCCCCAACAGACTAACTCCCCTTCTTTCTTATGATTCCCTGTACTCTGCCAAAGGTTTGGTCATGAGTCTTTGTATTTGCTTTGAAAACACTGCTAGTTAGAGTCTTTCAGATGCGCTCAGTAGACTCCTGTCATACGTTCAATGCACATCCCATCTGTCTTTCTAAACAAGGATTGATCATCTTACCCCATGTCCGCTCAATTGATTATCTTTTTTAGGTGTATAGATTTCATTATGTTTATCATATCTTATAGGTCTATATAAGTGAGTATATCCCGTGTTTGTCTTTCTCCTTCTGGGATATTTCACTCAGAATGATCTTTTCTCGGTCCCACCATTTGCCTGCAAATTTCATGATTTCCTCCTTTTTGATTGCTGAGTAGTATTCCATTGTGTAAAAATACCACAATTTCTGTACCCAGTCCTCCGTTGATGGACATCTGGGTTGTAATTCTTACATCATTGTTCTTTTTGCTTAGGATGCTTAAGGTATCTGTAGTCTTTTGTTGTTCCACATTAATTTTATGATTGTTTTTCTTTTTCTGTGATTCGGTTCATGGAGATTTTAAACAGAATTGCATTAAATCTGGGAATTGCTCTTGGTAGGATATTCATCTTCACAATGTTAATTCTACTAATCCACAAGCATGAGAAGCTATTCTATCTTTTAATGTCTTCCTCTGTTTATTTCTTTAGAGATTTAAAGTTTTATTGTAAAAGTCTTTCACGTCCTTGGATAAATTTATTCCGATATTTTCTTTATAAGGATATTGTAAACATCAGGATGTCTACGATCCTTTTTCAGCATGTGTACTGTGGATATAGAGGGAGGCTCTTGACTTTTGTCAGTTGGTTTTGTATTCTTTCCACTTTGTGGTGGACCCTTTAGGAGACGGAGTCTTGCTTAAGAAAGTGAGCCACTTGGGACAGGCTATGTGGCTATATAGCCCAGCCCCACTTCCTGTTCATGCTCTCCTTCTTGACTGGGACTTTAAGGTGACCAGCCAGCCTCCTGCTCCTGCCACCATACATTCCTTGTTTCTTCAATACTTTTATCACCATGACGGGTCATATTTCTTTGGATAAACCCTTTCTCTCTTAAGTCTCTTTATCTCTGCTACTATTTGTATCATGTTTGCATGATACCTACAGATAAGAAAATTTTGATTTCTATGTTTTCAGGTCAGACACCTCTTTTCATTTTTTCTTGGCTTTGTTCAGGAATTACTGTGTTGAATATAAGTTCAGAAAGCAGCATTCCTGTCTTGTTCTGAATCTTAAGGGAAAAGCTTTTCATTTTTCCCTCAGTGTGATGTTAGCTGTGAGTTCTAGAGAGGAAGTTTATAACAAACACTTATCTTGAAAGGCAGAAAGCACCCAAATAAGCACCACAATACCGAATCTCAAGAAATTAAAAAAAGAAGAAACCGAATGTCAAATTCTTAGCAAGAAAGAAATAAACAGAATAGAGACTAAAAAGTAAAAAGAGCAGTGCAATAAAGGCTCAGCACTGGAAAAAGATAATCAGAATAAGAAGAAAAGAAAGAAGATGCAAACAGAACCAGAAATGGAGAGAGGGACAGTGCAACTGTTACCACAGAAATACAAAGATCACAGGACAGTCTTAGAAACAACTTAGCCCACACCAACAGATTTGACAAAAGCCTATTTCTAAAAGAAATATTTCTAAAAGAAATAGGCTGCTGGACTCATATCATCTACCCAAACTGTTGCACAAAAACGTAGAAAAAAAGTAGTGAGCATTGAATTGATCATTATGTTGATTACTTTTTTGTCAGCTAGATACAAGCTGAATAATCTGGGGATTGTTGAGAAAGCACCTCATTCAGAGCAGTGTCTAGATGTGGCTGTGGGGCCATTTTATGATTAATGATTGATGGGGGAGGGTCCAACTCATTCGAATGGGGCCACTCTTGGCATGGTGGTCCTGGTTGTAGAGGAAAGCAGGCTGAGCATGCAATGGGAAAGCGAGCCAGTAAATATTCCTCCACCATGGCCTCTGCCTCAGTCTTTGCCTCCAGGCTCCTGCCTGAGTTCCTTCAGTAACTGACTGTGATCAGAACATGTAAGTCAAATAAACTTTTTCCTCATCCAAGTTGCCTTTGGCCCTGCTATCTATCATAGCAACAGAGCCCAAAATAAATCAGTAGCATAACATCCCACCAAAGAAAAGCCCAGGACCCAAATGGCTTCACAGTCAAATTGCATCAAATGCTTTAGGATGCAGCACTAACCCTTCTGAAACTATTCACAAATGGAAAAATGTCCTTTTGAACTCATCCTAATGATCAACACTGACACCAAGGCAGTGGCACAAGAGCACCAAAGGATAGAAGGGAGGAAAAAACAATGAGTCAGGATCCTTAATGAACACAGGTACAACATTCTCCAGTGAAACGCTGGGCAAAAAACCTCAATATCATGTTGGAAATATCATTCTGCACAACTCAACAACTGGGGAGGTGTATAGCCTCAAACCAGCATCATGAAACCAGCATCAAACCACCCCTACACAGATAAACATGGCAGATCATGCTAACAGTATCGAGAATAAACACCTACAATGTGGTTTTGTTTCTTTTTGTCTTGTCTTGTCTTGTTTAGTTTTTTGAGACAGGGCCTCCCTGTGTAGCCCTGACTATCCTAGAATTCACTACGTAGACCAGGGTGACCTTGAACTCAGAGATTTGGGATTAAAGGTGCATGGCACCACTGCCTGGCTTAAAATAAGACTTCAAAGACTTTATACTTAAAAAAAAGTATATGTGAATCATACATCTCACAAAAGATTTAAAGGGAGCTGGAGCTGGTCCAGAGGTTCAGAGTGCTCACTGCTCTTTCAAAGGACCCAAGTTCAGTTCCCAGCACCCACATCTAGCAGCTCACAACTGGCTGAAACTAGTTCTAGGAGTTCTGATCCCCTCTGCTCAATTCCGAGGACATCTCAGTGTGTGTGGTATGCATGAACTCACACAATCACACACACACACACAAATACATTTAAAATGTTTGTTGCATTTTATGTTCATGAGTTTGGTGGTTTGAATAAGAATATCCCCCACAGGCTCATATATTTGAATGGTTAGGGAGTGGTACTATTTGTTGGAGTTGGTGTGGCTTTGTTGGAGGAAGCCTGTCACTGGGGGTGGGGGTAGGCTTTGAGCTTTTCAAAAGCTGGAGTCAGGTCCAGTCTCCCTTCCTGATGCCTGTGGATGGCAGATGTAGACCCCTCAGCTCCTTCCCCAGCACCATGGCTGCCTGCACACCACCATGCTTTCTGCCATGATGACAATGGACTAAACCTCTGAAACCATAAGCAAGCTCCATTTAAATGCTTTTTATTTATTTTTTTAAATAATAACAGTTGCCATGGTCATTGTGTCTCTTCACAGCAATAGAACAGTGACTGAGACAATGAGTTTTTTGCCTGCATGTTTGTATGTATGCTCATCATGTGCATGCCTGGTACCCACAGAGGCCAGAAGAGGCCATGTAATCCCCTGGGTCTGGAATTACAGACAGCTGTGAGCTGCCATATGGGGATTAGGAATGGAATCCAGGTCCTCTGGAAGAACAGCCAGTGCTCTTAATAAGACATCTGTCCAGCCCTAATTAAAAAACACATTTAAGGACGATTTAAATGCAACCTATCTAGAGTACTTACAAGTCAACAAGAACAACAAATAACCCAGTTTAAAATGGGAAAGGCTTAGAGTAACAGTTGGTTAAAGGAGCTGTATAGATGGTGGATGGAAACCTCTGAGAACCATTAATCACTGGGGGCTAAAACAAAAGCCACTCCCACTGAGGATGGCCCGTAGTAAAAATTACAAAACATTGGCTCATATGCAGGTAGACTCCAGCTTCATGCATTGCTGGCAATGTAAGATGGAATGGCCAGTTTGAAGAATGTTTCTGAAAATGGTGAAATAAATTCCTGCAAGCTCTTAGGATTCTATTTCTAGGAGTCAATTCAAAAAATAAAACTGCATGCACTCATGTTGTTGGTGAATGCTCACTAGAAGCACTACCTGAGATGTCAGACTGATATTTACCAATAGGTGAGTCCAGAATTTGCATAAGGTGGGATTCTGCTCAGTAATAAAGCACTGTGTTACTGATGGGGATGCACGTGGACAGGGCAAATGGAAGCACAAAGAATCTTATTAAATGTGAACCAGAAGAGGCAGAAAATAGCCTGTCTATTTGGCCATGATAAAACACCATGACTTAAAGATAACTGGGGAGCAAAGGGTTTATTTGGCTTACACTTTCACATTGCTGTTCACCATTAGAGGAAGTCAGAACAGGAACTCTAGGAGGAAAAAACAAACAAACATGGAGGCAAGAGCTGATGCAGAGGCCACGGAGGGGTGCTGCTTACTGGCTTGCTCCTTACAGCTTGTTCAACCTGATTTCTTATAGAACCCAGGATGGCCATCCCAGGGGTGGCACCATCCACAACTGGTTGAGCCCTCCAGCATCAATCACTAATTAAGCAGATGCCTTATAGGCTTGCAATACAGCCTAATCTTATGCAAGAATTTTCTCTCAACTGAGGCTGCCTCCTTTCTGATAACTATAACTTGTGTCAAGTTGACATCAAATTAGCACACAACCCTTGGCTGCCTAGAACAGAGCCTAGAGGCCTTGACTGACTGCAGGGTGGGGAGTACTGACTTCTGGGGTGGTGGGAACCAGGACAGAGGTAACTATAGAAGGACCTCAGCTGTGTAGGTTAGCTATGGATCATTGGTTTGCACACATGGTAGTCAAGAGGATAAGGTTTAGATGATGCCATGGATATGCCTTGTTGCTGGCACCCTAAGTTAGCCTTGGCACCTTCTGCAACATAGATGCATGATGGTGCTACAGTCAGGTACTCTTGAAGACTTCCTGCCCATTTCAGTGCAGCCCACTGTTGGATTTGTAGCTAAGTTCACAGGTACTAAAGACCTCATTAGTGCGCAATGTTTCTCATTGTGAAAGCAGCTTTCCTTCAGGCAGTCATTAACCATCCCTGTCAGAGGCCACCTCTCATGCCAGCTGGCTACCAATCTCAGAGGGCTCTTGGGCCGTTTATTACCGGGCACAACATCTGCTCATTCTTTTGCCTTCCCTGCTGTGTGAAGCAGAGGTAGAGCAGGATACCGGGCCTGCTGCGTCGGTCTCTTATCCTTTGTCCCTGAGCTGCTTCTACAGCTCAGAGCTAATATAAACCTGACCTTATCCTTCCCTCTGCAGCTGGAAACAAGAGAACAATGGCAGGCGGAGGCTTTCCAGGGCGCCTTCCAGCAGGGCTCTTCACAAAGTCAAAGTGCCTCACCTCCTTCAACAAGAAGGAGCAGAGGAGGCAAGGCAGGCCCTGCACTCCGTGCTTGGTGGAGATCAAATGTTCCTTACCTCCCTGACCTATGAGAGAAAAATTCTTCGTGCACTCAAGCATGTCAGGGAGAGATTCACTGTTCTAGTTTCATCCCCTCGCTGCGATGAAACACTCAGAGAAGCAACTTAGGGGAAGGAAAGGTTTATATGGTTTGTATGGCTTATGCTTCCAGGTCACAGTTCATTATTGAGGGAGGTGAGGAAGGAACTCAAGCAGGAACCTGAAGGCATAAACCATGGAGGAGCCCTGCTTACTGGCCTGCAAGGTGTGGGGTGGGGTGCTGGGAGTGATGGGAGCATGGGTGGACTGGGTGGGGGTGGGGCTCTGGGAGTGATGGGAGCATGGGTAGACTGGGTGCTAGGAGGAGCTCAGCTGCCTACATTTCGAGAGATGGCTGCTTTGCATCCATGGTAGGGAAACAGAGAAGGCTCAGATGTTGCAGTGTATATATTTTGTTGTTGATGTCGCTCTATGGTGGCCTTGGCACCAACTTAGCTTTTTGAAATGTGCACCTACAGACGAGTTCAGAATTTGCTCTGTGTGGGCCTCTATTCAATAATAAAGCAATGTATTCCTGCCATGGTCCCATGTGGGCAGATTTCCAATACAGGCCAAGCAGAAGCACGAAGAATCCTTATTAGACATTAACTAGAAAGTAGCTTTTGGTTGCCTAGGACAGGGCCTGGAAGCCTTGGCTAAACACGGGGTTCAGAGCTTCCGGGGTGATGGCAACATCGACTGAACTGTAGGGCCCCGTGAGTCTCCTCACAGGTTCAAGGGTAGACAGAATTCTTCTCTCACTGATCAGGAAGAAAAGGAAATCCGATCTCTGCCAAGCAAGGAGTGTGTACAGGGCCCGTCTTGCCCCCTCTGTTCTTTCTTGCTGACATGTGGCACTCTGCCT
The DNA here is from genome assembly GCF_030254825.1 of Meriones unguiculatus. NCBI lineage: Eukaryota > Metazoa > Chordata > Mammalia > Rodentia > Muridae > Meriones > Meriones unguiculatus. The sequence goes on along the minus strand of NC_083368.1, from coordinate 15,102,138 downwards.
GTGGGTAGAATGCTGCTAGAGGGCTGAAAGCCTCAGAAAGCCTCCTTACTGTCATCCTCAGCTAGCCATTTTATAGAGCCAGGACCGCCTGCCTAGGGAGGGTGCTGCCAGTGTGTTGGTTCCTCCTGCTTCAGTTAATAGTCAAGACAGCCCCCACAGTCATGCCCCCAGGCCAGTCTGATCCAGGCAGCTCCTCAACGGAGGCCTTCCTCTGAGCTGACTCCAGGCTGTGTCAAGAAGGCGTTGCAGGTTGGTAAGTATACTCACTGTCTTTGCTTCTCCTCTCATTATCTGTTTTCAAATAGCCAACAAATAGAAGTGCTAATCCCATCTGCCCCTCCCCCCCAAACAGTAGAGTTGACCTCTGGCTTAGTAGTATCATGAACATACATTTTTCAATTCTGAACCTATTCCTGTGTGACCCAAGGTAATCCAGAGATTTGGGGGATTTTTTCCCCACTATTTATTTATTTAATCATTTATTTTGCTTTGTCTGGCAATCCTTCAGGGGACGAGCTGTCATTTTGATCTTCTAGAATCTGCATGAAACTCCATGACAATAGTATATCAGACAGAATGTTAAAAATAACTTATAAATATTGTGATTAATGTTGTAGTCCACATTCCCTAACCCACCGAAAAGAGAGTGAATGCCGGTGTTCATAAATAATAGGAATGATTTATTCATTTTTATGATTAACTTAGTATTCTGACAGTCAGGAGCCTGCATGGCAAACAGAATGAGAAAACATAACCAAATAATTTATCATCCAAACCAGGGTGAGAGAGCAAGGGGCTATTAATCACGCTGCAGGACAGAACGTGTGGGGCAAACACAAGCTAACAGAGTGGCCCAGACGGGCCCTGGCTTGCCTTATCTCCATTTGGCCATCCAGCTCAGAGGCAACTCTCAGAGCATGCGCTTTAATTGGCTTCTCTGACGAGCTGTCTTGGGCTCTAAGGAGACCTGTGTGGAGGTGGCGGTGGGGAGGTTTATGGCAAGGAATTGGTAGGAACAATGAGCAGGTGGGCATGAGAGAAAATTCTAGATCAGAGTAGAGGCCTCCTGCGTGTAAACCCATACAGGCCCCTCAGAGGGGTGGGCTGAAGATGAAGGTTGGGATTCAAAGATCAAGGCCAGGGCAGCACTGGATCCTCCTGAGGAGGAGCTTTCAGCAACTTGGCCAAAAGCTGCGTCCCACAGTTGTGCCTCTGGTGGGGTCTGTGTCCTAATCCTTTCCCATAAGGACACCAATTTGGTTTTACTTGATTCACCATTAAGTGATTTTATCTGGGGACAGCAGCCTCTGGGATGCTTAGAGACTACAATTTGCCCCCGCCTTCCTCCCCCACCCCCCGTGTGGTTTATTTCACACACCTGTGACTGAAGTCATCTATCCATCAGTCCCATTCCCTCTTCATCTCTGCCCTCCCTGGCTTGGTCCCTGTCTTCCAGGGGGTTTCAGAACTTTGAGCAGCTTCCACTGATAGAGCAGGGGGCATAGGACAGCTGTGCACACACCTCCAAGAGGATCTGCAGCTGGAGGTGGAGGTCTGTTCTTTCCAGCCCATTCCGTGTGCCCCCTCCCGCTGCATGCACACCCTGGGCTGAGCTGAGTCAGGGGGATTGGTTTACAGCCACGCTGATACCCCTGCTCTGTGGCCGATTGAAGTTCTCTGCTAGTGAGGATTCTGCCGGTGATGGAACTACTGAAGATGAAGAACAGCCTCCAGGGGTAGCCAGTGCCCCACCCCTGAGTATCTCCGAGGGTAAGAACTTGTCGGCTCACACACAGACTGTTTATGGACCAGCCACCCTGCCAGTGGGACTGCCAGACCATGAGGGAAAGGTACACACAAGACATTGTCCTGGTCTGAGCAGCAATGCCAGGGCCATGAAAGCCAACCAATGTGCCTCAGGAGAAAGGCTGACAACAGAGGCAGGCAGCAGAAACCTGAACTAAAGCTACACCGCCCCTGTGGGCTCAGTGGCTCCTCCAGTCCAGAAGGTGTGTGTTATTCAGTAGAACCTAAAGGCTCTGCCCAGGGCCATGCTTCCGGGGACCTGTTCTTTTCTAAGCAGCCACTGCCAGCATTTTCAAATGAAAAGGGCAAAAATCGTAATGGAGACATTACTCCAATTTACTGATGAATAACGAAGGTGGCTGACACCATATAGACACTATAACCAACCACAGCAAAACGGTTGAGCTGGGCACAAAATCCACCACTCAAGAGAGTCTTTAGGCTTGCCTCTCAGTCCTTCCTCCCTAGCCACAGCTGCCAGCCTGAGCTCTGGGGCAGCGGTTGTATTTGTGTCCAGCTGCATGCTGGGAGTGAGGCTCAGGGGACACACAGCTTTTCCGGTCAATAAGGAAAATCCAGGTGGAACAGTACTCACTCATGCGTGTTCCCAGTGCAGGGGCCCCTGAGTGTTCAGAAGGTGCCTTTGAGCAGAATATGATTTCTGCTTAACAAAATGACAGAATTTAACTTCATAATGCTCCGTTTTGAGAGCCAGCTACTTTCCCTGTGGGAGGGAAGCTGCCCAGAGCTCAGGCAAAACATCCTATTCAGACTGCAATTTGTGAAATCATGCTTTCTATCAGCTACCTCTGTCCACCGTGCCTTCTGGGCTTGGGTTGGGGGATAAGGGTAGAATTGGAAGTGGGAAGCACTTTGAACTGCACTGGTGTTCCACCTATAAGGCTCCGACGTCTTGGAGAAGGGCTGATGTTAAGTCAAAACAGCCTGTCTGTACAACTGGAATACCTGCTCATTCCACCCTCCATGTGCTGTGATTATTGGCTTTCCCTGGAGACAGGCACAGACTTGTTCTCTGCTTGTGCTTTCTCTCTCAGAAGAGAGAGCAGGGGTGAAGGCCATGACCTCTGGTGCTGCTTGCACATGAGGTCCAATCCCACCCTTATAACTAAAATCCCTGACACATTTGGCAAGGTCTTTGCTGTTTTAACCCTTGATTTCCATGTTTTTCTGTTAATATAATAATAGAAACCGTCCTTCAAGGCACAACATTTAGACAATGCCTGGGAGACATTCAACATGTAGTAACTGCTTGGTGGTGGATGGTGAAGCCAAACCATCCTTAAAGGCAAAAACTGGGGCTTTGCTCATATTTTTTTGGTGTCCAGCAGAGGAGTGGTCCATGTCTGGTGAGTACTGGTTGAGCTGATGAATAGGCAGTCACTGAAGATCAATGCGGACAGATGTGCATATTCTACTACCTTCCACGATGATATCAGCATGGAGCAATGAAAAAGAAAATCAACGAGAGGAAAGGGAGTGTTGGTTGCCTGGAGGCTTTCTAATGAGGAAGTCTTGACATCTGTAAAAGTACTTAGTTTTAAGATCTGCAGAATCTGTTTGTGGTGGTGCATGGCTGTAATCCCAGCACTCTGGGAGGCAGAGGCAGGCAGATCTCTGTGAGTTTGAGGCCAGCCTGGTCTACAAAGTGAGTCCAGGACAGTCAAGGCTACACAGAGAAACCCTGTCTTGAAACAACAACAAACAAAACACCAACCAATCAACCAACAACAACAACAACAACAGGAAAAGATCTTCAGAAATACACACATACCTCAGACATACTGAAAGGTCCAGAGAAGATCAGACCCAGTGACGTAATATGGATTTTGACACTGGACTTCTGAGCTCAAATTGTAGCACTTCTGTGTCATGGTAATGTGACATTAGCTTTTGACCCACCATCTTGGAGTCACAGTTTCCCTATTTGAGACTGTTTCCCAGGAAGGAAGATTAAATGGTTACTATATACCCAACACTTCACTATTAGTTACCATGGTGAGTCACTGTGGCAAATGTTCGCCATTAAATTTGGCCATCATCTCAATGATGCCTGCACGGTCTGCCTTTAGCTGTGGGATCTAAGCATCACATGAAATCAGTATCAGTCCCCAGGTCTGATATCACTGTGACAGTGAGCGTCATGTGTTGGTTTAATGTTCTTTTAAAATGTGTACATCTTACCCTTGTTCATTCAAATGCTGATTTCTCCCCCACCCTCCACTCTCTGGTTTCAATCCTAAACATCTTGTCTTAACTTGGTGTAAACTTCCAAAAAAAAGCAACTAGACACAATGTTGAACTGGGAGGAGCCAGGGGCTTGAATGAAATGAGTGGGAGGAGCTAGAAGGCAGGAAATCAGTGGGAGCAGAAAGGGCAAGAGGAGAGCTTGGAGAGAGCTGGAGAAGAGATCTTGGAACTATGTGGAGAGATGGATTGGACCTAAGATATTACAAAAAGCAAGTATAATGTGGGAAACCTAAATGTTAGGAAACTATGAGGGCTTGGAGGTTTAGGATGGAGTAGCTATTGCCCAGCATTGTTCTAGGTTAACTAAATAAACCCAGTGTCTGTGTGGTGATTTGGTTATACAGCTGCTTAGGATTAACAGCAGCATTACTAAAAGATAATTATTAGTAAATATACACCACCATTACAACAGTCATGCCTGGGAAGTAATAAGAGGACACTGACATAACAGGGCAACAGTGTGGTGGGTTAGGGGCTGAGGAGAGGTCAGAGATGGTTTTTCTTTCTTTCTTTCTTTCTTTCTTTCTTTCTTTCTTTCTTTCTTTCTTATTTATTATTTATACAGTATTCTGCCTGCATGTATGCCTGCAGGCCAGAAGAAGGCACCAGATCTCATAGATGGCTATGAGCCACCATGTGATTGCTGGGAATTGAACTCAGGACCTTTGGAAGAGTAGCCAGTGTTCTTAACCTCTGAGCCATCTCTCAGATGTACACCCTGCACTGGTGACAGGAGAGCTCTGCTGGGCAAACCTGTGCAGGTAAAATAAGTGAGGAAGGTAAGGGAGAGAGATTGTTGGTCTGACTATAGTAGATGCTCCATAGAGTAAAGAATCAGGACCAGAGGGCCCAAATAGTAGAAGGCCTGATCAGGGATGTTGTAGGGAACACAGGCCTATTGATTTTGTGTCCTCAAGTGGACAAGAATACCATTTGAGAATTTCAGGATGTAAATAAAGCCTCGAGTATTATGCAGTGTGATTCACTTGGAACAGAGTGGTCTGCCTGCTTTCCTCAGAGACCCCATGCCTCTTCTTCCTGAACAAGCTTGTCTGCAGGGCCTGCTGAGCAGGCAGCTTCTGGGTCAATCCAACCAATGGACTAAATGTTGAACATTGGGTTTTGGGTGAGGCTCTAGGGACGCCTTGCTGTATTTCCATTGGTTCGATTAATCCATGCTGAAGAGAGGAGAGGATAGACAAGCAGAGGAGTAGATTCAGAAAAGTATAAAGGGACCACTGCCTGAAGAACAGAGAGACTTAGAGCACAATAAGATTGGGTGTGGTGCTGCCCACTCAGCTTCTCTTTCAGATTACACATCCTCCCATTCTTCCTGTGTGCCAGCCATAGTGCCCCATGTAACCCTAACTTGCTAGCTTATTTTTCTTTAATCATTGTTATACACACAGACATACACACACTCACACACATATCTATAAATGCAATGGGCTCAGTATGTATAATATTATATGTATGTATGTTTTCAGGGCTGACCATTTGGTATTGGATAGACAATTGGTATACTCATCCCTGGAGAAGACAATTTCTCCCATTATCAGCATTCATTAGTTGTCTATAGTTCTTTGTGTAGGGTTGAGACCTGATGAGCATCCTTCTTCTATGTTAGCATGTCTGTTGGTGTCAGGCTTGTTCAGGTCTTTATTAGGCAGCCATGTTGGTGAGGCTTAATGGGTATAGCTTCTTACATTGCCAGGAGACACAGTCTCACAGCAAATTTCCTCTGGCTCTTGTAAGCTTTCTGCCTCTCTTCTGCAATGATCTCCAAGCCTGGGCACAGGCTTGTTGTAGATGGATCAGCTAGAGGTAGGTACCACACAATCAGCTGTTCTCTGAATTTTGTTTGATTGTGGTTTTCTGCAACAGTCTCTGTTGTGAAGAGAAGTTTCTATGTGAGAGGTGAGCTCTTCTGTGATTCTTAGGCACAATCTCTGATTTCTAGAGTGTTGCAGTTGGGTCAATCTCCCACTGTATGAAATCATGAAACCAGAACCTCATCCCTGTTTCCTGAGTTCTACATGGTACCAGATTTTGCTCACAGTGATCATCAAAGCTTAGTTTTGCCATGGAAAGCAATGCCTCTGTTTCTGAGGACACCCACTGCCAGAATGAGGTGCCCATGAGGTGTTCCACAAGGTCTGAATTCTGTGTTTCCCTCAAACAATAAAAGCACCCAAGGGTATGCTATGAGTTACCCCATGGGCTTTGGGTACTTCCATGCTCCAACAGGGACCTAAAGGGTATGAGGATCATAAGCCATCCTAGTCAGGATGGAGGAATGGGCTTGCAACATCAGATACCTTCTGGCTGCTATTCAGTGGAGTGCCAGCTCACTGATCTCAGGTGTCAAAATTGAATAACTCACCCTAGACAGAAGAGGTTGGCACACCCCTGACAGATATCCTGCTGGTGGCTGCTTGAGCATTTGAAAGAAGTATGCAGCATGTCAATGTTTTCAGAGCTTCCAGCAAAACAAACAGGCAGAAAAAAAAAGCCAAACAAAAAAAATATCAATTACAGTCTCTGACCCTACCACAGACTTAGGGTCTAACATGGAGGAAGACCTTACCTCCTTCCTCTTTCATAGTTCCCTGGGAATAACACCAGTTTAAGGTGGGCTTCATTTCTCATATACACTTTTCCTTGGATGTACATTCCTAGGACAAGGAGGAAAAGGAGCTTTCTGGACCAGTTTTGACTCTGTGGCGTATTCTCCAGTGACAGTGGGAGGGATCCTGGTAAAACCTTCAAGCTGTTGTAAGAAGAAGGCTCACCCCATCAGACTCTGTTGTTAACTCCAGAGATCCACCCTCTTTTTTTTTTATCTTCTGAGAGAGAACCATTCTCAGAATATTCTTCATAATAAATACCTGTCCCTGACTTGTCATAGTTAGCATAACATAACTGTCATCTTGAAATAGTCTGGAATCCTCTGAGGGGATTTCCTTGAGAAATAACCTAGATTGGATTAGCCTGTGGCAGGCCTGTGGCCTATTGTCTTGATGGATCATGAATGTAGGAAGACCCAAACCACTGTGGGCAATACCATTCCTAGACTAGTGGTCCTGGGCTGTGTGAGAAAGCTAAATGAGCACCAGCCAGAGAGTGAGCCAGCAAGCAGCAGCCCTCCATGGTTCTTGCTTCAGGTTCCTGTCTTAATGTTCCTCAGTGATGGATGGTGACCTGGAAGGTAAGCTAAATAAACCCTCTCCCCCCCAAGCTGCTTTTGGTCAGATTGTTTTATCACAGTAACAGAAGGGAAACTAGAACACTGTGGAGAGTGTGGCTCAGAATTGGGCTGGCAGGGACTCAATGTTCAAAAATAACAACTTGAAAGATAGTTGTTTTCTGCACACCCTCTGTATGTCATCATGGCAAAGAAAGGCACAAACCTCGGAGGGCACTTCAGGTCCTGAGCAGAGAACAAAGAAGCCTTAGCTGATGGTCCGAGCCATCTGCAGCTGCAGCAGCTTTCTGTGGTGATTTGGTGTCATTTACCACAGAAGGTAACAGGTTGGTTGGCCTGGGCCACAGCCTTTGGAAAGGAAAAGAAGGTATCCCCGGCTGTCCAAAAGAGGATGGGCATGACACAAGTCCCCAAAATGCAACAAGGAAGCATGTTTGACAGGGGGATGGGAGCTCAGGATATAGGTTAGTACATGAAGGCACAAGATTGGACAGACACTATGGGATCTGGACCGGGTGGATTTGTTATCCCTGACTGGGGGAAAGTGAGGCTGGGACCACGGTTGGAGCTGTCGGTGTTGCCATATCTGTTGTATTCTGCTGCCCACGCCACAGCTTGGTGCCTCTTTTCCAGCTTGTTTTGCAAAGTGTTGCACTGACCACCACCTGTGAGCCCATCTGTGCTCTGCAAAAACCAGAAGCTTCTGCCATCTCTCCCCTCCACACAGGTGTGCAGGGCCCAGCCTGGTTCAGGGCTGGCATCAGGAGACTTTCCATGGGGACAGGGCTGCACAGGCCACATAGACACGTTCTGGCAGTGGCTGCCTCTCTTCCTTGCCATGCACAACTATACACAAACACTATAGCCCCAGGCATTAAACACAGACGGCATACATATCAGCTGATAGAGCATTTGCCTTGCAAGCACGGCGATCAGAGTTCAATCCCTAGGGCTCCTGTAAAAAGCCAGGCACGGTGGCCCATGCTTACTAATTCCAGCACCAGAGAAGCAGAGGCTGGTCCATCTCTGGAGCTTCCCAAAGAGGCAGCCTAGCCTGCTAGGTGAGTTCTAGGCCAGTGAGACCCTACCTCAACAAACAGGTGGACAGTGCCTAAGAAATGATAACTTAGGTCATCTTCTAACCTCCACACGTGTGCGCACCCCCACACACATACACACGAAAGAAATGAGTGTGTGGGTTGCAGTTTCGGTTTTGAGTTGTAAACATGGGTGGATCTCACTGACACTGGTGCTTCCGAATGCACGAAGTGCAGCTGAGTGAGCGTCTGAAGCTTGGCATCTACAGTCTTAGACCAGGGGCGGGGGAGGGGAAGAGGGGAGTTAGGTACCAGCACAGCTATCCAAGTGTAGGGTATAATGGGATTGGCTAAGGAGAGCGTGGAGGTTGCATCCTTCAAGCACAGCCTTCCTGTCTGTACACAGGGTTTGCCCAAGAGTGTGGGAGGCTCCTGGCAACGGGGTGGGGAGCCATTGCTGGCTGGGGGAGGAGCCAGCCACAGTGGCCATTTCCTTCTTTCTCTTTGGGGATTTGGAATGAGAAATTCTAGGTGAGATCTGACAGTGTGAGTCAGCAGGCTTCACCTTTCAGAGACCTCGAATGAGATCACGGGAACATTTTCTACCAGACTGTAAGTTCTGTGAGCACTCCTGTGTTTGGGGCTCACAGATGTGAGCTTTTTGTTTTGACGGAAGCACACAGTGAAGTTGAGGCCATTGGCATGGAACGAGTAAGATAAATACTTAGAGTAACACCCCCACACCATCACCATTGGATTGGGGGAGGAGCACTCCTCCCTGACAGCTGCTCACATGTGACCCCAAGACCCACACGCCTGCACACACATCTGCATTCACAGCTTTGCCCCTTACAACCTATGTGAAAACTCAGGTGACTTTCCTGTGTGTAAAGAAGCATTAGTTAATTGTGTAAAAGACCTGACAGATATGCATTGAGATAGTGCAAGCAAAGCTTCTAGAACAGTCCCTACCACTAAGTGATCCGTTAAATTTTAATGATGATAGCAGCTTTTATTTCCAAAGCCAGTAATGCCTGGATCCAAGGCAGGGTTTTCCTAATGATGAAATTTCATGCCCTGGAGGAGGAAAGATATCACTTTAGTACCTCCGTTCCCCTCCAAACAAATCCAAAAGCCATACATTTTTTTGACAAGAGTGTCTCCTTTGAGCACATCTGTGACCTCACTACAGTACCATGTCTTTGGGGTCTCAAGGGTTTATGCAAGATTTTCCTATTGGAAAACCCACAGAATGTGGTGTCCATGTGCAAATTCACACACCTGCACCTGCATACACACAAGCATATACACACATGAGCACATACATCAAGACTTGAACCCATGGTCATTTTGGAGGTGTTTCCCATGTTAACAATGAGCTTGGCTTGGCCATGTATATGGTCTTTTCTGCATGCTCTCTTATTGGCCCCTTTTCAAACACACATGGGACTATGCTTTGGAGAAATAACTCCCTTGGTAACATGATTGCCTCGCAAGAATGAGGACCTGAATTTGACCCTCAGAACCCACATTAAAGTCAGGCGTGGAAGTGAATCCTTGTGACCCCAGTACTGTAGAGGTGGAGACTATGGGCTGTCTGGGGCTATCTGGGGCTTCCTGGCCAGGTAGTCTAGCCTGATGAGTGTGCTCTTGGTTTAACTGGAGCTCCTGTTTTAAAAGATCAAGGTGGGTGGTACTGAGAAACAGCACTCAAGGTTGTCTGTGGCCTCCACATACAAGTATACACACACACACGTCCCTGCATACACATGAGTACACGCACACACACACACACGCACACACACACACACACACACACACACATGAGAGAGAGAGAGAGAATGAGAGATTCAGAGAGAGACAGACAGACGGACAGATACACATATACACACACCCACACAGAAACACACACACACACACTACATTGACCGCTGCTGCATGTTGGCCACTGCTGTGAAAACTGCTGTGTGGGAAAGGCAGGGCCACATGCAGTTGATTTACTTTCCTGCAGTGCAGAAGCTGGTTTGCATTTGAGCTTGTGCATGTCACCAATCTAAATCACTCCGGGTGTCGTTTCCTTACCCTGCTGGATATCACACTCAGCACCCTCAGAAAGTGACAATGAGATCCCCAGCCAGGTGCCATGCAGATCGGTTGGGATGACAGGCTGTCTCCTAGGTTGGCTGATGTTTTATGCAGAACTCGTGAGTCTGGATTCTAAGTGTCTTCTGGCAGGAGCATGAAGTGGAGAGAAGGTGGGTACAATTTACGCCCACCTTCTTGCTCAGGAGTATGAGCAACTGCAGGAGCTGAGGTAGTTGGAGGCCTTCACATAGCGGGACAGATAATAACACAAACCCAGGGCTGTTCTCTCAGCTCATTATTCCAAGGGAAAAGTGAACCTCAGATTAGTGAGTGTTTCCTGGAGGAAGAACTAACAGAATCTCTCTGACATGTGAGGAGGTTGGGCATACAGAATTAACTCACAGTTTTAGTGGCTGAGAGGTTTCAGGTTCTGAGCTGGCAAGCAGGAGGCCCATAAGGAAGGATGGTGTTTATCAAGTCAAGTTCAAAAGCCTGAGAACAATAGAGTTGATTGTTCTCATCTGAGAGCCAGTGAGTACATGACCCAGGAAGAACCAAGCTCCAGGTCAAGGCCAGCAGCAAAGGAAGTCCTATGTCCCAGGTCAAGCAGACAGGTAGAGGGCCTCTTCACACTCTCAGCGGGGTCAGCCCAGTGGTTTTATACAGGGCTGCCTCAGGAGGACAAGGCCCATTTACATCAGGGAGAGACACTACTTGGCTGAGTATGCCAACTAAAGTGTTAATTTTATCACTTGACGCCTGCACACATACCCAGAATAATGCCTGACCAAATAGCTTGCTTTGGTGGCCCAGTCAAGTTGGCACACAGATTTATTCTCCCTCAGCCTTCCTCTCCTCTCTTTGCTCTTATTTTCCTACTCTTCGTGTCAAGATTCTCTTCAGTTATGCCATCTACCCCATGGCCCAGTCTCTACAGGTAAGGAGACAGGCTCCGTCATGAGGCAGCAGGTAGGTTACTATGAATTCATCGCCCCAGCAAAATTCTGTGAAGCCATTTTTCCATAGAGGGTCTCAGAAGAGACATTGGAGTGAAGATTTTGCACAAGAAGTTTCTCTTTTTTTATTGTTTGAGAATGTCATACTTGCATGTAACGTGTTTTGACCAAGTCTATAGGGCATTTTCTTAATTAGTGATTGATGGGGGAGGGCCTAGCACATTGTGGGTGGTGCCATTCCTGGACTGCTGTTTCTATAAAATAATCTGGATGGGTAAACCATGGGGAGCAAGCCAGCAAGAAGCATGCCTCCATGGCTTCCTGCATCAGCTTCTGCCTGAAGCTTTCTTTCCTGTTTGAGTTCTTCTGCATCAGCTTCTGCCTGAAGCTTCCTTTCCTCTTTGAAGGTCCTAATTTCCTTCATTGACGAACAGTGATCTGGAAGTATGAGCCAAGTAAACCCTTTCCTACCCAACATAGCTTTTGATTATGGTTTTTTGTTTGTTTGTTTGTTTGTTTGTTTTTTGTAGCAGCAATAGAAAACACTAACTAAGTTGGCAGTTTTTTGTCTTAATGACAACATTTCTGATATAACCAACCAGGGAAAGAAAAGCTTAATTAGTCTGGTGATTCTAGAGGTTTGAGTTCACAGTCAGCTGACTACGTTCCTGTGGTCCAAGATGGAACATTATGGTCGTGAATGTATGTGATGGAAGAGGCTGCTCACCTCACGATAGCCAAGAAGCAGTGAGATGGAAGGCAGAGAGGAAGTGCAGGAGAGAGGACAGGGAGAGGGGGAGGGTGGGGAGACAGATGGCAGGGAGAGAAGAAGGGTGGGAGGAGAGATGGTGGGGAGAGAGGAAAGGCAGGGAGAGATGGCAGGGAGAGAGGAAGGGCAGGTCAAATGTTACTCCCTGCAGAGGCAACTCTCCAGTGATCTACTTTCTCCATCTAGGCCGTAATTTCCAGTTTCCACTAACTCCCAATGATCCATTGAATGATGAGTCCATGATTGAATTGAACTCTTGGTAAGATCAGGGCCCTTACGATCTGATCATTAAAAAGAAAAAGCCCTATAGGTAAGCAGGACCCTAACTCATGCACCTCTTTTAGGGGCATTTCAAAGACTCAGACTTTGAAATAACAATTTTATATATGTGTGTGTGTGTGTGTGTGTGTATGTGTGAGTGTGTTTGTGTGTGTGTGTGTGTGTGTGTGTGTGTGTGACATATAGGATATTTTTTCATGCTCTCTTATTGCCTCTCACAGCCACCATGTAAGAGCAGGGCTTCTGTAGCCAGACTTTTGGCTACTTTATTGGGTTCGTTTTACTAGCTCTCTTCACCAGCCCTATTCCTTCCAACTCTCCAACCTTAGGTAGGACAATAAAAATGGTTATAGGAGAAAAAGGGCAACTGATATTGTTAGATTATTTCCTGCTGATTGGGGACATTGAGTTCCTTGGGGACGTTTGATCTTAGTTGTTAGGATTTCTCCAACCAGCAATCAGCAATCCAGCAAAGAGCAAACAGCAACAAAGGCGGCAGCAGCAACAGAGGCAGCAACAGCAGAAGGGGGAGCAGCCGCCACGACCTCTCTTGGGGCTCTGGCATTATATACCCTCTGAAGAGTCTCCAGAATTCCAAACATAAACTATCTTCAACTGGCAAAACAATGCCCCTGCCAGAGCATGAGACAAATCAGAGTTAGCTGCTGTAGACAATCTAAAGCAGCTGCATATCCCACACCTGGAACTAAGACAAAAACCTATTCACATAACATTTCTGTGTTTTAAAGAAACCAAAATTCTCACTACAGGGTTCTAAAGCCATCCCCTGTAGAGAGCAAGAAGCCTGGCTACATGTGACTTCCTTCCTTCCTGCCCTGGCAAGAAGAATGTGCAACCTGGACTCATTATCTTTTGGCACCTTCTAACCACAATGGCTGTGCCACCTCTTCCTCCCTGACAGTACAGAGTGCTCCAGCAATTGCTGGGTACCATATGTGGTCAATCGAGAAATGATTGTTAGAACTCATTCCCAATTCCCATTTTTCCTCCCCAGGTCTCAGTGCTTTTCCTAATAATTCCTGACCCAGAATTGTTTCTATGCCATTAATTTCATGCTTTGTACCTTTCTAACCACATAACTGCTATTATTACCCACCTGTGACTCCCAAGAGTAGGACATTTATCAGAGGTCTCTTTTTGAGTAAATAACCAACTGAGAAATTTATATCTCCCAGGATAGTGGAGAACTAGGGAGTCATCAATCATGGCTGAATGTGTGTGATTCAGGTAATCTCCCGGAGACAGTGCTTGGAGACGGAAAAGGAGAAAAGGCTGTAATGCTGGAAACTTTATCATCCATGTCCCTGGAAGCAAGAATGATAGGGTGGCTTTGGGCCAGCAAGGCAAGGCCGAGAGCCAGGGTCTTAGGGATGCTGTGGAATGTCAGACACTCAGCCTCCACTGTCAAAGTCACACAGTCCTTGGAGCGTCTGTGTGAACACCGCTTCTCTGCAGATGGGCTCCTTGGCTGTGAGAGGCGCAGATGGGAAGCCAGGGATGGGAGCCAGAGAGATACCGGAGCTTTGGTTTTCCTGGCCAGGCACTCATTCTTGGATTGCCTTCTGGGCTCTCCACAAAGCCTCAGCTCCCGATTGGTCCAAGTTGCCTTCCTTATCACTAGTCATGGAATTTCTTCCTGATGGCCTTTTGCCTTTCCTAATGCTTTTTTTTTTAAGTTTTTATTTATTCTTTGAAAATTTCATGTAATATATTTTGGTTATATTTTCCTTTCCTCCCAGATCCTCCTGTACACCAATACCCACCCACTTTCATGTTTTCTTTCTCTTAAAACACACACACATACACACACACACACACACACACACACACACACACACACACATTAAAACCCCAAAACAGTGTCTGATTTATGTTGCTCAACTGTGAGAATGAAGCCTGCTCTGGAGGATGGTTGATATGAGCCAGTGCCACTCCACTAAAGAGAACTGATTTTCCTTCTCCCATTAGGTATACAGTGTATTGTTGGAGAGTGGTAGGACTTTGCGTCCACTTCTCCTTCATACTGGGATTTTGTGTGGTTTGAGCTTGTGCATGTCTTGTGTGTGCTGTCACAGTCTCTGCGAGTTCATATGTGCATCTCCCCTGTTGTGTCTGGAAAACGCTGTTTCCTTGAAGTCATCTTCCCATGAAGCCTCTGGCTCTCATAATCTTTTCTTTCTGGCTGCATCTAGAGCTGTGGGGGAAAAACTCACGTGCTTGCCATACAATGTGATTTAGGGAAAAGATGATCCTATGAGACAGAAGCTTCATGCCATATGGAAAGGGCAGGCTTCCACCAATGAATCTTTAGAGAGAAGACGAAGGACAGAGATGACTAAAGGACATCTCAAAAAGTCATACACTGCATGAGTTGAGGTGGGAAGTCTCCCAAGTCAGCAACAAATAAGAGTCTGCCTGTGTGATAACCTTCCTTCCAGATCACTGAGTATGGAGCTCAGACTCACTAGGGCAGCAAACACATGGCTCCTGGCCTGCACCAAAGACCGGGAAGACTCCCTCTGCTCACCTGGCCGCAAACTCTGTTGTGCAGTCTGTGCTCTCCCTGAACCACTTACCTCCTGCCTTAAAGTCAGCCAGCCAAAGTACCCAAAAAACTAGCTGACCTCAATGTACACATGATGGAAAATGTCTATTTTTCTGAAACTTACTTAATTCTTGTAACATGATTCCCAGTTACATTTATTCTTCTTCAAACAATTTCTATTTTCTTGTCAAACCTTGGATTGCTATTTTAAAATTAAAATTTAATTTTTTGAGAATTTCATACTCATGTACTGTATTTACATCATTTCCATCCTCTTCTTTCTCCCTGTTACCCACACCTTCTGTGTTCCCCTACTTCTCAAATTTATGAATTTTTTCTTTATTTTTCTTACACATATGCACAAGTATATAACCTACTGATTCCATTTTGTACATATGTACATATGTTTAGGGCTGGCTACCTGGAACTGGATGAGCTGCCAGGGAGCTCATTTCTGATGAGAACTGTTTCTCCTTTCAGCAGCCATTGATTATCTGTGGGTCTTTACCACCAAAGAAAGAACCACATGCTCTGGTCACATGACAAAAACACAAACAATATGAAAGGCCAAATAACAATGCCCTGCCCTAAATGTACTAGTCCTATAGAACCGTTCTCTAATGAGATTTTGTACATGAGCCCCAGGACACAGAATTCCAAAGAGCAATCAGAAACATATTTTAAACAAAGTAAAGCTGTGCCCATCCACAGAGAGCTGTGGCATCAGTAGGTTTCTACTAAAGTGAATCACTGGATTAGGAATCTTCAAATCAGCCCGGGTTTGAGCTGAAATAAATCACAGGTGAGTGGTGGGATCTATCACATACCCTTCATCTTTGAGAAGTTGTACCTCCATTCTGGTTTGTTGTGGTTAATTCAAGCTGTGATTCTTAAGCAAATAGATAAATAATGCATGAAAGATTCTTCATCTTATGGGGCTGGGGAGATGGCTCAGTGGTTAAGAGTACCGACTGTTCTTGCAAAGGTTTGGTTAGCAGCATCCATATCAGGACTCAGAACTACCTTTAACTTTGGTTCCAGGGGATCCCACACCCTCTTCCTGTTTCTGGGAACTCCAGGCACACACTTGGTACACAAACATACATGTACTTTATACAGTAATAGACATAAAATGAAAATAAATAAATTCTTAAAAAAAAAAGAATTCTTCATCTTAGTTAACATGAAATCCTCCTTAGCCCAGGCTAGCTCATTTATTCATTCATTGGTTCATTGAGCTGACGTGCTGGTGGCATTGCCATGCCACCCAGATAAGCATGATGCTAGAGGAGGGAATGAAAGTGGAGGAAGCAAGAGCCTGGTCCTCTGGGGATTTTCTCAAGGGATCAAGAAAAGAGAGCCATGCCTAAAAAGGGGCTCAGGGCAGAAGTGGAACTCACAGCCACACTGGACATCCCATCTTTGGAGACCCCAGGATGTCTGTGCTGATGGGTTTATTCAAGCCAGTCTGCGGGTCCACTAAAAATGTGGTGACACGTGAGCCATCTTCATGGTTCGGTGACGATCCCTTTGTACTGCCTGTTCTCCTGGCAGTTCCCTCTGGTGTTCTGCAGGCCTTGCTTCTGTGCCTTTGGCATGCTTCATTCCACAAGGAAGATGGACAAAAGGAATAATCAAACTGTCCAGGAAACCCCGCAGCATGAGAAAGATTGAGGCAAACAGCTATGAGTAGAGACAGACAGTAAGGCAGGCAGGTGGGGAACTCATCAGAAATAGAAATAAAAGCAAAACCAGACAGCACATGGCATGCACCACTCTTCTGAGTTCTAGGATTCAATTAGAGAACGTAGGTTAGACTTTGGAAGTTTAGGTAAGAATGCTTCGAGGGAGGTGTTAATAATTCAATGCCATGGTTCAAAGTAAAGGCTGAGGGGCCATACAACAGTCAGAGCACAAATGTAGAGATGGGGAACCCTGAAGAAAGGGAAAGGGCCTGGTGTTTAATGAGCACAAGTCACAGAAATATCAGAGGGAAGTGACAATCAATAAATGATCAATAGTCAAGGAAAAAAATAGCAAAATCTACCCAGACTCAAATGAAATTAGAGTCTTCAATTTCAATGAGGCACTCAGAGGTGAAGGGGTAAATGAAAATATACGAAAACCTGGATATGTGTGCATGTAGGATGGCATGGTGTGTGTGACGAGAGAAAACATCAAACAGGAAGCCAACAAATAACACGGCTCTCACAGGTGTGAGGCATCTCATCCTCGAGAAGACAACAGAGAAGCAGCCTGAGGAACTTGTGAAAATTACCTTCACCCAGCATCTGTACCCAGAAAATACTCCATTGTCCTCAAGAGCAAAGAGAGTCCCTTTCAGCTAAAAGAAACAGGAAAAAAAATTTACCTTTTAAAACGTTTTGGAAGAGGTGCTTGAGTTTAAATTCCAGTAACACAGACACAAAAGTCATCAAAAGAGTAAAACTAACCTCAAGCTCACAGAAAAAAAAAATCCTAGGGTGACAGACAGTTTTGGTGCAGGTGGTGAAATTAGATCAGGAAGCCAGTGGCCTCAAGCACAATGTGTTAAGACCTGGAAAAGGAACAGAATTTAATCAGAAAATAAGAATAAAGGATGCTATAAACAGGATAAGTGTCATGTCCCACACTCAAAGTATAGTACCTTTGATAATCCAGGAAAATATTGTACAAAAATTCACAATCTAGACATCAAGAAAATTTTAAATGTCAGCATAGGGATGCTAGTCAAGTATAAGGAGAAGAAACTCATTCACTTTGATCCTATGTACAATGATTTCAAGTGAAAGAACTGTGATGTTAGATTTTTAGAAAAGACAGTATTCTGGTTAGCATTGACTATCAACTTGACACTAGTTAGAATCACCTAAAGAGACTCTCAACGGAGTAACTGTCTTTATCAGGTAGTTGTCTGGAGATGTCTGTGAGGGATTGTCTTAAATGATGTAGAAGGGCCCAGCCCACTGTGGGCAATACCATCCCTACACAGATTATCCTGGATCATATGAGTGACTAGCTAAGTATGAGATGGTGAGCTAGCCAGGGAGTGAGCCAGCCAGCCGTTTCTCCGGTTCCTGCCTTGACTTCCATCAGTAATGAACTGTGACCTGGAAGTCAGATGAGTTGAGGGAGCTAAATATAACCATTCCTCCCAAGTTGCTCATGGTCAGAATGTATTATCACAGCAACAGAATGAAACCGGAACAGACAGTAATATTTATGCTAATGTGATTACATCGCTGTCTTTTCAAAATTTCAGATGAAGTTATAACACTACTTAGAAGGCTTAATTATGGAAGTCGAGAGTAAATATTATCAATCTTCATAAAATATAAAGATATGGTACATAGAACTTGAAAATAGCCTGGTTTAAATATAGTCATTATAAGGACAGGTTCAGCAAATGAAAAAGGCTGACAAAATGGATAGAGCTTCAAAGGAGGCTAATTAGAGGATCTGAAAACCCCAGTATAATTGCAGCTTCTTGGATGATGGGATTGGTGTAGATGTGCTGAACTTTTGGCATTCATAGAGAAGTGGTTGGAAAAATCAATATCAAGGCAGCAAATTACTTAACATAGCAATAACCAACAGAAAGATAAAATGCAAGTGGATAAAGTGGCTGATTTCTATAATGGAGTTCAGGGGTGGGTCAGAGGCCTTTTGCCACTTATGTTATACAGTTTTAAATTTTGCTCAGGTATTGTTTTGATAAAATTATTTATTAGAATAAGTTACTAAACTAAACTGTGGATGTCTTCCCTAGATATGACAAATATAGGAATTCCCCAGCAACCTGGAACCCTACCACCACTGAGCTATTCACAAGTCACTTCACAAAATGCAACTGCTCACTCTTTCCTGGCAACTCCTCAGTCATGTTCTTTGGTCACCAAACACATTCTGGAAGGTGCCCAGTAACTAGGTACAATGGGACAATCTATTTTGGACTGGAACACAATTTTTGTCAATGAACTTTTAAGGATAATTACCCATTTAGTGTCTTGTGCTTATGTATGATTGGCTGAGCATGACTAAAGCTAGATGCATTATGGGAAAAGATGTTTGTAGTAAAGTAAAGCGTCTGTAATGAGAGCCCATCAATCAAAACAGTGATGCATCCATATCCCACCCTTAGAAGCCACTCCTCCTCTCTCCAGACTCTCAAAAGGAGGCCCTGATCAATTTCATTCCTATCCCACTGTTCCTTTTTATATGTCTAACCTCTAATGTCACTTTAAATAAAATTCTGTGATATTGTGTTATTTGTATGCACATTTTCAACTCTTTGAATAAGACACCAAGAACATGGATATACCTGGTTCTGGCTTGCTTTCTATTATAAGTTGTAAACACTGTGACCAAAAGCAACTTGGTGAGACAAAGTATTTAAAGTCTATTCTGAGGAAAATCAGGGCAGAAACTCAAGCAGGAATCTGCAGTCTTGATCTCAAGCAGAGACAACAGAGGAATGCTGTTTACTGGCTCATTCTTAGCCTTTTTTCATAGCCAAAGTCTGCTTGCCCATGGCAGTTCCACCCACAGCGAGCTGTGTTCTCCTACATCAATTAACAATTAAAAATGCCCACAGACATGGCTAATCTGATAGAGGCAATTCCTCAGTTGAAGGTCTGTCTTCCCAAGTGTTTCAAATTGACAACAAAGTGAACCAGAACACACATGATCCAGACAAGACACCCAGTAACTGACAGGCCAGTTACTGTCCGTAGAATAACAATGTAATTGTAGTATCAGTGTGGGTATGTATGTTATGTATGTATGCATGCATGTATATGTGTGTGTACATACATAAAGAATATCTAATCTATCACATATTAATCCACATATTAAGATCTTTTTATTATCATTATTCCAAGAACCATTGTGCCTCTCTGTTGTATACCAGTTTCAACTGAAATTAAAACTTTTCATCTTGGAGGAAAGCTTGTCAAGATGCTGAATGGTAAAGGCAGGCAAAACAACCATCCGGAAGAGAAGCTTCTTTAAACAGAAAGTAAACAACTCAAAGGCTTCAGAAAGTCCCTGGAACTGGCCACATTCGTTAAGCCTCCAGACGACTCAGGGGGAAAGGTTTGGTGGTGGTGGTAAGTTTCATGAGTGCATATTTTTGTTCACAATTCCAGGTCACAGTCCATCACTGCAAGAAAGTCACACACTAATGACATCCATAGTCAAGAGCAGAGAGAATGCGTGCATGCTTGTTCTCTGTTCGCTTTCTCCACTGATACAATCCTGGACCCAAACAACAGAAAATGGTGCTGCCCTCAGTAGCCAGGTCTTCCCTCAGCAATCAACATAAGGCACCCTCCTCCCCTGTGCCAGCCTTGCCAACAGGCCAACCTGATCTAGACAATCACTCCATGAGACTCTCTTCTCCACCATTCTAGATCGTGGCTTGTAGATAATGAAAACTAATCGCCTCTGCTGTGGTTAGGATTAGATAATGGAGTCAATCTAAAGCATTGCTGTCAGGTACTGAGCCTAAATTTTTCACATAGCTATGATGGTATTAGAATCCCATCAATTGATACCTGGGCAGAATCCATTAAAATTTATTAATAAGCTTAAGAAATCCTTGTTGTGAAGTTAACTAAATGATTCTTTTATTTAGTAGAATATATATTAGATATTATTATATGTATATAATAATATCACACATTATTTTATAATATATATTATATCATATGATATATTAATAATAACATTATATATGATATATATTTATCAAGTTTGCATGATTTGATGAGCCATTCCCAAGAGTTGAAGAGATGATATCAAAGCTTTGAAGAAGAGATGGATTAAAACTTTCATCTTTATCACAGGAGGTCAGATGGTTAAGAAAAGTTTGAACAGAAAGAAAATATGATGTGGTCTCATTTCTACATGAGACATGAAATGGCCAATCCCACAGAAGCAACATGGATGCCTCTGGGGACAGGGAGGTTGTCAGGTAATGGTTTAAGAGTACAATGTTTTAGCTAAATGAGTTGGATAAATTCTGAACAGAAAGTATAGTGCCAACATCTAACAATATTGTGTTATATACGTAAAATTTGACACGGATCTTATGTTATATTCTCCTCACAAAATAGTGACATCATTAACAGCAACAAACATGTGAGAGTGAGGAGACTTTGGGAGGCGATGGGTGTGGTGAAGGCTTTGGTGGTGGTGGGAGGTTTCATGAGTGCACCTTTATCCCCATTCTCTGAAGTTCACGCTACATACATACAGATTCTTTTAGTCAACCGTTACTCGATAAATGGTTATGCAACGGGTTAAGAAAGTAGCTGAGGGTCTTTATCAAAATGTTATTCTAGTACATAGAAGAGTATTAAACAATATTTATGACCCCTTACCAAGGTAGACAGCAATATTAACCATGTCACTGAAAGAAACTATTTTCCACATTTTCTTTTTATCAGCATTTAAATCAGCTCTTTAGATTTGAACTGACACATCAGCCAAACCTAATTGTCTGTACTTATTAAAATGCAATCTAGCTTTTAATGAGAACCTGACATTTAACAAATTCTTAGCCCATGTCATTATTATTGTAAGATTTACAAGTTATCCTTGTGACTAGCTGGATCACACTCAAGTGAGCATATGTTTATTATGGCTCTACTGCCTGCTCTGGTCCTATTTAGGCAAAGGACAGAGGACATTAGTTATCGGATCAGCTTCTGTAAGGAGAGTAATTCAGAACCTATGCTGCATGACAGTTAGGGGTCTGAAGTAGAGACCATGAAGTACTATTATTGTGGGTTGCAGCTTTTACAAACAAGGTAGTTTTAAAAGGTAAATTTCAGCATATGGAAAATAATTGTATAGAAAATTAGCAAGAGACTATGAGAAACTTGCGACAGTATAGAAACATTTGCTACAGGAGGAAAGCAATATTCTGAAAGGGGGCCATGTGGGAGCAGGCATTCCTGGGATCAGAGTTGGTGCCAGTCCTGCATAGTTTTTTGTTTGTTTGTTTTTGTCAACTTGACAGAAGCTATAATTATCTGGGAAGAGGAATCCCAGAGTAAATGCCTCCATAAGATTGCATTTGGCAAATCTGTAGGGCATTTTCTTGATTAATAATGGATGTGAAGGTGTCTAGCCCACTGTGGGTCCTGTGCGGGTGGTCCTGTGTTATCGCTGGACTATCTTGACCCACCAGGCTTCCAAGTAATGGCACAGAGACTTTTTTATTTTATTATTTATGAAAGCTTGGCCTTAGCTTAGTCTAGTTCCCAACTAGCTTGTATAACTTAAATTAACCCATTAATACTAATCTACATTTTTATACTAATCCATATTTGGCCTTGGGGGTCCTTACTCCTTACTCATTACTGCCACCTGTTTCTTTTCTTTTTTTTTTTCTTTTTCTTTATTAATTACACTTTATTCACTTTGTATCCCCCGCATGGTTCCCTCCCTCCTCCCATCCCAATCCCTCCCTTCCTCCATCCTCTGCCTGCATTCCCCTCCCCAAGTCCACTGATAGGGGAGGACTTCTTTTCCTTCCTTCTGATCCTAGTCAATTAGGTCTCATCAGGAGTGGCTGCACTGTCTTCTTCTGTGGCCTGGTAATGCTGCCTCTCCCTCAGGGGGAGGAAATTAAAGAGCAGGCCAATCAGTTCATGTCAGAGACAGTCCCTGTTCCTATTAAAATGGAACCCACTTGGATACTGAACTGCCATGGGCTACATCTGTGCAGGGGTCTTAGGTTATCTTCATGCATAGTCCTTGGTTGGAATATCAGTCTCAGGAAAGACCCCATCCTTTACAATAGCCACAAAGGACATAAAGTACCTTGGTGTGAACCTAACCAAGCAAGTCAAAGACTTGTATGAAAAAAATTTCCAGTCTCTGAAGAAAGAATTAGAAGATATCAGAAGATAGAAAGATCTCCCATGCTCATGGCTTGGCAGGATTAATATAGTAAAAATGGCCATCTTACCAAAAGCAATCTACAGATTCAATGCAATTCACATCAAATTACCAACACAATTCTTTTTTTATGTTGATTTATTGACTTATTTATTTATGTTTTAGCAGGGCAGAGGGTGTCTCCCACATGGGTTTAGAAGGAACTACAGCACTAAGATACATACAGAAATGCTTTGCAGAGGCATGGCATTATCACACTATGATATAGTAACCTAATGTAGAAAATATAAAGTACCTCAAGCCAATTTCTTTTTTCTTTTCTTATCAGTTACATGTTATTAACTCTGTATCCCAGCTGTATCCCACTCCCTCATTCCCTCCCAATCCCACCCTCCCTCCCTCATCTCTACTGTGCCCCTTTCCAAGTCCACTGATACGGGGGCGGGGGGAGGACCTCCTCCCCATTCATCCAATCCTGTTTTATCAGGTAGCTTCAGGACTGGCTGCAAAGCCCTCCTCTGTGGCCTAACAGGACTGCTCCTCCCTTGGGGGGTGGGGAGGGCAAAGAGCCAGCCATTGAGTTCCTGTTAGAAATAGTCCTTGTTCCCCTCACTATGAGAAACCAATTGGTTACTGAGCTACCACAGGCTACATCCGAGCAGAGGTACTAGGTTATATCCATACATGGTCCTTGGTTGAATGTCAGTCTCAGAAAAGACCCTGTGCCCAGATCTATTTGGTCCTTGTAGAGCTCCTATCCTTTCCCCATCATACTAACTCCCTTTCTTTCATATGATCCCCTGTACTCTGCCAAAGGTTTGGTCATGAGTCTTTGTATTTGCTTTGAAAACACTGCTAGTTAGAGTCTTTCAGATGCACTCAGTAGACTCCTGTCATACGTTCAATGCACATCCCATCTGTCTTTCTAAACGAGGATTGATCATCTTACCCCATGTCTGCTCAATTGATTGTCTTTTTTAGGTGTATAGATTTCATTATGTTTATCATATCTTATAGGTCTATATAAGTGAGTATATACCGTGTTTGTTTTTCTCCTTCTGGGATATTTCACTCAGAATGATCTTTTCTAGATCCCACCATTTGCCTGCAAATTTCATGATTTCCTCCTTTTTGATTGCTGAGTAATATTCCATTGTGTAAAAATACCACAATTTCTGTATCCATTCCTCCGTTGATGGACATCTGAATTGTTTCCAGGTTCTGGCTATTACAAATAAAGCTGCTATAAACATGGTTGAGCAAGTATCCCTTTTGTGTACTTGAGCAAACTTTGGGTATATACCTAGCAGTGGTATAGCTGGGTCTTGAGGAAGCACTAGTCCTAATTGTCTGAGAAAGTGCCAGATAGATTTCCAAAGTGGTTGTACCAGTTTACATTCCCACCATCAATGGAGGAGGGTTCCCCTTTCTCCACAACCTTTCCAGCATGTGACCAACACAATTCTTTACTGACCTTGAAAGAAAAATTCTCACCTTCATATGGAACAACAAGAAACCCAGAATTGCTAAAACAATTCTCTACAGTAAAAGATCTTCAGGAGGTATCTCCATACCTGATCTCAAGCTGTACTATAGGGCAACAATACTAAAAACTGCATGGTACTGGCATAGAAAGAGAATGGTGGATCAATGGAATCGAATAGAAGACCCTGACATAAATCCACACACTTATGGACACCTGGTTTTTGACAAGGATGCCAAATCCATTCAATGGAAAAAAGACAGCATCTTCAATAAATGGTGCTGGTCTAACTGGAAGTCTGCATGTAGAAAAATGCAAATAGATCCATACTTATCACCCTGCACAAAACTAAAGTCCAAGTGGATCAAAGACCTCAACATAAAACTAGACACACTAAACTGCTTAGAAAAAAAAAGTGGGGAACACCCTTGAACTCATTGGCACAGGAAACAACTTCGTGTTTCTTCCTCTGCTTCTGGCTGGTGAATTTCCTGCCTCTAATTCTTTCCCAGCATTCCTACCTCTGCTGGATGTCCCACCTATCCTCTCCTGAATGCACTAAAGGGCCATTCAGGTATTTATTAAATTAGTCAGAAGGTAATGAAGAAGAATATTTATAAAACACCGAGATATGTGATGCTTTATGAAAAATAATAATACCAAAGTCAAGCTTGCCAGTATAGAAATCAGCATTTGAGTAATATACAGACAACCTTTACACAGAGCACAAGATTATCCCCAAACTGTGTTTATAAGAAATCAAATTGTGCCAGGCAGGAGGAGCAAGTCAGTAAGCAGTGTTTCTCCACATCCTCTGCTTCAGTTCCTGCTCTCAGGTTCCTGTTTGATTTCCTTTCTTGTTTCATGATAGACTATAAAGTGTACGTTGAAAGTTGCTTTGTTTTGCTTTATCACAGCAATACAAAGCCCAAGACAATGCCTGTTCTCTGAGGACCACAGACCTACAGACCTCTGAGGAGGGAACTAGACAGTTGATACCTGAGAAACTACTTTCAAAAACAAAGACAACAAGAAGGAAACTAATAGGAAGCAAGTAGTACTGACTAGAAGATGAAACAGTAGGGATTCAGTCAAAGGATTATCACTTCCCTCTTTCTCTGGATTCCTTGTCTCTCTACTGACTCCTACTGACAAATATTGACAAGAAATTAACTAAGCAAAGAAAATTGACAAGAAATTAACCAAGCAAAGGGAAAGCCCCGTCCTCAGCACTTACTTAGCAGAGCACAGTTGAGAATCAGGAAGAAGACTCCAGTTACTGGCTGTTGTGCACTTGTGGTGGGTTATGTAGAGATTCACACTAGGACCTGGACTCTGCCTGGGAAATTCTCTCAGCCAGCAAGTCCCCAGAAATAGCCATCGGCTAAAGAAAGTTGTTTTTACCAAGTTTCTACCACTCACAGAAGCTAAACCACAGCCAGTGACTGCACAGAATGCACAAATGCCTATCTATATTCCAATGGCTAATCTTCATCAACTTGGACCTGGGAACAAGGAGCCTCAGTTTGAAGAATTGCTTCTGTTAGATTGGCATGTCTGTGGGACATCTCCTTGATTGATAACTGATGAATGAGGGCCCATCCCACTATGGGTAGTGCTATCCCTAGGCAGGTGGGGCCAGGACTATATAGGAAAGGAAGATGAACAAACTGGAAAAAGCAGCAAGGAAGCAGGGTTCTACCACCGTCTCTGTTTCAGTTCCTGCCTCCTTGTTCCTGCCTTGGCTTCTGTTGTTATGCCAGGATCACGGGACCCTCAGAGACCACCAGGAGATGAATCGATGCAAGAGAACTTTATTGCGAGAGTGATCGAACTCAGGACCCAAGTCTCACTGATGAAGCAGTAGAGAAGTGGGACCTTGAACCCTGGGTAAGCAGGGTTTTTAAAGGGAAAAACTGCCAGCAGGGAGTTTCCATGACAGCATGCAGGGGGGTTCATGCCTTGGCATTACAGGATTGGGTAAAAGTCAGAGGGGCGAGATGACCTTCTAGCTGAAGTCTAGCTTACAACGGTTATTCTTCTAAACTACATCTGGAATGTTGGGGAGAATTTTTCTAACTGATTCTCATTGATTGTTGCCAGAGAGATTGTCTCTATTTCTATCAAGAATTTATTCTGTGATATTTCCTGGAGGCTGTTTCTAGAAGAGTTAACTTTTTTTTCTGCCAAGTGCACATTCTGTCATATTTCCTGGCACCTGAGTTCAGCTCCCAGTTAAGATGGCTTCTCATTTCAAAATGAAGTTACCCAAGCTAACTTAAACTCTTCACTGTCATGCTTAGTTTTTGTCAAATTGATAGAATATGGGAACCTCAATTGAGAAATGTTTTTATAGACAAGTGTATTGGGGAATTTCCCTGATTGATGACTGATGGTTGATATAGATGGGCCCATTGACAGAAAACAAGGAGGACAACTACTCTTATCTTATGCAGAAAAACTCTGAAGGTCCATCCCTCACAATCAGCTAATTGCTCAAACACTCACATCTTAGCCTGCTGTTTTTTAAAGTTTAATTCATTCATTCATTTTATATACTGATTATAGCCTCTTA
Source organism: Meriones unguiculatus (assembly GCF_030254825.1). Classification (NCBI taxonomy): domain Eukaryota; kingdom Metazoa; phylum Chordata; class Mammalia; order Rodentia; family Muridae; genus Meriones; species Meriones unguiculatus. Next base: position 15,075,201 of record NC_083368.1, on the reverse strand, counting down.
TCTCAATTCCCCCCAGGCCCACCCTCCCTCCCTCTTACCCCCTATCCCCTTCCCCTAGTCCACTGAAAGGGGGAGTTCTCCTGCTCTGCCACATGACCCTAATTTATCAAGTTTCATCAGGATCCTCTTCCTCTGTGGTCTGTCAAGGCTGCATCACCAGGGGAAAGTGTTCAAAGAGCAGGCAACCGAGCTCATAACAGAGGCAGCTCCTGTTCCCCTTAATGTGGAATCCATGCAGAGACTGAGCTGCCAGCTGGCTACATCTGAGCAGGGGATCTAGGTCCTCTCCATGCATGATCCTTGGTTGGTGCATCAGTCTGTGCAGGACCCGCTATACTCAGATTTTTTAGCTTTGTTGGTCTCCTTGTGGGGCTCCTGTTCCCTATGTGTCCTTCTGCTTCCCCTTTCTTCCAATAAGACTCTTTGCACTCGGCCCAAAATTTGGTTGTGAGTCTCAGCATCTGCTTCAAACCCCTGTTGGGTAGAGCTTTTCAGAGGACCCTCTATTGTAGGCTCTCATCCTGTTCCCTCTTTTCCAATGCTTCTGGTGTCTATCTTGTTTGCCATTGTGAATGAGATTTAAGCTTCCTCCCTCATGTCCTCCTTGTTGTTTAGCTTCTTCAGGTTTGTATATTTTAGTATGGTTGTCTTATATTAAATGGTTAATGTTGCCTTTTTTTTTTTTTTGGTGTGGCTGCCTTTAACATGTTCCTGTGAGTGCATTCCATGCCAAGGACAGAAGAGGAAAAAAGGACACCTGGAAGTGGACTTAGAGGTGGTTATGAGTCACCAAATATGGGTGCTGTGACCCGAACTTGGGTCTCCAGCAAGAGTCATATATGCTCTTGACTACTGAGTTATCTCTCCAGCCACTGGGTATTAGTCTTGTGTGTGTGTGTGTGTGTGTGTAATTAATATTGTTCTCTTTGATTTCCTGTTATGCTAAGAGTTTGGACATTATAAAGTACATGCCAATGGTTATAACATTTATGGCATTTTAATGACCCATAAAGATTTAATGGGTATTCCTCCCCAAAGTTTTTTATGACCCATAATGATTAAATGAATATTTCTCCCCAAATCAGAGAGTCCAAGTCTTAATTTTAACTAAAAAATCAAAGTATATGGCTCTCTTGTTTGTAGCACATCATCCAATAGCATTTTGCCCAACAGTTGAAGTATTTGTTTTTTAAGGTTATGAAGAATTTTTTCTGGTCTTGTTCTCTGTTTGGCTTTAGTTTCAGAATGTTGGTGGTGTTCTGACAGCGTCATTGGGGTCAGGTGGTATGTCCCTTGGCAGTTAGTGTGCCAAGTGTGCCTACTGTTTTCAGCATCACTGAGGATGTCATCCTCTCACACCATGAAGGGTGGTCTGTATTTTTGTGAAATTTGCTTGCTCACCTGGATTTTATACTTGATAGTTAAATTTGTGTAAAGTATTCTCTCAGCGTTTTTATAATCTCTGAGGATTCTGTACTCAAGGACACCCCTTCTCCCACTTGGTCCCAAGGACTTGCCGAGGACGTGGCATGGATTGGATGTTCCATTCCTGGTTCTCCAGTGCTTCTCCTCAGGGACTGTCCGGAGCCATGACTCAGCGGCCTGCTTTGATATTTAAATCTCGGCGGAGAGATGGCTTTACTAATGGCAGAGGAGAACTTGCAAGTCCATCTCCTTTTGTTTGTGACAACAGGCGGGATAGCTTGTGAGGGTTACACCTCTTCCTCAGGCTCCTTGTGCAAATTAACCTATTGTTCTGAGATGTTTTACTGGCTAAAGTAACTCCTCAAAGAATAAAGTGGTCAGAAGGCTGGAGGCAGAGGAGGAGGCAGAGTCTTGAGACTGGCTGCTGGCACTGCTTGCTGTAGCAGTCTGCCTTTTGCTATGGCTGTCGAGTCTGGACCTTTAAAAAGTTTCCTGTGTGCTGTGTGTTTATTTGGACCTTTAAAAAGTTTCCTGTGTGCTGTGTGTTTATTTTATTAATATTAATCCTCACACCCGACTCAAGAACCGTTCGACTCTGCCCGGCTGGCCCCGGCAGATTGGCGCCCAACGTGGGGCTTGAGATACAGGGAACCCGTGAAGGACACCGCTGTTTGGCTGGCGAGCTCACATTAAATAGAAAGGTTGCGGTGAGTAAATCCCAAAATAAAAATGGGACAAGGCATTAGCCTAGTGTTTTCTTTATGGAACTTAATTAAAGGTAGTCTGTATAAGCAACAGGAAACTGAGAAAGCTAAACTTTCAGGCTCAGAGATAAGGAGGTTAGAAAGATGGCAGGCTTCAAGAGAAAATGTTATTATACCATCAGCTCCTCCAGAGGAGTTGTATTGTCCTTCTGATAACAATAATTTCTTGCCAGAAGGAGACTTTGAGGAAGACTTGCAACCTAATGAGGTTGCAGAGTTAGAAGAAGAACCAGATCAGCACTATTCTGAGAAATACCCTCCAATTCAGGCTCTGCTTGTTAAAAAGCGTAAGCCTTGGCAAAAAGAAATTAAAAGACTGGAGTATGGTTTGGAGGAAATAAACGAAAACATTGCAGCATTAACTACTAGGGAAAATGAAGCTCAGTCTCCCACTCTAACTCCATCATTGGTGGAAGGCTTAGGCCCTCCTTCTGGGAATGCTACAGTTTCAATGGCCCAGAAGGCAAGGGGACCTTTCCCTTTGTCCACTGTAGGAACATCTCTATTCGCTTTACAAGCTTCTTTACAAGAAGCCAGGCAGAATGGAGAAGACGTATCTGAGTTTTATAGTTTTCCAGTTTTGGAGCAACCCGATGGACACGGTAATATGGTGAGAGTCCATGCTCCTATACCTTTTAAACAGATAAGAGAATTAAAATCTGCATGCTCCCAATATGAACCTATAACGCCTTTTACCCTGGCTCTGCTGGAATCCATGTCTACTGAGGCTCTCTGCCCAGGGGACTGGAAACAGTTAGCAAGAGCATGCTTATCAGGAGGAGATAATCTATTATGGAAGTCAGATTTTGCAGAGCATTGTCAAGCTACAGCTAAACTTAATCGAGCTCAGCAAATTCCTATAACTTATGACATGCTTGCTGGAGAAGGAATCTACAAGGAAATAGGACAGCAATTGGATTTTGATGTGGCCGTTTATGCTCAGGTCAATACTGCTGCCCGGAGGGCCTGGAATAAGCTTCCATAAGCAGGTAGACAGGTGGAGGATTTGTCTAAAATCTGTCAGGGACCTGATGAGTTATTTCAAGATTTTGTGGCAAGATTAATGCAAGCAGCAAACAGACTTATAAGTGATGAAAAGTCTGGATTGTTATTAGTGAAACAATTGGCTTATGAGAATGCTAATAGAGCTTGCCAAGCAGCCTTGACACCAAAGGCCAAGGATTGGGGTACTACGTTACAGACAATAGTACTCATCCAAATAATTAGGTTAATAACAGCTAAAATTCAAAGCTCTCTGGCTACAAGGTATTTGTCAGCTCTTTCTGGTAAGGGTCCGCCAATTTATTGAAACTTCAACTAAAATAATCAACTGGGCTTTGTTTGTTACAGCATAAATTGGCTAAGACCCCATTTAAAATTAACAGGAGAACTAAAACCACTTTTTGACATTTTAAAAGGAGAGGCTAATCTACTTTGTCAAAAAAAAAAAAAAACTTACCAAAGAAGCTCGTGATGCTTTGCAAAAGATAGAATTAGCTATTAAAAAACAGCATGTTTAATATATTGATTATTCAAAAGAATGGGGTGCATATATTTTGGCTACTGTTCATACTCCAACTGCTATATTGTGGCAAGGAGGACCATTATTATGGTTGCACCTGCCTGTGTCTCCTGTTCGAGTTCTGACACCATATTATGAAGGAGTGGCTAGTTTAGTTCAAATGGCTCGCACAGAATCTCGTAAATATTTTGATAGAGAGCCCTCCTTAATTGGAGGGCTTTTACCAAACAGCAAGTAGATTGGTTATTTCAAAATGTAGATTGTTGGGCGATAGCTTTTGCTCATTATTTAGGACGTATTGATAATCATTATCCAAAACATAAATTACTTCAATTTGCCCCAATGAGCATGCTTTTGTATTTCCTAAAATAATTAAACAAAAGCCATTACCTCAAGGTCCAACAGTATTCACTGATGGATCTTCAAATAAAAAAGCTGTTTATATACTAGAGGGACAAACTTTTGTTTTGCAAACATCGCCAACCTCAGCTCAAGTTATAGAATTATGAGCTGTTGCTGCAGTCTTTAAAAATTTGGCTTCTACCTCTTTCGACTTGTATACTGATAGCCACTATATAGCTAAAGCTTTACAAGTCCTAGAGACTGTAACATATGCTAATACAGCTAATAAACAAATACAAAATCTATTTAGAGAGATTCAACAAAGTATTTGGCGCCCTGTGCAGCCTTGTTACATAGGACATATTAGAGCTCATTCAGGGCTTCCTGGACCTTTAACTTTAGGAAATGATTTAGCAGATCTAGCCACACATTTGGTTGGATTAACTCAACAAGAATCGGCTCAAAATTCTCATGCATTACATCATCAAAATAGCAAGAGCTTAAGAAAACAATTTAATATTACCAGAGAAGCCGCTAGACAAATTGTAAGATCATGTTCCTCTTGCTCTAAACATTTTAATGTACCTCATTATGGTGTAAATGCTAGAGGTTTGACTCCCAATCATTTATGGCAAATGGATGTAACTCATGTCCCAGAATTTGGGAAACTAAAATATGTTCATGTAACAATTGACACTTTTTCAGGATTTATCATGGCAACTCCCTTAACAGGGAAAGCCACCAAACATGTTATAAGTCATTGCTTAAAGTGTTTTGCTGCAATTGGTATTCCTTCCATTATAAAAACTGACAATGGCTCGGGATATACGAGTCTAGCTTTTCAGCGTTTTTTGTGTACAAATGAATATAAATCTTAAATTGGGAATTCCTTATAACCCCCAGGGCCAGAAAATTGTGGAATGAGCCCATGGATCTCTTAAAAACCAATTACAAAAAATAAAAAGGGGGGAGCTATAGCCCCAAACACCACAGAATTATATTAATCATGCTCTCTTTATTTTAAATTTTTTGAATGTGGATACACAAGGCCGTTCTGCGGCTGATCGATTGTGGCATCCTAAAACCAAAGATACTTTTGCCCAAGTAAAATGGAAAGATCCAATTACTGGAGTATGGCAGGGCCCCGACCCTGTATTAATATGGGGAAGAGGACATGTTTGTGTTTTCCACAGGACGCAGAGGGAGCCAGGTGGATCCAGAGAGGCTGCTACGGTTTGCAGTTGTTCCCCAGAGAGATGTTCCCGCTGCAGATAACTGCAAACTCTGCCCTGACCTAGACTGAAAAGCTGCGTTATACCTGCGCTCCTGACCCCGCTCTTGCTTCATTCTGCTCCTGGGAGAAGACATCATGAAGAAAAACCTCTTATATAATAAACTGGACTTGACTGTTTTGCTACAAACTTCAACAAAATCGAGAGAACTAACTGTGAAACTTTAATCTGGCTCTGGTTTTCAGCAGAGCAAAACAGACTTGCTTCAGGAACTCTTGGGGGGGCCTGTAACTGCCTATGTAAATTCTCCTTTTGTTTTGCTGCTTGGAGATGTTAAGCTTTCAAATGGTTCTGTTTACTCGACAGCCTTTTACTGTGGTTCCTCTAAATGTTTCTCAGATTTGGTAATTTGCACAGGGAGTCACCTGCTAGTCACTTTTGGAGTGTTACTTTGGACTTGGCTTGTGGTAGGAGATGCGCTCCTATCAGTGACAACTAAAATCTGCCTGAAGGCCTTTTGGTATGTCAAAGCTGAGCTGATCTGCACAAGATCATATCACAGTGTCCACCCTAGCAGAGGTAAGTTTTCTCTGGGGTGTATGAAAATTCATGTACAAATATTGACCCAAAAATGGGGACATGAATAAAAAATATATACCTTTCGAGAGAAACAACCTAAGACAGGCACAATCTTCTGCTCCATAACTATTAAGTTATGGCCAATTTTAATACTATAAAAAAGGGGGACATGTCGGGAGCCATGACTCAGCGGCCTGCTTTGATATTTAAATCTCGGCGGAGAGATGGCTTTACTAATGGCAAAGGAGAACTTGCAAGTCCATCTCCTTTTGTTTGTGACAACAGGTGGGATAGCTTGTGAGGGTTACACCTCTTCCTCAGGCTCCTTGTGCAAATTGACCTATTGTTCTGAGATGTTTTACTGGCTAAAGTAACTCCTCAAAGAATAAAGTGGTCAGAAGGCTGGAGGCAGAGGATGAGGCAGCACTGGAGACTGGCTGCTGGCACTGCTTGCTGCAGCAGTCTGCCTTTTGCAAAAGCTGTCGAGTCTGGACCTTTAAAAAGTTTCCTGTGTGCTGTGTGTTTATTTTATTAATATTAATCCTCACACCCAACTCAAGAACCGTTCGACTCTGCCCGGCTGGCCCCGGCAAGGGACTCACTATGAAAGTGGGATGGACTGAGTGGGATGCACTGACTGCTCTTTCCTAGAGACAGGGTGTTCTGGTCTCAGGGACTCACTGTGGAATTAGATGGACTGTGTCTTCCTCTCCTGGGGACTCCGTGTTCCTGCCTCAGAGACTGAGTCCCTCTGTCCCAGGGACTTGCTATAGAAGTGTTATGGATTCTGGAAGCTGACATTGCTTTATTATGTTTATGAAAATTTCCTCTTTGGGGTTCTTAAAGAACAGTGGTGCCTTCTCCACCAGTCCATCCTTTCTTCAGTGTGTTCTTTTGTGAAGATTCTATTGAACTGCAAATGCTGTGAAGCATTTATTACTTTTACCTGAGAAGTTGTTATGCAGATGGTGTGAAATAAACAAAGGATTAAAATTCCTGTACATTAATATTCATCAACCTAGACACCTCCAGCATATCTGCTTTCTCCAGAGCCAAGCAAACAAAGCTTTGTGGGTACTATGACTGCTGGGTATCCCCAAGTTAGTCATTACTAATCACGTAATTATCGGCCAAGTTTTTCCCAAAGGAGAAACAAGGTGCTGAAATGATCATTGTCGGTGGAAATAGAAAAACTTCTAGGTGTGAAAATATGCTGAATTTTCAACAGACTCATCCCTAGACTCCCCAGGATCTGAGGCTGATCACATAATCATCTCCTGTCTTGCCTGATTCATTATTTATTGGGTGTCTGTGTGTTTTAAGCATTAACTAGATTTTATGCTCCTTCAGGGAAGACTCAGCCTTGCCTTTCACCTCCTTTTACCCTTGTCTAAATATCCCAAAGCAGAAAGTTCAACTCGGTAGGGATGCAAGATTCTGGCCAATTAGTCCACAGCATGTAATAGTCAGTTTCAGCTGCCAAGGCATTGCCCCACACCTTCCTTTGAAATTCAGCAATTGATTTAGCTTCCACTACACCGGGCTGGTGGCTTAGACTAAGCTGAGCTGAGCAGCTTTTGGTCCCATCTGGGCTTCCTCATGTATGTGTGATCACATTATTTCTTCAGGGAAGGGGGAGGGGATGGCATGCCTAGGGACTGGTTACAATCCTATGAGTACACCAAGAAACAGACAGGACTCATGTGAAGCAGCTGAGGTTACGGTTCCATTATGATGGACTGAGGAAAAATATCGCATTGTAGAGGGAGATGGTATGAAAGGAATAGTTACAGCCAATAGTTATAGCCATTTCAAACCACTGTTTCTTGCAAATTTGAATTGCCCATCATATATTATAGTGTAATAATCTAAAATACATAATGTGGTAATCTAAAAAATACCTCATTACTGTACCTTTCTTTGGTGTGGAATTGTTGAGATAAAACAGAAACAGTGTCCATGACTTGGGGACACAGCTGGTGACATCATGTCCATCCATTTCTGTCCACATTTTGCAGAAAAGAAGTCCTAGGGATGACTCAACCCTACCGTTAGAGGGACTATTTGACCAGTACAAGGACAGCTGTGGCCTGGGCGGCACTTCCTCTGGTTCTGGTGGAGGAGCTGAGAAAGTGTGGAACTGCCAACCTCCTCTCCTAAGCCGCCAGGAGTCTGCCAAGCCACACCCACACCTGCCAAGCCACACCCACATCTGCCAAACCACACTCACACTCATTCCTGCAAATTTATCTCCTGTCCTTGTTCTTGGAGGTATGTGACATCACATAAAAGTTCAGGATCTTAGAGCACACAGAACCTGGAATCACTGTGTGGTCTTAGGTAGACAACTAATTTCACCGATCCTTAATTTTCTCATCTGCCCCCTGAGTTGCTTTAAAGGTTGAATAAACAACACAAATTTACCCACTGGCACATCAGGCTTCTGATAAATATCCTTGGCCATTATCTTTTGAATTATATTGATTTTGGTGTTGTTGTAAAAGTTGTTCTTTCTGTTCTTTTTGCTACTAAAGAGAGGCTTGTTTGGTTGCTTTGTTTTAAGATGGGTTGCATGTAGCCCAGGCTGGCCTCAGACTCACCATGAAGCTGAGGATGACTTTGAACTTCTGACTTTCATGCCTCCACCTCTGAGGTGCTGATACCTGGAAACAGGACAACCTCCTTACAGTGCCATCCACCCATCCTCCCAGTACAGAAACACAAGGCCCATCCTTTCTGCGTCTTCTTCTCCCATTTCCCACCCCTCACAGCTTAGGTGCAACCATCTAGTTCTCATCCTCAGGAACAGCTCTCCTCCCCCGTGGCACACCTGTCATGGGCTTAGAGAGCTCGCTGTGATCTGTCTGCTCAGGTTCACTGCCAGGCTCTTGGTGCCAGGCATTGCATTTAACTGTATTAAAGCTATTAGTGGGTGGAGACTGTCTCCTGTCTTCTCTCTGGTCCTTGTCCCATCATCCCTCAAGAATAAAGTGAGGCAGATATGGAAGGGAAAACAAGGCTAACTGTACTTGCTACGCTGAAATAAAAACTTAAACAGAAAAGTGAGAACTTCAAGACCCTCGGGAGCAACAGGATGCCAATCAAAGGAGGTTGGTGGCGTCTCAGCCCCACGTTCCCAGCAGGCTTTAGGGTACCAACCAAGAGAGTGTATTATAACTCCGAAGATCTTGGAGGGCTCTGGGGCACCAGCTAAGAGCAGGCCCTTGCAGAGCAGAACTGTAGAAAGCTGCAAACACCGAGGGAATGTTGTCATCAGCAGCAGTAAGGGGGCAGGGAGCTGCAAGCCCTTCTCTAAATGAGTTTCCTGCTTGGGGCAGACTCCTGTGCAGAGAGCCTTTGAGTCTTATCATTGGCTGCTGTTTTTTCTTCCTTCTCTATTGGGCTCCTGTCACTTTGGTCTTTTGTCTTGGAAGCTCCAGAGCATCTGAGTACGGGGTGTCATTTGGGTCCAGAGTGGTTAATGTGGGTCTACAAAAATGGTTCAAAATGAGCCATTCGGGGAAAGAGCCACCAGAAGTTTCCTTTGGTTATTGTGGGGGATCCTTGGAGGTTGCCACCTGGTGGGTTAGTGCTCAGGGCTCTGACTATTGTACAGCTTGGAGGGCTTTGTTTCCCGCCTTCAGGGCTTGGATTTCCTGCCCCATCAAGCGTGTTGAACTCTGAGGGGAGGTGGGGAGGTTTGTCCCCTAACAATAGATGTTCCGTGGTACCTGGCTAACGGAAAGTGAACACCTCCACACACTTGCTGCCCTCCCAGCTATGCCCAGAGAGAAAACCAGCCATTCACAGCTTTCAGTTGAGCCATTTTGTCACTGAAGTACAGTTGCATTCTTTGGCCTGGCTGCAGTGTTGTAAATCCTCATGTTGACAAAGCACCACCTCTCCAGCCCTTGGAGATTTTCCTTGCTCTTGTGCGGGAACATGATATACAGAACTGAGAAGGGTTGGGAGCTCCCTATGCACATGAATTGGTATCTTGACCACATATCTCTCGGTGCTTGCATCTGAAGGGATGTCCACAGTGCTTATAAGAGTTGCTTTTAAGTCTTTTATGTTTTAGGAAAGCATGTTAGTGTCTGATATATGCATGGGCTGTCATGTAAACCCGAGCTTTGAAAGTGAAGTAGACACACTTCCTCAAAGACAGTCCTAAATACAACCTCTTGATCTGTTCATTCAGCATTGATCCTGAACACTGGTTCTGTGTGACCTTGGCAAAGGCTTTTCTTTTTTGGTCACAGGCTTGAGCATGTTCCTGCCCCAGCATCCTTTTCTCCAGTGGTTGGGGGAGGCTCCTGGGCCCTTGAGCTAGCCCTCTCTGATGCTGGAGATGTTTGAACGTCAGGAACACTGACAGCCTCCCATTCTACAGCCTGTGCTTCTAGGAGGAGAACATGTGAAGACTTATCTTCAGGTGGGCCCACAGCAGGGACAGGATAAGAACTTTCTGACTGTGATTCCAGTGTGACCAGAGATTTCAGCACAAACACCTGGGCTATGGCAGCCTTAACAAGCTGGGGATGTCTACCTGCCTCTAACACACTAATTAAGGCAAAGTTGTACTAGAGAGATGGCCCAGTGGGTGAAAGTGCTTGCTGCAGGAGCTTGATGACCAGAGTTTGATCTCCAGGACCTGTGGTGGGAGAAGATCGCCACACATGCACTGTGATGCACCTGAGCCCACATTCTCTCTCTCTCTCCCCCATCCACACACATACACTATAAATGAAATATGTTGAGAGATAGATAGATAGATAGATAGATAGAGAGAGAGAGAGAGAGGAACAGAGAGGGAAATAACAGTGAAAAGCAGGAAGGAGACTTATCTAATGTGGCCATATTGTGAAGAGGAGCAGATAAAGACGTCCAGTGACCCCTAGTCCATCTCAGGGAAACCGATAAGAGTTTTAGGCTTAAATAGGGAAGCATTAGGGGGTGGTGCAAGAGGTCTGCATAATTGAGCATTCCCGTTTTGATATGGTCTTTGTCTCAGGTCTGGATTTGCAAGTGAGTCTAAACAAGTCAGTTTGTCTCCCGCCCTGGGCAGCCTTGCCTTGCTGTACAGCCACCCTCGTCTGAAGCCTACACCCTCCTGATAGCCCCGGCTGTTCCTGAGACCCATGGTGAAGGCAGGTTCAGGACACTGTGGGTCTCAGTGCCTTCAGCCCTAAAGGGGGAATCATCTAGGTTCAACAAACACTGATTTTCATGCTGGTAAGTACATGACCTAAGGTAAAGGAGACAGAAAAAAATGAAGGCAGAGATGTCAGCCTCCATCCAGCTGGGGAGTTGAACATTTCTTATCCGTGCAGCTTGCAAGCACCTGTTTACTACCAGCCATAGAAATTGTCCACCCATACAAGGAAATACAACATCTGGGCTTCTCTATAAAAGTTCTAGTTCCCCGAGTCCCAAGAGTTTTCCCATAAGATTAGGAGCTCAGTAGCTGTGGTATAGTCAGCTGCTCTGAACCCTAAAGCTGGCAGTACTTTTTAAATCTTTCTAAATCTAACAATAGTTATAGAGCTAACCAGGTCCACAGGTGCTGGGACAGTGGAGAGCCACCTCCTTGCATCTATATATCAAAATGCACGGACCCCAGATACCTGGTGAGCGTGGAAGTAAGGATTCCCAGGTCCTTGGGAAAATGTGTTTTTACTCAAGTTTTGGAGTAAGGATACATTTCTCAGATGACTGCTGTCTCCTTCCCTAGAAGCAGAGAAAATCTGCCTTCCCTCAATATCCCTGCCCTGGGAGGATGGGGGTGTCTTACTTCTTGTGTAGAAAGATTTCTTTTTCTTCTTTCAGAATTGCTCCATATACAGAGCGAGCTCCAGGACAACCAAGGACAACAGAGAAACCCTGTCTCGAAAAACAAAACAAAGCAAAGCAAAACAAAACAAAGCAAAACAGATCTGCTCCCCAGTCCTCAGCACTGTTCTCCTAGACCTCATCATGGTTTTCTAGGGCCTGATGGAAGCCAACAGGTTCTTTACTATATTTTTAAATAAATAAAGATAAAATGAGTAAAGACGAGTAGTACGATCCCCACCAGGAGTCCAGCACAGTGCTTGACTCAAGAGTTTTGGTCATTGTCATGCTTCACTTACCCTCTGATTAGGCAGGTTCTGCCTCTGCCCGGAGCAGCTGCTCTTTGACTCGGTGAATGAAGCCAGCATGCACATTCATATGCACATACTGTTAGGGTCTGGAAGACACTGAAAGGACAACTCCAGACTTGAGTAGCATGCAAACAACAAAGGACATTTATTCTGCAGAAGTCCAGCATGCTGGGGCCACCAGTGGAGGCCCCCAGGGGAGTGCAAAGGCCCCTTTTAAAGTCAGAGAGGGGAATTCCTACTGTGGCTATGTAACCTCAATTGGGATTGGCTGGTGCCCATGGAGGCTACATGACTCTGGACAGGACTTAGGTGCTTTTCAAGCTGGTAGTTAAGCAACCTTATCTCCCCCAGGCCAGATGTCCTGGCTCTTTCTGATTAGTTGCCTCTTTTGATTTTTCCTGTAACTCTTAGGCCTGTTATGTCTAGCAAGAAAATGAAGCCTGCCATGGAGTCAGTCAGGCTCATTTAGATAGGCTCTCTCAATACATGTACAAATTCATGTGCACATAGGCGTCTTACAGTTGGTTGACCTTTTGAGGCCAAAGGTTAACCTTGAGTGTTATGCTTCAGGATGTCACCACCTTCTTTTGTGAGACCGGCTCTCTTACTGGCCTCTGGCTTAACTAGGCCAGCTGGCCATTGGGCCGTAGGGCTTCTCATGTCTTTGCCTTTCAGATACTGAGATTACAACCACGAACTACTACACTCTGCTTTCTTTCCTGGAATCTGGAAGTCAAACTCAAGTCTTCATGTTTGCACAGTAAGCACTTGAGCAGTGGAGCCACTTCCCCGGCCCCCAGTCATTCACATCTGAGCAGAGTCAGTGCAACCAATTCCTACAGAAGGATGGAGGCTTCTCTGTTAGCATCAATGAGGAAGCTCCCCAGATGTATGGGTGGGGGGGACACACCCTGATCCCAGCTGTCAACTTGCTGAGATCCTGCTTCCTGGAGCCCAGAGATGGCTTCCCATATTCAGATTTAGCATCTTCCATGGGATGCTTCTATACTCGCTATCATGGCTTCCATAGCAACTACTGTGTTCTGCTCTGAAGTGCCTGCTCCCTTAGCCCTGTAGCTCTGGCAAGGCTCCTTCCCCTCAGGCTCTGACTCCCCCTCATACTTCAGGTTCTCATGTCCCCTCTCCTCTCTGACCCAGCTCAGCCCCACACCTGCCATGAAGGCCATCCCTCACCATGTCCCTCCTCTGTATCGCTAAGACTTTCTAACTATGGCATTGAGTGATGGACTTTGGCATTGAATTATATTCTGACTTTAATTATTTAGAGTTGTTACATGCTAATGGTGATAAACCAAGCCAAATGCCACAGTGACCTCCTCCTGTCTGCTGTCTAATGTTTTATTCACACCAGACATTAAATTCACACGTGTTGACTGGGCCATTTGATTGATGGGAGGCACTTAGCAGTTTTCTCTGTCCAGACTCTTATTGAGACCACTGTAAGTGCCATGAATGGGTCCGTGAGACACCTGCCTTTAGACAGGTTAGTAGATGTGACACTCTTCCTTATGCTTTGACTCTGTTGGGATTTGTTATGTGCAGTACTTGCCTTGGAAACTTTAAAGCAATTTATTACCTGTGCAATTTCTTCCAATCCATTCCTTTGCACCTGAATTGTATACATTTATGAAATATCAAAGAAAAAGAATTCCAAACCACACAAGATCTTACAAGTTGGGTAAATTACACATCACTGGGACATGGGTATTTTTGGATCAGTTATTATTATTTTATATAATTTATTTCCACTGTAATTTTTAGCATACATTTTGAAGTGAGCTTAAAATATTCTTCTAATAGCCCTATTTAATCAGACCATTGCAAAAGAAAAAAATATTATTATAAATAGGAACCGGCAAAGGCAGCTTAGAAGAGGGTGCATTTTGGTCACAATCCCAAGTTGTAGTCCACCATCATGAGGAAGTCAAGGCAGCAGGAGCCTAGCCAGGTAGTCACATGCCCAGTCAAGAATGTGTACGCTGCTCGTGCTCAGCTTGCTTTCCTCTTTTATATAGTCCAGGACTCAGGCTATACCCAGAGGGTTCAGGTTCTCTAGTCTCCTAATAGACACAAGCAGCTCTGTGTCACCCTCCTTTGGTCAACATTGCTTATCTATTGGAACAGCAATACTGGTAAGGCAGGTCTTCGTAAGCTTCCACTGGTGGCCATGTTTTCTCGAAATAAATGGTTTTTTTTTTTTTTGTAATCTCAGGTATTAAAAACCATTTATATGGACCAAACATTCCTTGATCATAAAGAAATGATTTTACCACAACACTAAAGATAAAAGTAAAATTGCATGCTATAGTATTTTGGATGAGGAATGTCCCCCATGGGCTCAGGTTTTTACCCATTTGGTTCCTAGTTGGTGGTATAGTTCGGGGAGATGTAGGCAGTGCAGCCTTGCTGAAGGAAGTATATTACTGGGGGTGGGGTTTGAGAGTTCACAGCCTTGTTCCACCTCCAGTTCCCTCTGTGCCTTGTGCTTGGAGCTGAGAAGGTGAGCCCTCAACTTCCTGCTCTGGCCACTTGCTTCTATGCCTCTCTCACCGTGACTGATTCTCCCTCTGGAACTGTAAGCTGAAGTCAACTCTTCAAGAAGTTGCCTCTGTTTGTGGCAGTTTAGCATAGGAACAGGATAATACATGTGTTAATGATATGGTGTTTTAGCATAGAAGTAGCATGCTAATGCTGTGCAGGTGTTCGATAGTCTGACAGAGAACAACCCAAAGATCTACTAGCATGATGCTTACGTACTGAAGAATGATATAAGAGAAAATACTCCCAGTCTTTGTGTTCCGTATTAAACTCTTACGCTTCTGTAAGGGTGAAAAACTTTGTCAGTGCAGCAAAAGCAGTTCAACTTGTAACATGGGATAATCTTGAATCTGAGCCAAGGGGTTCCAGTGTTTGTGGTGTGATGGCCCACATAGGGCAAAGTGCACTCTCTGTATATCCACAGCTTAGTAGAGCATTGCTATACAGGTATGGGTAGCCACAAATGCCTTAGGTTCTTATGAATTTGAATTCCTCCTTCCCCTCGTTCAGTCACAATGCCCCAAATACATCAGAACCCACATCCTGTATCTCACTCATTAGCATATCGTTGTGCATAGTGTGGGCGCGATGGTTGTAATTGCTGAGGACAGAGTTCTGAGTGGCAAGCCTCCCCGTCCTCCCTAAAGGCTAAGACGAAAGCTCAGATGAAGTGCTGCTGCTCAAACCACAATTGCCTGGAGGTCTCTGGTGTTAGCAATTTGACGACTTGCTGTGCTTTCAAAAAAGGAAATAAAATATCACACGCACACATGTGCGAGAAGAGAGAGAGAAAAAGAGAGAGACACACACAGAGAGAGACAGAAACCCCATGTTTTAGTTAGGGTAAAGAAACGCCATGAACAAAAGTGATGTGGGAGGAGAGGGTGTGTTTGGCTAACGTACACTGCGTCTACCGAGTCACTCTCCACTGAGGGAGGCCAAGGTAGGAACTCCAACAAGGTGGAACCTGGAGGCAGAAGCTGACGCAGAGGTCATGGATGGGAGTGAGCCTGCTTACTGGCTTGCTCAGCCTACTTTTATATACCATCTAGGACCAACAGTCCAGAGGCGGCACCACCCATAATGGGCTGGGCCTTCCCACATCAAACACTAATTAAGAAAATGTCCTACCGGCTCACCAAAGCCCTGTCTTAGGGAAGCATTTTTGTCACTCGAGGGTCCATTCTCTCATATGACTTTAGTTGGTGTCTAGTTAACATAAAAGTAGCCACCACACCTCAGCTATCTCTAGTTTCCAAGGCTCCCTTCAGGAGGTAGGCAGTCCTTGCTCACTGAAAACACCTTCTGTAAGAGGCCAATTTCCCTCCTGGAGTCTGGCTCATGTTTCATTGTGCAAGTTACAGCAGAGACATAAGACTCCTGCATGTCTAGAGTATATTAGACAGAGGTTAACTGGAGGCCAGGAATAATGAGTGGGAATAAACAATATAGAATGTAGATACAATGTTTGGCTTAAACAGTTAGACAAAGAATTTTTTTAACTCCAAAATTATATCCTTAGCGATGGGAAGATGGCTCAGTAATAAGAATGCCTGCTCTGAAAGCATAATAACCTGAGTTCAAATCCCCAGAATCCATACAAAAATCCAGGCATGACTGTGCATGCCTATGACCCCAGCATCAGGAAGTAGAGACTGGTGGCCATTGGGAGTTCTCTGGGCAAACAACCTGGCCAAAATGGTGAGCTGCTGGTTCAGTGAGAGTCCCTGTGTCAAGGCAATAAAACAGTAACAGTGAAAGATGCCCAATGCCTCTTCCTCCCCCACTCACACATAAGCACCATGAATGCATACATCACAGACATAAATTAAACTGAATTATTTTATCTTTATAGTTGAAATGCTTCCTAGCATGAGGAACAGCAGGGTTTCTTACAAAGCGAATTAACTGGTACCATTAAATTCTAGCCTCTGTCATATGACTCTGGAGATTCCCAGCAAGGATTAGGTGGCTTCTGGCTTTGGATGGTTGGTAAAGGCATCATGGTAGGATTTTGCAGTGAGATAACCGCTTTGCCTCAGAAGCCAGCAAACACAAAGAGAAGGAGAGACATTGGTCTTATGGTCCCTTTCGTGGCTACACATGAGGGACATCACTACCTTTCTTTAGGCACTGCCTCTTAAAAACTCCACCATCTCCCATGGACCACGCCTTGAGCATGGGCCTATAGGGGCCCTGTGCAGAGGGGAATAACATTTTCGACAGCACTGCCGTGGACAACTGGGTTTTGACTTTGGTGGACTGATACAGGAGCATGGATTCAGGCAGTAACCACTTCTTTCTTAAAGACTGCATCAACTGAAACGCTCCCTTAGGCATGAGGTCCACCTACTCAAGCCCCTCTGCTTTTGTACTTCACAGGTGCCTCTGGTTTGGAATAATAGTTGTAAACATCTCCAGTAGTCTCACTGCTAACTGGAAATTATCATGTCTTCCAGGGCAGTGCAATAAAGAAAAAAATGGCATTTTATGTTGACATAATTATTGTGGTTTATTTTCAGGATGTGAATTGTAATGATTCAACTGACTAAATTTAACACAATGTAAAATTACATGTAGCCACTTTAGACAGGAGTGCAAGTAAGTTCTGTTAGAGAAAGTGTAAGTGGGAGGGCTTTCAGACTTTCTCCAAACTTTGTGTGCTTTTGTTTTATATGATACTTCAATATCATGCAGACAGCTTTTTCTTCCTGTAAATTATCTTTTTCATTGTTTAAGAGTGTCATACGTGCATACGTAGCATGTTTTGACTAATCCATCTCTAACTCCATCCCCTAGAATCCCTTCCTTATCCCTTCCAACTTCATGTGCTCTTAAAAAAATCCTTTAGTTTTTTACATTATCATATAATTTCCCCTTTCTTTCTTTTCCTACCTCTAAACCCTCCCCTATGCCCTTCCTTGCCCTGAAATTTATGGCCTCTTTGCTACTGCTATATATATCTATTTACACACACATATTCATATGCATAAACACATATGTTCACAACATCCTCAGTCTGTGTAATGTTACCTGTATGTATATTTCAGGGCCTTCTAAACACCATAGAAAAACCCCACTGTCATGAATGTGTCCTCTCTTTTGGAGTTGTTGGTCAGTGAAGTCCCATTGACCCCAAACATTTCAGGCTATTTTCATTGCTCTTCGCTAATATCCAGAACGTGATGGTAAGATCCTACAACTGATGACATTATATGTACTTGAGTCACAGAACATGGAAAAATCAACTGGCACTGATCAGGAAACGTCATCCCTCCTGGATAACTCTCATAGTGCCAGGAGGTTTTATTTATGCTATTGGAGAAGAAAAATACTCAACATTCTTACCCAGCTGTTAACATCATTGAGCTACAGTAATAACTGGCCTAGTAAGAAATGTCCACTGCGATAATAGTGGCATGACTGTCATGAGAGTAACCACTTTCTGATTATTTTAAAGGCTTTTTTTCCATAAGACAGAATCCTGCCTGCCTTGTTAATTAGGACAAACATTGTTTTAGTCCTGGAAATATCTTTTCAAGTTAAATTTTGCATGTAAGTTAATTATTGAAGTAGAAAAATGAGATTGCCTTTCTGCTTGCTGCTTGTTTGAAAGCATGCCTTGTCTGTGACCATGGCTCCATTGTGATACCCATTGCTCTTAAGAGGTCCTGAAAATGCCCGACTTGAAGTATAACTTAATCCTCTGATCTTGCATTGGGAGCTATGTGCCACTGCTTTGAAGAGTGAAGCCACTGAAATTCATGCTAGACTGCTGTTCATTGGCAATGGGAACTCGTTCATGAGATCTGGCCTCACAATGCCTGCTGGGCAGACAGCAAATGAATTCATTGTATCAGGAGAGGAAGCTCAAGGCAGGTCTACAGCAGAGTCTCACATACAGCAGGAGCTCAGTGAGTTTTTACACTCCTTACTGAGCTAAGAGCTAGCAACTTTTCAGTGGTACACAGCCTAGCGCGGGTTATTGTCCTAGTTAGCTTTACCTGCACAGTATGCATCTCTCAAGTTAATATATTTTAAATTTACACGCATACATTTCAAGGTAACAAACAGACTAGACCAGGTGTGAGGCCTTTTTTACAGGTTAAGGGAAGTAACTGAAGTGAGTCAGTAGAGACAGATGTGGGACACGTGCACAAGCGTTATTCTGAGCCATAACTTACATTGAAATGTATTGGCAAACAGGCTCCTGTTTTGTTTGTTGGGTGAGTGCTGAGTTCTTTCTCTCTCCCCACGCATATCTATACAAATTCTAGGAGGAATATCTATACTGCCTTCCGCACTAAGCAAGAGACTGTAACTTAGGGTTTCCTCACTCATCTCTAGAAGCTGCAGGAGGGTTGCATCTAGAATTGCTGAAATGAACTGAGAAGAGACAGAAGACAGGCAGCCAAGGGTTTCCCATGCCTCCTCTCAGGACTCACATACCAAGCTGTTGGCACAAAACCCTCACAACAAAGAGAACAGGAGCCACATCTGAGTGTCTGTGGCCCAGGAACATGGACACAGGTCATGCTGAGTTTCATGATCGGTAGTTGAAATGGTTACATGAAACTTTGTGTGACTATGTAACAGGGAAGTGTCATAAATCGAAGTGTGTAGGTAGATTACAGCAGAGCTGGGGAAACTCTGCTGTAGGCTTCAGATGCTGCCTGATGACTGGTGATATAAGCTTTTGATTTGGTGAAAGCTAGCAGTATGCTAAGACTGCACCACAAGGCTTTATTTGATAGTATAAAGGGAAAAAGGGTGTTGTATCAGATATAGAAGAGGGTCGTAAATGACTACTAAATCTTAAGGGAAATTGACTCGCAGCTTCAACTCTCTACATTAGAAAGTTCTAGTCAATCAGTCTGCTGAGTCTTCAACAGAGGTGTGGCTCTTCCTTGGAACTTCAGTTCATAGAATTAAAGGGCAGATGATTGGAGCATAAATACCCTCTTCACAGGGTCTGCTTGTAATTACAGAGAGGCAGAATGGTTCTCAGAGGAAATGAATGACCCCAGGGAACAGACAAAAGACCTCTGCCTTCTAGGGTTGGTGCTTGTTGTTCTTGCTTCTTCTTTACTATGGTTTAGTTTTCCTTCATTAATGACACTTAAGGAAGACAATCGGAAGTAATCATAGTCTTCTTTGGTAAATACAATTTTTAGGTAATAAAAGGAGCTCTAGAGAAAGCCCTTTCCTGCATTTCCTGTCCTCAGGGCTTGGTTTGAAGCCCAAAGCTGCACATTTTATGGTGCTGCTTCCAAAAGCCCAACAAACTGTTAATAGGAAATGACTAGAGGCAAGTTTAGCGTGCAGTTACTGGCATCTTTTTTCCCTGGTGCTCTGTCGGCCCACACAAAGCATGAGTTGGTCGTTGGCTGTGGAGTCTTGTTACTGCTGTGAACTGTTAACCACTGCAAAGAGCTCCCGAGGACCAGCCACAGGCAGTCTCTCCTTAGCGCCTCTGGAGTTGTCAGGATCAAAACCAGGGCTCTGGAAGTCATAAGCTCAGCTACCAGCTCCCTAAGGGGGCAGAGGTGAGATTTCTCTAATGTGGCCATGCCAGAAAGAGGAACAAATAAAGGGGTCCAGTGAACCCAAGTCTATCTTCAGAGTCCTGACAGGTCTGAACAGGTTTGACCAGAAGGAACTGTGGTCCAAGCGTGGCCCCACCCACTACTGACCCATTGTCTCAGCTCCAGTCTCCCTCTCATGGCAGTCTGATAAATTGTGAAATCTCTTCCTATACGGCCAGCTGCTTCTCTGGCTCCATCAGGCTTCAGTTTTTCTCTTACTCCAACCTAAGGTTCTAATTTTCCAGGATAAATCATTTCAATAATCTTAATGCCTGTCTCTATTAAAAATACCTTCTCTCCTGCCAAGAGGGTTATACCATGTACTTCTAGAGACTTAACATAGTTTCTGTTTTTGCATATGTCAGATGATAACAATGAACAGGCAGCCCAAGATGCCCAGAGGAAGCAAGTCCCCCTGGGTCCAAAATCCAAGTGTCCTCAAGGTTCTTGCTTTCAAATATTCCTATGCCAATTTGTTTCTGTGTAAAGAGCTTGGTAACAGCTTGTCTTCTAGTCTTATCTGAAGTGTCCTCATAAGGGACCAGAGTAAGCAGACGTGTGTGCTTTTACACCCTTTACTGTAAGGCCTCATCAGCACCTCATGTTGTAGGAAGGGATTTGTAAACACACATTGTGAATGGCTGGTCAGATACACACTGCTATTAGTTCTGACTGAACCTCTATTCCAGGGTCTGTCTTGGGAGGAATGCAAGGCTTCGGGGGTGTGTCAATGTAGTGTGAGATGATGGTGAAGGGAAAGTGCAAGGGAGGAAACAGAGGGAAGCACCACGACCCTCAGAGCCAAGGCTGAGCTCCGGAACAGAAGCATAAGACCCCACTTTGGAATGACTGTTCCCTAGAAAGTGTGCTAACAGGACAGGAGGCAGTCTTTAAAAACAAAAACAAAACAATGGTGCTCATTGAGGATTGCTGGCTCTCTGAATGAAGCACAACCTGCAGCTTCTCCTCACTCTCTGCTCATGGACATCTGTGGTGACAAATACCAGGAACCCTAGTGCTCAAGATAGAATCATCTGAGGGCCAGAGGTCTCCCTGCCATGTGTTTCTACTGTGTCTAGTAGTTTTTTGTTTTTGTTTGTTTTTTTGTTTTCTGTTTTTTCATTTTTTTTGGCCTGTTCCGCTCTGCTTGCCTGTCTGTCTGTCTGTCTTTTTAATGTGTATCATATTAATGGCACTGAATCCCTTGGAACTGGAATTACAGGAGGTTGTGAGCCATCTGATGTGGGTGCTGGGAACCTTTCCCTGGTCCTCAGCAAGAGCAGCAAGTGTTCTTAACCACTGATGCTCTTCTCCAGCCCTCCATATTCCTTAATAGCATCTTGATTTGACATTATCATGTATGACTCTGTTTATAGTTTTGTCTTTTCACCCACCTTATAGACCATAGGCTCTGGAGAGTGAGGACCTATTGTGTTTGCTGATGACCAGAGCACCTCATTTATACACTCAAAGGAGACTTGCCTAGAATTTTCTTCATTTTGTCAGTCAGAGCCCTACTGTGGGTTCAAGAGCACTCAAGAGGGCCTAAGAATGCCCTCCTTTGCTTTTTGTTTATTGGATTTTGCTGAAACCAGAGTAGGTATACTGAGGCAAGCGGAAAGGACAGCATGGGGGCCTAGGAGGATGAGTGACTGTGTGACAAAGTCTCTTGCTCATTTCTGAGAAGAGAAGACTTTCTGTTGAGTCCAGGACAGGAAACCCTCCTGATCTAGCAGCTGGCCAAGGGTTGAGAGTCCCAGGCAAACACTGGCAAAGCATAAATTAATGCTTGCATGCTTGGAGCTCCTTGTCCAGTGAGCTCTGCAGCTGCAGCCGTTTTCATTTGCATTTGAATATGCTTCTTTAAAAAAAATTGTAAAATCAGTTAGCCTTCTTGAGAGCATGCAGATCACTATTTACTAAACCTACTATTAAAGAGAAGAGACTATAAAACCAAACCAAATATGAAACATGTTGCTTAAATGGGTAACCACCTCTCGGCTGTCAAGCTCTGTTTACTCTGGCATGAAAAGCTATTGCTTGTGTACATGGAATATATCTGGGGTCTCCCAGCATCCATCTGGGTTTCTTCCTTCTTCCTTCTTCCTTCTACCTTCTTCCTTCTTCCTTCTTCCTTCCTTCCTCCTCCTCCTCCTCCTCCTCCTCCTCCTCCTCCTCCTCCTCCTCCTCCTCTTCCTCCTTCTTCTTCCATCTCATCATTTCTGACCCTTTCCTACCTTTTTCTTCTTACATCTCTGCCCTCCAGAATGTTCCTGTCAACTGCAATGTGGTGGCTGCTGCCTTGACAGGTGGCATGGCCACTGTAAAGTAGAGAGAGGAGCCATCAGGGTATGTTGGATTCAGTGCAAATCCTCACTCCTCATGTTCCTTGAAAGAGCACCATAGTTCCATGGCCATGCTGTTACCTTCAAACACATAAAACGGCCCTGATGACAGAAGGACATAAAGAAGGACAGAGAAATAAACACCCCTGAGCCAGGTCAGAACACTGGTCACATGTAAAGAGTCACCTTGATGCGAAGAGAAGTTTGCTTCTTCTTAATTCAGTTCCTTTGAAGTACAACAGAAAGACATGAAAACCAGGGAATTCAGGCAGGCAAATATCCCATCACTCCCTCGGATCTGGTTTAAGTCTCTCAATGGCCCAGAGTAAAGAACAGGACAGTTAACAAAACCCACTACCAAGACTTCAGTATTCCCTTTCTTAGACACATTTTGTTTTATTTAAGATTATTTTATCTTATGTGTATGAGAGTTTTGCCTGCATACGTCTGTGTACCATATATATGTCTGGTGCTTACAGAGGATGCTGGATTCTGGGAGATTGGAGTTACAGATAGTTGTGAGCCACCATGTAAGTGCTAGGAACCAGACTTGTGTCCTTTGGAACAGCCACAAGTGCTCTTAACTACTGAACCATTCTGAGAGACATTTCAAACAGATACACTGAAACAGCCAGAGAGCCATACTAAGTCAGAAATTCGCATGACCTTTGAATATGACCTTACTAGCGTTCCTTTTTCATCTGTCAACCTGTACTTTTCCTCAGAAACCTCCAGAACAAGATTATCAACTATACTGACAGTCGACATGTCTCAGCCTGCTTGTGGCTCATGTATAATGAGAATTCCTTTGCTCTTCTTGACCTATGTTTCTAGCTTGTCAGCATTCTTATCTTTAAGCCTGTGGCATGAAGCTACAACTTTCTCTATAAAGGAAAGATTCTTTAGATAAGAATAAGCAAATACAAATATTTTGGTATAAATTACTTCTTTTGAATAATACAATTTTAAAACTGTACAAGAAGATCAACAGTGCCAACTAACGAGGGCCCAGGTGGTCCTGTGGAGACTGAATCACCACCTGAGGACCATGAGGGGCTTGGACCTAGGCCCCCTACACAGATGTAGCCTTTGGGCATCTCAGTCCTCATATGGGTTCCCTAGTAAGGGGAATGGGAGCTGACTTTGACAGCTGGACTCTGTTGCCTGCTTTTTTTTTTTTTTTTAATCACTTTCCCCTAGCGGAGATACCTTACCAGGCCACAGGGGAAGAGGATGTGCTCAGTTTTGATATGACTTGATAAGCTGGGGTGGGTGGGTGGGGGCTCCCCTTTTCTGAGGAGTAGGTGAGGGAAGATGGGGAAAACAGGGAGGGAGAGTAGG
This sequence comes from Meriones unguiculatus, assembly GCF_030254825.1. Taxonomy (NCBI): domain Eukaryota; kingdom Metazoa; phylum Chordata; class Mammalia; order Rodentia; family Muridae; genus Meriones; species Meriones unguiculatus. Next base: position 15,051,364 of record NC_083368.1, on the reverse strand, counting down.
ACTGGGAGGAGAAGAGAAAGGGAGCTACAACAGAGATTGTAAAATAAACAAATAAAACTTTAAAAAGCCACAAATAACACACACACACACACACACACACACACACACACACACAAGTGTGTATGTGCCTGTACCACATACATACATGTAGCCATTGTTAACATACTTAGATGTAATTCTTTCCTGAGACACCTACACCTATTTGGTGGTGCTCTCTTCTTGTATCTTATTGACTCATCCTAATATTCTTTTCTGTGAAGGAATTCAGGTTCCAGGCTACACCAGAGCGGAGGTCTCTGGGGGACCCCTCAGGCTGCATGGCTGGCAATGGTAAGTCAGGTTTCCTGCTGCTGTTGACACCTTGAGCTGGAAAGGTAGGCTCCTGAGGCAGGATCTCTATTCTTCTGGAAATTTGGGCATTCAGCTGTGACCTTCCTCTTACTACGACTTCTCTTGTATCTTGTAAGCTTTAGCGTCGTGTGTTTTTGCTCCCATCTGTCTGGATTCCTTTCTCATTTTTTTAAGTAATTATTCAGTACGCTTATTTTTACATATTTATGAATTTCTCAATTTTTCGTTCACTATTGGTTGGGGTGGAAAGATACTTGGCATTGATTCTCAGAGTCATTGGGATGTGTCCTCGAGAACCCCCCCAGGTGGTCGTGGGCACACTTTCTGCTGCTGCTAGGTGGAGAGCTCTGTGGGTGTTTGCTCTGTTGATCTGGCGTGTTCCACCAGCTGCCTCCTTACTGGATTTCCTCCTGGGTGTTCTCTGCTTCATCAGAGTAGATTCCTCTCATTGCAGTGTTTTCCATTCTTCGGTGCTGTAGACATTCCTGTTGTATGCCTGGGTGTGCTGATGTTGAGACACGTGTATACACACACACGTATGTTACATATAATTATTATGTCCTCTTCATGACTCAATCTTTTTTTGCTCACAGAATCTCCTCCTTAACCTACTTAGTTCTGCTGTTTAAGGTAGTCTCTCCTTCTTTCTCCTCCTCCTGCTCCTCCTTCGCCTCCTCTTTTTCCTCTTCTTTTTTGTTGTTAGGAAAAATAATTCTGCTTTCTGTTCGGTCAATTCAGAAGTTGGGTCAATTAACTGCTGCTCCGGTTCTGTCACTAATTGGCAGTGGGAGCCACTGACCTGCTTTAATAGAGTTCCTCGCTTGTCTGAGAAAGACCAGCGTTTGCTGAACACACTTTGTAGAAGGTTCAAATTTTCAAATTTTACAACAGATTGAATACAAAAATGACCTCAATTTCAAGCGTGCAAAGCAATGATTTCATGGAATTGCCACAGGACTACCTATTAAATATGAGGCCTTATTCTACTATCTGAGTGGATTTAGGTGAAATTACTTGTTGTGTAAGAAGTAAGCAAGGTCTCAACCATTGTGACATCAAATATTATGGTCCAAAGTTGTTATTTAGGCAACTGCTTTATCATATTTATAAAACTGATACTTAGCCTCAGTAGAGCATTCATGTACTACAGACCAACATAAAGGAAGCAACAAATCCTCTCAAGAACGATATTTTCATTTGATAAATAGCACTTCAAATATTTTATGTGATTGATGGGGAAGAGGAAAACATTAAGTATAGATTCAGATCATAAATACTAATTTTAATTTGAAAAATATTACACTTGATAATCCTTCTTTTATCTAGGAGAATAGTGAGGAGTCAGTCTTACATCACTCAGCAACTAGAAATGTCTTCAAAGGCTAGGAGAGATTAGTCAGAATCCTCTAATGCACCCACTCAGGTAATTTTGTCCCTAGCTGTCCCCTTCTGCCAGTTTACATTAGCTTGAACCAAATTATAAATATATAATTGGCAATTCTGTGTGCTTCACCCAAGCACAGATGAGACTCAGTGGTACACGGGAGTTAACATCCAGGGGAAGATTTTTTTTTTTTTTTTTTTTTAAACAAATGAAGAATTGGAGCCAATGCTAAATGAGTCAAGCAAAGCAAAGGTCCATAGTCACCAACAGCTTGCTTCCTAACATTCGTATCTTGCCTTTTTGTACATACCGCCCCTGTAGACTTCACTCAAAAACACCTTATAGAGGTCACCAAAAATTGATTAAAATTGATAGGATAGGTGCGGAGCTCAATTGCAGGCTGCACTATAAGAGAATCAGCTGTAGGTTGGAAAGATTGCTCGGTGGTCAAGAGCACACGCTGCTCATGCAGTGTATCTTAGTTCCTTTCCCGGTAATTGCTTTGGGCAGCTCATAACTGAAATGCCTGTAACTCCAGTTCCAGGGCATCCACTGTCCTCTCCTGGCCTCCCTTGGGCATCTTCGCTCGCATGTGCACATACCCACTTACATGTTTTTATAAACGTATAGTTAGAAATAAAACATGTAGTAACAAAATAGGTTACGTTTCTAGATAATAATCATGGCCAATCTGAAAGGAAAAAAGTTTTTTTAAGGAAAAAAAACCACCTCATTTAATATCGAATCATGGTTGTGAAAGACTAAGACCCTAACCACTCTAAAACTGATTAAAATCCAAGATGTTTTTTGTTTTTTCAAAAACAGAAAACATTCTAAACTTTATATGGAACTTAAAGGAATCCCGAGTACCCACACAAATCTTGAAAACCATTGTAAAGTTGAAGTCTCACAATTTGTAACTCCATAACTCATTACGAGATGATAGTCCTCAAGGCAGTGTGGCACTGACATGGAGTTGCAAATGTAGACCAGTAGGACAGAAAAAAGAGTCAATAAACATACTTTTTTTTTCACATTGGACCAAATGATTTTTGTTGTAGATACCAGAACTCACAATGGAGAAATGCTTGTCCAGTCCCTTTAACAAATGGTACTGGAAAAAGTGGATATTAACATACAAAAATAGAATTTGTGTATACAATATGCAAACATTAATTCACAATTTATAACTTAATCAACCCCAATATTCAAACTGAAGGACTGCTAGAAGGAAACATAGAAAATCTTCAGGACACTATATTTGGTAATGTTTCCTTGGATGTGATAACAAAAGCACAGGCAAACAGAACGGTGTCAATCTATAAATATCTGAACATTGAAGGAAACAAAGAAGTAAGATGGCCGTCTGTAGAGTGGGAGAGAATGCATGCAAATTGTGTGTCTGGTAAGAGGTTAATAGCTAAAGCACACACAGAAAACCCCTGTAACTCAAAACCATCAAAGCTGCAGATGAGCTGAATAAAAGTTAGTAAAAAGAATTGAATGTTTATCCTATCTTACAGGTCTAGTACCCACTTATAAGTGAGTGTATACCTTGTGTGTCTTTCTGCTTCTGGGATACCTCACTCAGTATGATCTTTTCTAGATCTCACCATTTGCCTGCAAATTTCATGATTTCCTTGTTTTTAATTGCTGAGTAGTATTCTATTGTGTGAAAGTACCACAATTTCTGTATCCATTCCTCCATTGATGGACATCTGGGTTGTTTCCAGGTTCTGGCTTTAACAAATAAAGCTGCTACAAACATGGTTGAGCAAATATCCTTGTTGTACTTGAGCATCTTTTGGATATATGCCTAGGAGTGGTATAGCTGTATCTTGAGGAAGTGCTATTCCTAATTGTCTGAGAAAGTGCCAGATTGATTTTTAAAGTGGTTGATAAACATACTAAAATCTGTACACCTAAAGAAGATAAACAAGAAAGAGGACCCAGGGTAAGATGATCAATCCTCACTTAGAAAGACAAAATGGGAAGGACTTTGGAAGTAGGAGAAAACAAGAAACAGGACAAGAGCCTACCACAGAGGGCCTCTGAAAGACTCTATCTAGCAGTGTATCAAAGCAGATGCTGAGACTCATAACCAAACCTTGGGCAGAGTTCAGGGAATCATATGAAAGAAGGGGGAGTTAGTATGACCTGGAGAGGACAGCAGCTCCACAAGGACCTAATATATCTAGGCACAAGGGTCTTTTCTGAGACTGTATCTCCATCCAAGGACCATGTATGGATATAACCTAGGACCCCTGCTCGGATGTAGCCCATGGTAACTCAGTGTCCTAGCAAGGGGAACAGGGATTATTTCTGACATGAACTCAATGGGTGGCTCTTTGATCCCCCACCCCAAGGGAGGAGCAGCCTTGCTAAGCCACAGAGGTGGTTATTGCAACGAGTCCTGAAGAAACCTGATAAGCTAGGGTCAAATGGAAGGAGAGGAGACCTCCCCTATCTGTGGACTTGGAAAGGGGCAGGAAGGAGGTGAGGGAGGGAGAGTGGGATTGGGAGGGAATGAAGGAGTAGGCTACATCTGGGATACAAAGTTAATAAACTGAAACTAATATTAAAAAAAAAAAAGAATCCAATGGACAGTTCTCTAAAGAGCTTTATACTGCGGTTAACAAGCGTTCCAAGAGGCAGAGGTCATGACCGATAACAACAATGCAAAACTAAACCACAATGAGATAACCCCTTATTCACGTCAGGATGGATGTTGTCTATGATAGTTTGCTTCTGTTAACATGATACAACCTAGGATTACCTAGGAAGACGGTCTCATTGAGAGACTGTCAGAATCACATTGGCCTGTGGACATGTCTGTGGGGGTTGTCTTCATTATGTTAATTGAGGAGGGAAGGTTTGTTCACTGTGGGCAGCACCATTCCCTGGGAATATAAAATAGATGTGACTGTCAAGGGCTTGGGACCGTGCAAAGAGAGTTTCAGTTTGCAAAGTTGGAAGGGTCTTAGGGACTTGTGATTTCTCAGCTAAGTGAGTATATTCGACAATGTAGCACTGAGCTGAACCCTTGAAACTCCTTATGGTAAGATCCATGTCAGGTTGGTCACCTCACTGGAAATGGAGTTTTGTGAGTCCCCTATTCTAGCAGCTCACAGCTGAAAATGGGAGCTTAAATAGTGCTTTTGAATTTCTTAGTGGTCTTCTCTACCATGTACTTTATTAGGAAGAATCTTTAAATTTTTAAAATTGACTCGTTTTCATCATTAACCCTCCTGGAGGAGGGGTCAGAGGGGGAAGACACTGGAGTCTTCTACTTCTTTATGTTGTTGCTGTTGTTTGTTTTCAGGGTAGGATCTCACTGCACAGCCCAGACTTGCCTCATGCTCACAATCCTCCTGCCTCAACCGAACACTCAGAATTTATGTTCTCTTCTATATGCTGTACCATGTGTAGATTTTGTGTTGCGCACAGGCTAGCCACGTCTCCTTGTGCACTTGTTGACGTTTTGATTGGCTCTTATTTGTGCAGTGGGCACTCGTGGGAGAGGGCTGGCATGAGGTGGCTTCCTTCTGCCATTTTTCCTATTTGTGATCCTCAGCAAGAGATATGATCACTTGTTGCTTGTTGTTTTGGGTGACTTTGATAAGTTCGCAGGCCTGGTTCTTCTGACAAGGTTTTAATATTTGTGTGTGTTCCTGACTTAATTCTGTAAGTTCCTAGGTGGCAGAATTTCATTGACTTAATAGGCCACTTGCCACCCTGTACCTCAGGGTTCGTGCTGCATTTGTGGTGTTTGTTTTCATATGTAAGATGTGAAGTCTTTTCACCTCAACATATACACACAGTTTGGAGGCACAGATTCACTCAGGCCAACCAAGGTACAGCCTGAAAGCAATGGCTTTATTTACTATGGGGAAACTTAAAGCAGCCTCTAACTAACTAACTAACTTCTCTTATCTATGTAACTTTCAGATGAAAATACCACCAAAGTAGACTCTGATGAGTTTATTGGAGTCACTTACAGTGGCATGGATGTGAGGTCATGTACAGGAATGTGGGTGACTCAAAGGCAGCTGCATCACCAAAAGCCAGTCCAACATTGAAGACGGATTCTGACACTTGTGTTAACAAGTTCCCAGCAAATTGCAAACAGCTCCCTCAAAAAGTCTTGTTCTCTTCAGCAATAGTTTATTGCTTTGTGGTGAGAAATTTGGTTTCTTTTTAAAAAAATCCAGTTCTGTTATGTGACTATGTTGTTTTAATCCCATGTGTGAAATATGGAGCTGCTTCGGACTGTCTGTAGCATCTAACTACAATGTGACTCATGCTCTAGAAGTGGCATGATTTCTGCCAGCTGCAGATAGTTTAATTCCAGAAACTCTTGAGAGGGTATAAATGGGAGAGCCCTGTGAGGGCCTATGGCAGCTCCTGATTCTCCTGTTGCTGTTCCTGTTGCTGCTGTATTTGCTATTGCTAGTTTGCTGGTTTACTGGACTGCTGGAAATTCTGAAAACAAAGTTAGACTTGCCTCAAAGAACTGCCCCCTGTTCAGCAGGAGGTAGCCTAGAGAGGTCTATTTCCCCTTCCCCTCTAACCTTCTTTCTCTCCTACTGAGTGTTGGGGGGGGGGCATTGGAAGGGATCAGGGTGGATAAGGATTGGAAGGAAGGTAGAGATATAAGAATCCAATGAAATAGATTAATACAAATGCCTACTGCTTATATAACCTCTGAGTGGAGGCATGTAGAGTCCTACAATTTTTGAGCTTTGTGATCTTCCTGAGCCTAGTGTTTCATTGCCTTTCTGAATCTTCCTCTTTCACCCTGGAATAAATATTTCAATTATGAGAAAAGAGCTATACAACTCCTTCATCATTCTGTTCTTTGTAATTAAAGTTAGGGCATTTCAGTGTTTTCCTTTTATTATGAAATGATAAACTCGGAAGGCTTTATCCAGTCTGACATGGATGAGGCCAGAGAGCTAGCTTAGCTCCTTTTCACAATGGGAAGATCCAGAAACATGTTCACAGTCTGCTGCATAGAAATGGGCCTTGACCAGATTCTGGCCATACTGATGGCCTTCAAATTCCAGAAAGGTTTGTAGGCTATGCTTTCAGCCTGTGTTCATTTGTCCTATCAGTCTAAGATGGCCAAGATGAAGCTACTATGCCACAAGTAGCTTCAAGTGCGTCAGCATGGTGAGAAGAGGGACCAACTCCAGGAAGGTCTGGCAAAGGTCAACTTGGGGACCAGGTGAGGATGCAGCCTGTTCTGAAACCAGGCTGATAGGAGTCAAGCCTGGACTCTGTTCGTGGAAGGATATGTGTGATTTCATTACACATGACAGTTCATTACCTCAGAAGATGGACTCTCATCTTCTCAGAGACAAGGACCCACACCTGTGATCCAAATCAGTTGCTTGTGAGAGTAGATCCTAGTATCCCAACACATTTGCTGTCTTAGTGGTAAATGAGAGGTGCTGATAAAAGTGGGACTCTATGTATCAGAGGCCTTGAAAAATGGCCAGTAGAAACTATTACAATGAAAATGCTCAATCTTTATTCAGAAAGGCAAACGAGACAGACAGCAGAAGAGGGAGAAAACAGGGAACAGGACAGGAGCCTACCACAGAGGGCCTCTGAAAGACTCTATCCAGCAGGGTATCAAAACATATGCTGAGACTCATAGGCAAACTTTGGGCAGAGTGCAAGGAATCTTATGAAAGAAGGGGGAGATAGAAAGACCTGGAGGGACAGGAGCTCCACCAGGAGAGCAACAGAATAAAATATCTAGGCACAGCGGTCTTTTCTGAGACTGATAGTCCAAACAAGGACCATTCATGGAGATAACCTAGAACCCCTGCACAGAAGTAGCCCATGGCAGCCCAGTGTCCAAGAGGGTTCCCCAGTAATAGGAACAGGGACCATCTCTGACATGAAATAATGGGCTGGCTCTCTGATCATGTCCACCTGAGGGGGGAGCAGCCTTACCAGTCCACAGAGGAAGACAATGCAGCCAGTCCTGATGAGACCTGATAGACCAGGGTTAGATGGAAGGGGAGGAGGACCTCCCCTATTATTGGACTGGGTAAGGGGCATAGAAGAAGAGGGAGGGAAGGTAGGATTGAGAGGGGATGGGGGATGGGGCTGCAGCTGGGATACAAAGTGAATAAACTGTAATTGATATGAAAAATAAAAATTAAAAAAAGAGAAAATGCATGTGCTTGTTGACAGAAAGAAGTGTCTTTGGGAAAGTTAACCTTCTGAAGTGATTCCATTCATTTAGAAGGCTATAGATAGGGGTGTTGACTGAAGCATTACACACAGAGCTGGCAAATCTGAAACTGGCATTATCAGCTGCCCACATACGAACATTGGAACACATCCAGGTTCCATAGTCTATAGAACAGTAAGGGCTGCTAAGGAAGTAGGTCATGAGGTATGGCCGAGAAAGACATTCTTCTGAGTATGATGAATTTTGAAGAAGTCTGTTTTGAGTGTTCTCTGTGACTGTGTATGACATCGTCTTTGAATATGAAAAACCACATGGGGGGATGCCACTGGAGTTTTCACATTTACCCTGGGGAGGCGTTTGTGGCAGAGAGGATGGAAAGTAATCTTTGATTTCTTGATCCCCCACTGTGAACTGTTGATTTGCCTTTTAGCAAGCAGCGTGTTTTACTTTGTTGTTTGGAAGAAAAGCCTGATAAAATGTTAACAATTAAATACAGTTGCATCTTCACTCTCTGGTCCAAGAAACAAAGGTAGGAAAACAGATCTAAAAAAAATCTCCTCACTGCCTGTAAAATTTGTGTCACTTGTCTCTGCCTGGCCCACAGACTCATTCAGCACATAGCCCTGGGTCCCTAGCATGAGAACAGGACCCAAATTCTCACCCAGAAAGACATCCCCTGGGAGGTACAGCCTGGCCCTGGAGTGCCTTTCAAACAAGCATTCTGTTCTCTGTGGGCTCAGTGGCTCACTCTCTGGAAAGGATGGACTGCAGTAAGCAGATGATTTGGTCTTCCTGAGAGTCTCCACCTGCCTGGCTCAAACACAGAGTTGCAGGGAGGCCCTTCAACAGTTCCCATATCACAAGCACTGCATCACTTCATTGGATTCCACATTAGACTTGTCCAGGAAGGTGTTTGCCCATCAAGCACAGAGCAGGAGGAACTGGGGATGTGACATTGCTGAGCCTAGTCTCTTGACTCTCCAGCACATAGCCATTCCACACCAGCCTTTCAAGTGCCTGAGTGAAATTCACTGCAACACCCCACCCTAATCCTTGCGGGCCTATGTCCCTCCATTCTGAAAGCTTCTGCTTGGGGTGAAGAAAAATTACCAGGAAAGTGAACTGTTTCAGGAAGCTTCTAATTCATGTTCAAGTCAGTTCAACTCACAGAGATAAATCCTCGCTTTGTACAGAGTCTGACATGCAGGGGCATAGGTGATGAGGTGGTAAACATACCAGCCTTGAGATGACATGGGGAGGAGGGAGAGAATGACAGAGGAGGACAGCATCAGATAGAGTCAACCATTCGCTGCAGCACTGCATGTGCCTTGCCAGCGACCTCGGGGTCTTCAGCACAAAGCTCTGCTTATTGGGACCTTGAGCCTGCTGTAGGGAAGAATACCATTTTCTCTCATTCATGTGTCTCTTCCTCATAAGACATGGGCAAATGTCACTCCCTTTATTGGGCTTACTCACAAGAGCGTGGGTCCTGCTCCAGCCTGGCTGGGTGAACACTCCAGAGCATGCTGGTCATTAGGATTAGCTTTATCAGTGCGCTCTGGGTTTGTTTGACAGACGCTGCCCCAAAGAATAAAGAGTAAAAGAGTGATTGAGGATGGTTCTTAACATCAAATTCAGGCCTCCTGAATCTGTTTGCATGCACGAATGCATGCATGCATGCATGAATGCATCCATGCATGCACGCACATGTGCACTCATGAACCAGGAACACACTCACACACATACACATGCACATACATACATGCATACACACATACATACATGAAAGAAAACAAAGGCTGAACCACCAACCAAAGGGCTTTCATGGGCTGGACCTAGATTATGCATATGTAGCAGATGTGCAGTGTGATCATCATGTGGGTCCCCTAACAATGGGAGCAGAGGCTGTCTCTGACTCTGTTGCCTGCCTTTGGTTCCCTTTCCCCTGGCTGGGCTGCCTTGTCTGGCCTCAGTTGCAGAGGATGCGTTTAGTTCTGCTGGGACTGCCAGGGTGGTTTGACTGCCAGGAGAGAGGGATATAGGGATAGGAGGGTAACAGCAGGCAGGACTGGTAGGAGAGGGGGGAGGGCCTGTGATCAGGCTATAAAGTAATTAGATAAAATAACATTTAAAAAATTAAAGAAAGACTTATCATTTATCCCACATAATTAAGTACTTAATTGAACACCTTTCCAAACTGCTTTTAGTAGTTTACATATGAGTTATGGGAGGAGGCTCTGGTCCTGCCGTCATGGAACCAGTGGGCTTCAAGTTCATCAGGACACTGCAAAGCTTGTACGAGGTCCCTGAAAAGACATTAAAGGGCTTGAGAGCATCCAGGGCAGATGCATCCCTCAAGGGAGCAGGCAGGCAACCCTGAGAAAACCACACAGTGCGAGTCAGTTGAGAAGATCGAGATGGGTGGGGGCACCAGGGACAAAGGACAGCTGGGGATAAAGACAGCATCAGCAGGGGCAGCAGCAGAAACTTGCTTGTACCAGGAGAGAAAGTGCTAATGGCCATGCTTTGCCTGAGGCCAGCGGACACAGCCAGCCACAGGAGGAGGTGTGAAAGGAATTAGATCTGTGGTCCAGTGATGGCTGTCTTGAGTTTACACCTCTGATCTCTAGTGAGGACTTGCTGGTGACCCTGGATGGACACACAGTGCTCCTGGCTGCCAAGCATGCCATTGCCCTTTCTCCTACTTTGTAAAAAACTTGCTCTTGAATCTGCTCTGCGTTGTGGGATGCGGTAAAACAGATTTTTTTTTTTTTTTGGTAAAACAGATTTTAAAAGGAAAATTTGCCGAAGTCTGAAGTGCTCTCTGAAAGAACAGTGTAATATTCTCTTTGCTATGGAAACTGGGTCTTTTCCCAAAGTTAGAAGAGTGATTTTCTGTCTCAGGAGGGGGTTCTGCTTAATTGGATATTGTAGCATAGAACTACTTTCCGGAAACTTCCCTGGAGAATCAGCTGAAGGAGCAGCGATTACCCATGAGGCTGCTCAGCAAGGACTAGATTGATGGGGGTTGCTAAGACTCCTGAGATCCCTGCTGCAGACATTTGTGAGTCTTCATTTTGCTTCCCCACCAGACACCCTGAGTGTTTCTCCCCACAGCTTAGAGTTTTATAGCAAGTCTGTTTCAGTTTGTAAGCTAGAAAAATTCAAGTGCATTATCAGGTCAAGCCCCAGCTGCTGGCCGGGCCTTGCTGGGTGATGGATGGGCTTATATCTGCTTGCTGGGCCTCACTGAGGGATAGGCTTATATCTGCCTTGCTGTGTGATAGTCTAACAGCTGCTGGATGGGCCTTGAAGAGTGATGGGCTTACAGCCAATACCACATGATCACAGTGAGGATGATAACATAGTAGGAATATCATTCCTTGCTGTCCCAGACACACTTCTGACTTGAACGCCACTGTCTTTTCTTCCTGCCCTTCTCCTCCTCTTTCTCCTCTTCTCCAACTCCTTTTCTTTCTTTCTTTCTTTCTTTCTTTCTTTCTTTCTTTCTTTCTTTCTTTCTTTCTTTCTCTCTCTCTCTCTCTCTCTCTCTCTCTCTCTCTCTCTCTTTCTTTCTTTCTTTCTTTCTTTCTTTCGTATGTGTGCATATGTATATGTATAGGTGTGCCATATATGTGGAAACCATCGGACAAGATAAAGTTTTGTTCCTTGGTCGCTATCTACCTTGTTTTTGGCACAATCTCTTGTTGGCCTGGATCCCACCAAGTAGACTAAGATGGGTGCACTGGTGAGCTTTGCCAGGTTTTTAGTGCTTCCTGCAATGCTCTACCTTAGCCATGGCTTACGTTTCTGGCTCTTCATGAGGTGATCTGCATGAGACTCATTTCGAACCAGCACCTATATAGGCTGTTGGGATGGTAATTTTAGTATAACCCAGGGTCACTTTGGGAGAGGGAGCTTTGATTACCATCAATGACTGGCCTGTGGGTGTGTCTTTGAGAGTATTTTGTTTATTGTCAGTTGATGTGGGAAGACCCAGTCCTCTGTGGCTGTTACCACCCATGGGAAGGGGGGCCTGGGTTGCTAAATAAAAGCAGCTGGGTAAGTCAGTAAGCAGTGATCTTCCAGGGTCTCCGCTGCAGCTCTTGCCTTAGCTTCCCTAGATGATAAACTATAACCTGTAAGCCAAAGAAACCCTTTCCTTTTTGCGCTAGATTTTGTCAACATTTTATAACAGCAAATAGAAAGTAAACTAGGTCAGAAGTTGATACGAGAGTGAGATGTTGCTGGAATGGACCTGGCCCTATTGTTTTGTGGCAATGTTGGGCTGGAAACACCATCTAGTTTTCAGAGCTTAATGGGCTATTGTGGAAACTTGGAAAATAATGGTGAGAGCAGTGTAGCTGATAGAGGCTTGGCTTGTATGACATTTTGAATTAAGCTATGGTTTCTGGTCATCTGGGGCTGAAGAGTCAGCCCTGATTAATAAGAAACCAGCACCGCTGAGGTGAAACCTTTGTTTTACTGAGGCTGAAAAATAAGTTGGGATTAAGATGAGTCCATCATGGAGGTAAGATCTTCTAGAAAGCATTTCCTCAGGGTTAATCCCCAAAAGCTATGTTCCAAGGGGCAGGGAGCAAGCTCCAGCTAAATTTGGTCATGAATAAGAGTTTCTCATATGTACTGGTTTTGAAAACATGAAGGTGTCATGGGGAGCCGCTAAGGTGGTCCTGGGTTGCATATGAAAGGTGTCTGAGCACTCCATGGGGTCAAGCCAGATAGCAGCATTCTTCCATAGTCCCTGCTTCAATTCCTACCTCAGCTTCCATCAATAATGGGTTGTAACCATAAGCTAGATAAGCTCTTTCCACCCCATGTTTGCTAGTGTTGTCAACAAGTGTCAGCTAGTGTTGACACAAGCTGTAGTTATCTGAAAGGAAGGAAACTCAATTGAGAAAATGTCTCTATGAGATTCAGGTGTACATCAGAATGGCTAAGATCAAAAACTCAAATGACAACACATGCTGGAGAGGATGTGAAGAAAGAGGAACCCTCCTCCATTGCTTGTGGGAATGTAAACTAGTACAACCACTTGGAAATAAATCTGGCACTTTCTCAGACAATTAGGAATAACGCTACCTCAAGATCCAGCTATACCACTCCTAGGCATATCCAAAAGATGCTCAAGTATACAAAAAGAACATTTGCTTAACCATGTTTGTAGCAGCTTTATTTGTAATAGGCAGAAGCTGGAAACAACCCAGATGTTGAGGAATGGATACAGAAAATGTGGCACATTTACACAACGAAATACTACTCAGTAATTTAAAACAAGGAAAGCATGAAATTTGCAGACAAATGGTGGGAACTAGAAAAGATCATACTGAGTGAGGTATCCCAGAAGCAGAAAGACACACATGGTATATACTCACTTATAAGTGGATATTAGACACATAATATAGGATAATCATACTAAAATCTGTACAACTAAGGAAGCTAATCAAGAAAGAGGACTCTGGGTAAGATGTTCAATCTTCAGTTCAGAAAGGCAAATGGGACAAACGTCGGAAGAGGGAGAAAACAGGGAACAGGACAGGAGCCTACCACAGAGGGCCTCTGAAAGACTCTACCCAACAGGGTATCAAAACATATGCTGAGACTCATAGCCAAATTTTGGGTAGAGTGCAGGGAATCTTGTGAAAGAAGGGGGAGATAGACAGACCTGGAAGGAACAGGAGCTCCACTAGGAGAGCAATAGAATAAAAAAATCTGGGCACAGGGATCTTTTCTGAGACTGATAGTCCAAACAAGGACCATTCATGGAGATAACCTAGAACCCCTGCACAGAAGTAGTCCATGGCAGCTCAGTGTCCAAGAGGGTTTCCCAGTAATAGGAACAGAAAGTGTCTCTGACATGAAATCATGGGCTGGCTCGTTGATCACCTCCATCTGAGGGGGAAGTAGCCTTACCAGTCCACAGAGGAAGACAATGCAGCCAGTCCTGATGAGACCTGCTAGACTAGGGTCAGATGGAAGGGTAGGAGGACCTCCCCTATCATTGGACTGGGGGAGGGGCATAGTAGAAGAAGAGGAAGGGAGGGTGGGATTGGAAAGTGGTGGGGAAAAGCTGGAGTACAAAGTGAATAAACTGTAATTAATAAAAATAAAATTAAAATTAAAAATATTCAGGTATAGGATATTTTCCTTTTTAATTACTATTATTATTATAATTTATTACAATTCATTCAACTTGTATCCTGGCTGTGGCCCCTCCATCATCTCCTCCTAATTCCATGCTTCCTCCCTCTTCTCCCCCTATAACCTTCCCCTAGTCCACTGATAAGGGAGGTCTTCCTCCCCTTCTATTTGACCCTAGGCTATCAGGTCTCATCAGGACTGATTGCATTGTCTTCCTCTGTGGCCTGGCAATGCTGCACCCCACCCTAGGGAGAGGTGATCAGAAAGCCTGTCACTGAGTTCATGTCAGAGACAGCCCCTGCTCATCTTACTAGGGACCCCACTTGGAGACTGAGTCTATGGGCTACATCTGAGCCAGGTTTTAGGTCCTCTCCATGCATTTTCCTTGGTTGGGATATCATACTGTTTTCTCTTCATGGCCCCCAGGGCTCAGGTTTTTTTGGGGGGACTCTGTTATTCTCTTTTTGGAGCTCCTGTCCCCTCCAGCTCTTTCTATCTTTCCCTTCTTTCCTAAGATTCCCTGAACTCTGCCCAAAGTTTGGCTATGTGTCTCAGCCTCTGCTTTGCAACCTTGATCAGTAGAGTCTTTCAGAGGCTTTCTGTGGTAGGCTCCTGTCCTTTTCCCTGTCTTCTGCTTCCGATGTCTATTGCATTTGTCCTTCTGAATGAGGATTGAGCATCTTTCCTAGGGTTTTCCTTGTTGTTTAGCTTCTTTAGGAGTATAGATTTTAGTATGTTTGTCCTATATTATATGTTTCTAACAGCTCTATTTGTAATAGCTAGAAGGTGGAAATAACCTAGATATCCCTCAGTGGAGGAATGGTTACAGAAAGTGTGGTACATTTAAACAATGGAATACTACTCAGCTATTAAAAACAAGGAAATCATGAAATTTGCAGGCAAACGCTGGGAACTAGAAATGATCATCTTGACTGAGGTAACCCAGAAACAGAAAGACACACATGGTATATACTTACTCATAATTGGTTATTGGACTTAATTAGTGATTCATGTGGGAGGGGGTCAACCCATTGTGAATGGTACTATCCCTGTGCTGATGGTCCTGAGTTTTATAAGAAAGCAGGCTGAGTAAGCCATGAAGGGCAAGCTGGTAAGCAGCACCCCTCTGTATTGGCTCCTGCCTCCACATTTCTGTCCTGTGTGAATTCTTGTCCTGGCTTCCTTCAGTGATGGGCTATGCAAGGGTAAACCCAATAAGCCCTTTGCTTCCCAACTTGGCTTTGGTCAGTATTTAATCACAGCAACAAAGGTAAGCTATGGCGCTGTGCTGGCGAGTAGAGCAAGTGCTTCTCCACTCTGTCTTGCCTCTGGAGTATGCCATTTCCTCCTCTGTTGATCATAGTAATGATAATTCCTTGTATGTGGTGGCTGCAGGTTCATCATTGGCTTATCATCACTGTCAGATCTAGCTTCTCTTTGTTTCTTTAATCATTTTACCAATAGTACCTTGTATGGTCAGTTTCCATATTTTCTGAGAGAGGGGGCAAAGAAGCCCCAGATCTGGGAGCTGGAAGTAGACAGGGGTTTTACTCTATGAAGGGTCCTATGAGGAATCTCTGTCCTGGCTCCCTTCTGGGGAGGCAGAGGGACAGGCAGCCTCTGAGATTAGCTTATTTTAGCCAGTGGTGGGAGGATTAGATGGTCAATAGACACTTGTGGGAGGAAGAAGGAAGATGACAAGGCCATGTCTAAGAAACATCTATTTGCCACTTGTCTAGACACAGGAGTATCATAGAGATTCTTGGAGCTCATCGTCTTAAAACACTCCTTAAATTACATCTCACTAAATTCATAGAGTAGACCCTTATATGAACAGAGAACAGAGCACCCCACAGTGATAAGGGCCAGGGAAGGTGCCATGGAAACAAAGGGGTTTCAAGACAAATCTCGAGTTTATCAGGTCAGGATTGACAGAAACCAGAGAACAGACTCTGGTGTGGCCAGAAAGTGGAAGTAGGAGAGGGAAGGAGAGATGGAGGTCCAAGATGAGGACTGGGTTTGGAAGAAGGGAAGTTTCATTTCTTCACTGTGCCCTGCTTTCCTGTTGTCAGTCTTCCTGTGATAGACTGGCCTGCTTCCATGGAGGCTTCAGCCAGCAGGAGATGGGCTAGGGCTGAGCCTTCAGCAAGTCCTCCTTTGCTGTGGTAGAACTCAGGAATAACCATCCTTCAGCTGAGGACCATTTCAGGCCCACAGGGGGGGAGACTGCTGAAGAATTAAACCTCTAGACTCGTTTCTCATTCTAGCTTCCTCATTCCCAAGCCATGACAACCCAATCACAATGCTGGCTGGCACCCAAGGTGACGTCTTTCTTCTGAGTAGTGTTTTAATCTTTGTTTTTCCTTAGAAGTTACTTAGGTAAAACAATATTGGCATATTGAATAGACCACAGGTGACATATAATGTTAATTTTCTAGGTGTGATTGACTAAATGGCCTCCACTATTTGTTATGAAAGTGAAATGGAAGATATTTGTTCTGTGACATTTTCATGTAAACACAATGTTTCAGGTCTTTGGCCTCATGACCCTAGTCATGGAATGTAGGATGTGTTCTGTCTTCCTTTGCTTCAGCAGTTAATGGGAATTAAATAGCCTCTCCATCCTTCCTATGCTTATTTCCCAAGCCTGGCCCAAGTATTAAATGAGATTAATATATATTAATGCACTGTACAGACACTCAATATGTATTTAATGTGAGTCATGAATAAAAAATATTTAGAACACTTCAGAAGTATTTTAAGTTTAATAGATTTCTCCAAAGGGGAGTCAGCTATCTCCTCCTGCTCAGAGGAAAGAATGTGGTCCCTGAGACTTTGTATTGGCTAGTGGGTGGTAGTGGTGAGTTAGTCCATACTTTGAGAACCTCTGGGCTCATTCCTCAGATGTTCTGATATAGTCCCTTTTCTGTCTCAGCAGATCCGTAGTATTTACGTCTATGCTCTGGCCTCCTCTGATGTTTCTGGTCTAGCGACTCAGGGAAAAAGTGTGTGTTGGTGCTGGTAGTGGTGAAGACAGAGAAGACAAGTTCTTCTACATCACCTTAAACAAATGAAGAATGCTAGTCTTTCTTTCATTCTTTTGTTCTGTTTTTTTGAGACGAAGTTTCTCTGTGTAGCCTTGGTGGTCCGGACCTGCTTTGTATACCAGGCTGCTCTCAAACTCACAGAGTTCTACCTGCCTCTGCCTCCCTGAGTGCTGGGGTCCCTGGCATGCACTACTGTGCCTGGCTAGCAATGCTAGTCTTAACACCAAGAATTTGACCCCTATGACCCAGAGGTTTGGGACTCAAGGTTTTTCATTATCTATTTCTCAAATTTCTTAGCCTCAATTATAGGGTTATACTACTTTCAACCAAAGCTTTGACGCTGGCCTTGCTGAGATTAAGGACTTGATTCTCTTTGGAATGCTACTTGCCTTAACTTGCCTTGTAAACAAGTTTGGAACCAGGTGAACATATGTTTTCTACTCTCATGCTGCAAAAGATAGAGTCATTTTTATGAACTGGCAGAGAATCCTTTTGGAATTCACATGGTTGTGAAATGCTGACTAATGGTATTTAGCCTTCACTGTTTTCCTCCCATGTATCAGTCATCTAATTCACAGTTCTTATTCTTATCACCCATCCCTATGATGGCTATTCTCAGTTGTCAGCTTGACCATATCTGGAGGGTTGGGTATACCTGAGAGTTTTCTTTTTTCTTCTTAATTAAATCACTTGAACGGGGAAGACCCATCCAGATCTTTTGAGGTAGGAAAGCCCACTTTTAATTTGGGCCACACCGTTGCTGGGAGCCTATATTAAAAATCTCACTAACAAATCTATTCCTTCACTGGCATTTTAGCCTAATTATTTGAGGTTTAGGTATATACTGAAGACCAGCTAAGACATACAGCCTTGTGGATTGAACAATGGGATTCTTGTACCTTCCATCAGTAGACAGCCATTGTTGGACTAACTGGATCACAGCCTGTAAGCATTTTAATAAATATTCTTTATTTACATATATATATATATATATATATATATATATATATATATATATATATTCTGTAAGTTCTGTTCCTCTAGGAAACCACTACTAATACAGAGTTTGTGAACAGGAGTGGTTCTAGAGCAACAGACATTTTAAAGTATCTGGAATAGGCTGTCCAGTGTGCCAACACCTACAGTTACTGAGGCCTCCAGTAACTGAAGCTTCTCCTAGAAGCTTAAAGACTACTGAAAGCCCACAGTCTGAACTGTTTTACAATTTAGGGAGACTAGTGTCTTTGATTATCCTGAGTCACAAATTGTGAGAGACAATGGATTTGTTGACTCATATATAAAGCTTGACAATTTGTGGATAAATAAGGAAAATTATGATATTGGTTGTTGCTCTTAGCATCTTGGATAGATGACAAAGAAAAGGAATGAGCTCTGTGATAAAATTAACCAAGTTCTAGCATCTGAGAATATGGTGAAGGACAAAAGCAGACTCAGTGATAAGAAATGACTAGCTTCAGGTGCTCATAAAGACTCTAAAAGTTTCTAAGTATGTCCTGGAAGAAAATCTTCTCTTCAGCAGCCATAGAACTAAATTGCAGACTATGAACCCAAGGCCTCATTATAAAGTTGTCAAAATTACAGCAAAAATTCAAGTCCCAGCCCTGCATGGTATTATTGAATAAGGGTATTATTAGTAAAGAATGAAATTCTGTAAGTTGGGATGGAGATTGAAGGAAGACCCCATTGAAGCTTTGAACTTTGAACCCTCCAATTCTCAAGAGTTTATCTCACCTGAGGAAGAAGTTTCTTTAGCAGAAGATATCCTCCCAACCCCAGACCCTAGAATACTGCCTTTTCTACCTTTGACTGAGGAAATTCAACCTTCATTGTCTGCTAAACCAGCCTTGAATTTCTCTGAAGAAAATGTCAGGTTAAGACAACATTGATGTCAGGGCCTTCCAATAGTTGCCTCTAGAGTCATCACCAGACTTAAGGCTAAGCATGATTCTAGCGGAAATAGACAAAGTGTAGCCTATGAGGAGTGGTACTCCACTATTAAACAGCTTAGTGAATTTTCTAATTAGTTCAGGCAGAAGTACGGGGAATGTGTGTGGGAACAGATTTTTAAGGGTGTGGGATAATGGTGGAAGGAGCATGCAATTAGATCAGGCTGAGTTTATTGATGGGCCCCTGAATGGAGAGTCTAAGTTTAGTATGGAAGCTTGCACAGTTTTTTAAAAAGTATCAAAAGTTTGCTTGAATGGATAGCTGAAGGATTTGTCAAAAGATAACCTATTAAAAAGCTGTTAAAGATGCCCGATATCCCTTGGCCTAGTATTCATGAAGGGGTTTTAAGGCTCAAGGAAATTGCAATGCTAGAGAGTACACTGTGTAAAGCTTAATCCTCCACAATGGGAAGGCCCAGAAGGCATGCCCTTCACTAATCCTTTAAGATGCTAAATCACTGTGAAAGGAGCACCAGCACATTTGGAGAGCTTTGTTGTCACTCTTCTTGTGTCAGACCTCAGGACTGAAGAATCTCCTGCCCAGTTGGATAAATTAAAGGCAATGGATTTAGTTGGTCTCCCAAATAGCAGGAACCAGGTGGGCAGTCTGGGATGGCCAAAGGTCAGATGATTGTAGTTAATATAATGGGCAGCAAAGACAAATCAATACCCATAATGGCCTAACCTGTAATGGTCAACACAGACCCAATGAATTTTATGGTGGCATGATTCATTTGGGCTTTTGGTACTAGCTAATCAGTCATGGAACTTTCAGCCATGAAACAGATGAGAAGCATTTTTATATGATGTGTAAACATGGAAAATAACAAATGAAAGAAAGGCTACACCTTTCTTCTTCTTCTTCTTCTTTTTTTTTGTGGTAAAAGGGAATGTCAGCCTCTGATGCATTTTCCAGACTTGAGTGAGCTTACAGACCTTGAAACTACTAAAAGAAGGGAAAGCTGGGTTCCCCTGAGAAAGGACCTTCATAAAATACCTAAAAGTTTTACTGTTAGCTTCTCCAATTCTTCCCAAGAGGGACCTCCAGTCTTTTACAAGGGCAACTGTACACTGCCCGGGTGGGGGAAACAATCAGACTTTCTGGGGTCAATTGGATACTGCTTCTTAACTGATGCTGGTTCTGGGAGATCCCAAGAAATACTGTGTCCCTCCAGTTAAAGCAGGTCAGGTGATTGACAGAGTTTTGGCTGAAGATTGACTCATAGTAGATCCAGTGGGTCTCCAAACTCATTCTGTGGTTATTTTCGCAGTCCCAGAATGTGTCATTTGAGATAGATATACTTAGAAGTTGGTTCCCTGACCTGTGGCTAAATGGAAGACTTGATAGAGTTGCCTCTTTCAAGGAAAATAGTGAATAAAAACCATTATGGCATTCCCGGAGGATTTGCAGCAATTAGTGCCACCATCATGGACTTGAAAGATGCAGAGGTGGTGGTTCCCACCATATCTCCCTTTAAGTCTCCCACCTGACCAGTGTAGAAGACAGATGGATCTTGAAGAAGGACATCTGATTATTGAAAACTCAATCAAGTAGTGACTTCAATTGGGGTTGCTATACCTGATATAGATTAACATATCTCCTGGTACATGGAATGTAGCTATTGGTCTAGTAAATACCTTTCTTTTTTCCATAAGGGACACAAGAAGCAATTTGCTTTCATTTGGCAAGGCCAGAAATATACCTTTACAGTTTTGAGTCAAGAATATATTAATCATCCAGTCCTGTCTCATAACTTAGCTTGAAGGGAACTTGATTATCTGTCTCTTCACAAAGTATCAAATGTGTCCACTACATTGACAACACAGGGCTGATTGGATCAACTGAGAGGGGGGGTAGTAACCACAAATATGCTTCAGAGGATGGAAAATAAATCCAACCATAATTCAAGGGCCTTTGATCTCCATGAAATTCTTAAAAGTCTAATGGTGTGGGGCATGCAGAGATGCTCCTCCTTTAAGGCGAAGGATGTTATTGCACCTGGTCCCTCCCACCACTAAGAAAGAAGCACAATGGTTAGTTGGCCTATTTGGATTTTGAAGATACACATTCCTCACTTGGGTATGTTATTGTATTCCATATATGAGGTAACTCAGAATACTGCAAGCTTTGAGTTGGACCTGGAGAACTTGGGGACAGAAGAAGGCTGTTCAACAGGTCCAGGCTGCTCTACAACTTTGGAACATACGACCCAACTGAGGTATCAATGACAGATATAGAGCCCTTGGCAGGTCCCTGCATATAAAACACAGAAGAGATATTTGGGATTTTAGAGGAAGACTCGACCATCATTTACAGGCAACTATTATTCCCTTGAAAGGCAGTCTTGGCCTGCAATTGGTCCTTAGCAAAAACTGAACATTGAAAAATGGGCCACCGAGTTACCATGTGACCTGAGCTGCCCATCATGAGCTGGTGTTATCAGATCCATCAAATCATAAAGTATGATGTGCACAGCAGCAATCCATTAGCAGATGGAAGTGTGTTTACACCTAAGCAGATCCTGAAGGCACAAATAAGTTACATGAAGAAGTTACCCAAATGCCTATAGCTTTTATTCCCATTAAAATGCTTTCTGCAGCCAAGCATGTACCAATAGCCTCAAGGGTATACCCAAAGATCAACTGCCTGAGAAAGAAAGACCAGGACCTAGTTTTTGAATTGCTCTATGTTTTATGCAGATATGGCCCGATGTAGAGATCTACAACATTACAACAGCTTTCTGGAACAACCCAGCCACAACTAGACATAATAAGCAAAGGGAAATCTCCACAGTGGGCAGAACTTCAGGCAGCACACATGAATATACATTTTGTTTGGAAGGAGAAATGGCCAGATGTGCAATTTGTCACTGATTCATGTAGCCAATGGAATGGCTAAAGGATCAGAAACTTGGGAAGAGCATGATTGGAAATTGGTGAGAAAGACATCTGGGGAAGAAATATGTGAATAGATCTTTGAAATGGCTGAAGATGTAAAGATATTTGTGTCCCATATAAATGCTCATCAAAAGGTGATGTCAGCTGAGGAGTAGTTCAATAATCAAGTAGATACAATGACTCATTCTATGGACAGTCAGCCTCTTTTCCCAGGCACACTACCATTGCCCATTGGACACATAAACAAAGACTAATCATGGTGGCAGAGATGGGGGTTGTTGCCTGGGCTTTAAAATATGGACTTCCACTCATCACGGCTGACCTGGCTACAGTGGCTGCTGAAAGACACATCTGCTAACAGCTGAGACCAAGGCTGAGCCTTAGATATGGAACCATTCCCCAGAGTGTTCGTCACAACCTGGTGGCAGGCTGACTACATTGAACCACTTCCTCCATGGAAAGGACAATGCTTTGTCCTTACTGGAGTAGATACCTATTCTGATTATGGATTTGCCTTCCCTGCATGTAGCATTTATGCCGAAACCACCATCTGTGGACTTATATAATGCCTTATCCACCATCATAGTATTCCAGGGAACTCAGGTCACAGCCATAGTAGAGCAACAGTGAGCCCACAATCGTGGAATGCACTGGTCTTACCATGTTCCCCACAATCCTGAAGCAGATGGCCTGATAGTAAGATGGAACAGCCTTTTGAAGTTACATTTATAGCACCAACTAGGTGGCAGTAGCCTGGAAGGTTGGGGCAGGGTCCTCCAAAAGGCAGCATATGCTTAAGCCAGCATCCAAATACATGCTATGGTTGCTCTCATATTCAGCATCTACACATCTCCAGGAATACAGGGAAGGAAAGGGAATAGTTCCTGTCCCCATTGTTCCTAGTGGCCCACTAGGAAAATTTTGCTTCCTGTTCCAATGACCTTTAGTTCTGCTTGCCTGGAAGTTTTGGTTCCAGAGTGGTGAGCTCTCCTGCCAAGGGACGCAAGAAACATTCTGTTGAACTGGAAGCTCAGACTTTCCACTGGCCACTTTGGGCTTCTGATGCCCTTAAGCCAACATGCGAAGAATGCGAAGAAGAGTGTTATGAAGTGTTGTATCTCCACAATGGAGATCAGGGAGATATAACTGGAGTACAGGAGATCCTTTAGGGAATCTATTGGTGCTGCCATGTCCTTGACTAAAGCCAATGGGAAACTATATCCAGGAATCTAAGCCAGGTGAAATGACAAAGGAAACAGACCCTTCAGGGACGGGACGAAGGCATGGTCACTCCTCCAGGAAAAGAGGCAAGACCTGCTGAGGTGCTTGCTGATGGTGGAGGAAATACAGAATGGGTAGTTATGAATATCAGCTAAGGCCATGTGACCAGTTTTAGAAATGAGTATTAAAACGCACATGACACACTTCTGTCATGTTTTGTTAAGAATGTATTTGCATAGATATTTATGTTTCCTCATGATTTCTTTATCATGTACTAGAACATCAATTAAGATAATATCAGAGGTTTTCATATTTGAGATACTGAAAACATCCTTCAAGGGCATTGTTAGTTATTTTAAAATTTATAATGTGTTCGTAGTTGAGGGATAGTGATATTATGTGAGGCATAATTATTACTTAATTAAATACATACTACACCTGCTATTGTATATGTGATTGTTATATCACTTTAGAAGTAGTGGTGTCCTGGTTATTGTTTTCAATTGGAAAGTAAGCTTAACTTAAGGAGCTATAATTGTACGTCAAGTTGATAGGGGGTGGACTTGTGATGGCTGTTTCCAGTTGTCAACTTGATCACATCTAGAATTAACTAAAACCTAAAGAGCTTGATACACCTGTGAGAGAGTTTTTCTTAATTATATAATTTGAAGTGGGAAGACCCACTTTTAATCTGAATATTTTATGGTGAGAAAAACATTAATCCAGATCCTTTGAGGTGGTAAGTTCCAGCTTTGACCTGGGTCACACTTTCAGCTGGCAGCCTATATAAAGTACATGGAAGAATGCAGATTGCTTTCTTTGCCTGCTTGCTCTTGATCTTACTGGCAAGTCCATTTCTTCATTGACATTAGAGCCCACTTCTTAGGGAATCCAGCATAGACTGAAGACCATCAGAGACATGAACTCATGAACTGAAAAGCTACTAGATTCTTGGACCTGCCATTGGTTAGACAGCCATTGTTGGACTAGCTGGACTAGCCTGTAAGCCATTCTAATAAATCCCCTGTGTGTGTGTGTGTGTGTGTGTGTGTGTGTGAACATATTTGGTACATTATATACGTTCTATTCCTCTAGAGAACCCATATACTTCTTTGGCAAAGAAGATGGCACTTTTGAGATGAGAACAAGCAAAAGAAACTTATTCTAAGTACTACTATTTCATTTTCAGACTCTAGTTAATCATAGAGGGAAACTAAGTTCAACAGCTTTTGTTTTAAGGGAACAGTTGTCTGAGTCCAGATTTCTCAGGGACAAACAACTTGTCCATCTTGCTGGCAGTGTCAAACAAGTTCATGTTCCCAGCTCAGGGACCTACTCCTATCCTGATTGATGGAAACTCCCTTGGTGAACATCCTCTTATGTCAAAATACAATTAGACAATGCAACAGCCCACCTTTCTCTGCCTCACTCTATGGTTTTATCCTTTAAATATGCAATAGAGCTTCCCTTTGGGGACTTGGTTCAGATCCTGAGCTGACTGCCTCCCTGCCCACGCAGAAAATAAAGCTTGCATTTTTAAGCATCCATCTCTGAAGTGAGTTTTCTTGGTTTCTACCCCAAACCCAACAGCACATTGCACGAGGCAGTGTATTTCTGTTCTCTGGAGTCTCATCTCATTTCACTAGAAGACAGTCTTACAGTTCTGTTTTTCCTGAAGATCAAGGCTCCAGGTGTGCTGCCTGTTATTAGTGACATAGACCTAATTGTTAGGTCACTGGGAGATAACTCAGTATGTATCTTCAGACTCATAGCATTAAATCACCCGCTGATAAGGCAGTGGAGTGTGAGGAAGGAAGGATACAAAAGGAGTTGAGCTATGATCCAGTTATAAAGCGGCATCCGCAGGTTCTCCAGGAAATACAGAATTGTTGCAGAGTTGTCTAGAACTTAATATAGAGAAATAGCAGTCTCTGGGTATGGTCTGCCCTTGAAGGGGACCTGGCACTAATTGTGGAGACTCTGTATTTAAAGCAATTTCCAGAGAAGACCAGGGAATTATCAGCTGCCTGTATTCCCAAGCCTGGGTGAATTTGATTCTTCAGTTGTTTTTTTTTTTGTTTAAATTCTTTATTAATTACACTTTATTCACTTTGTATCCTCCCTGTGGTTCCCTCCCTCCTCTCGTCCCAATCCCTCTCTTCCTCCCCCCTCTGCAGGTATGCCCCTCCCCAAGTCCACTGATAGGGGAGGTCTTCTTTTCCTTCCTTCTGATCCTAGTCAATTAGGTCTCATCAGGAGTGGCTTCTTCTGTGGCCTGGTAATGCTGTTCCCCCCTCAAGGGGAGGTAATTAAAGAGCAGGCCAATCAGTTCATGTAAGAGACAGTCCCTGTTCCTATTATTATGGAACCCACTTGAACTGCCATGGGCTACATCTGTGCAGGGGTCTTAGGTAATCTCCATGCATAGTCCTTGGTTGGAGTATCATTCTCAGGAAAGACCCTGTGCTCAGATTTTTTGGTTCTGTTGCTCTGCTTGTGGAGTTCCTGTCCTCTCCAGGTCTTACTGTTTCCCACTTCCTTCAGATTCTTCAGTTTTAAAGGGAACAAAGTGGAGGCTGTACCTTATATTCCAGTGTGAAATTTAGCAAAGCAGCCATGAAGCAGAGTTCATGAATTGTAACTAGGTATTTTTTATGGATGGAATAAAGAGACAGATACAATAAAAGTGGATTCATCTCAAACTTGGTAGACTTTATAGATTCCAGTTCAACTTTATAAACATGATTTCTGAGCTGGCGTGGGATTTTGTAGTTCTTCAACCAGCTGAAGAATTAAAGGTGTTCTAGTCTAGTTGAGAGAGAACTGATCTCATATGTAAAGGAAGCTCTCCATTAAAAAAAAAGACACAGTGAGTAAAAAAACAAGCTGCAGTGAGTAAGCC